>NC_047586.1:841666-1165833 GCF_011004845.1 Esox lucius | reverse complement strand
ATTATGATATTTGTATAGCCTGTCAGTATGAAAATGTAAAATTTTAGTGCATTAAAGGTATCTAATATCAGCCCGTCGCTAGTTTGCTAAAAACATTATACCGATACTAGTATTTGTTAGCCAGCAAGTAGGGAAGTGACTTTAGGCTGTGGCTTAGGTCTGTCATTCCTCAGTTTTGGGTAGCAGGTTTGTCTCAATTATATTGATTTGAAACGCCTGACGCGTATTAAACATGGAAAGTAAGCTGTATGAAGCATAATGGCTGAAGCTCATACAGTATTGCCACAATCACGTGATGCGTTCTAAAAGTGTAATGTTTATTTCCCGTTGGTGCTAAGAATATTGCCTGTGCGACTGCTGTACCTGGATAGCGGAACCTTTTGGCAGTATTTACTGCGTGGGATAGTGTCCTAGCTAAATTAACAAATAATAAAGGACTGCTAACTCAAGTTTTCTCATCTTGACAGGCCATATTTGAGGGAATGGAGTTTGCTGAGCTGATTAAGACCCCCAGAGTGGATGGGGTAGTGTTGAGGCGGCCCTTCCAGCCCACTGTGGAGGGAACTCTGTGTCTGACTGGACACCACCTTATCTTGAGCTCCAGACAAGACAACACTGAAGAGCTTTGGCTGCTGCATGCTAACATCGACTGCATTGAGAAGAGGTGGGTGCAGGATATTTGGCTAACATTGGGTGTATAAGACATTGGATGTATTCCAAGGTACAACCATTTTATAATAGATATAATTCATAGTATCTAGTATGGGGGAAATACTCAGAGTTTAATGTCATGGCTCAACCCTTTTGCAGGTTTGTGGGGACACTGGGGACCATCATAGTGAAGTGCAAAGACCTGAGGGTGATTCAGCTAGATATACCTGGCATGGAGGAGTGCCTCAACATTGCCAGTTCCATCGAGGTGAGACTTTTAACCTTTATTCAGGGTTATAACCTTCTATAACCCAACGTTGCCATTTCCGAGATGAGAATCATTTAACCGTAGATGTTGAGTTAGAGTTGTGTCGAGGCATAGATCTGGGGAGGATTGTAAAAAAAAAAAAGTTCCCAGAAGCACAGTTGGTTCCATTGTTAAATTGAAGAAGTTTGAAACCATGGAGACTCTTCCTAGAGCTGGCCATCCTAGGTAACAAGGCAAGAAGGGCCTTGGACAGGGAGGCGACCAAGAACCCAATGGCCACTCTAACAGGGCTTCTGAGTTTCTCTGCAGAGATTAGAGAACATGTCCAAATGACAACCATCTCTGCAGTACTGGGAAGAGTTGAGGGAAGAATGAATATGGAAAAATTCAGAGAGGGCCTTGAAGAAAACCTGATACAGAGCGCACAGGACCTCAGACTGTGGCGAAGATAAATCTTTCAGCACAACAATGACCCAAAGTACACAGCCAAGACAACACTGGAGTGGCTTTGGGACAAGTTTGTGAATGTCCTTAAGAGGCCCAGCCAAAGCCTGGACTTTCAGTTCACTAAAGCCAGTCTGGCAGAGCTTGAGAAGATTTGCAAGGAAGAATGGAAGAAACTGCCTAAATCCAGGTGTGCAAAGAACTCAAAGGTGTGATCACTGCCAAAGAAGCTTCTGGAAATTACTGATTTGAATGGTCTGAATACTTCTGTAAATAAGATCTTTCAGAGGTTTTTTTTTTTCAAAAAATTTCTGAAAACATGTTTTCCATTGTCATATTTGGTTATTGTGTTTAGATTTATGTCAATTTTTGAATCAATTATATTCAGTCTATAAAAAGGGAGAAAGAGAAGAGGTCTGAATACTTTCCAAAGCCACTGTATAGCTCAGTGTTATGTTATACTGTAAAATGATGTTATACTTTGATGTGATGTTGTTTTTGAATGTGATGTTATGTCTTTATATATTCGCCAGGCTTTGTCCACTCTAGACTCTGTGTCACTGATGTACCCGTTCTTCTACCGGCCGATGTTTGAGGTCATCGAGGATGGGTGGAACTCTTTTCTTCCAGAAGACTCCTTCAAAGACCTGGAGTCTATGGTATGTAGGTCTGTTTGATAGATCAGTCTATGGTAGGTAAGTCTCTATGATGGATTACTCTATGGTACGTACTGTAGGTCTGTATGATAGATCAGTCTATGGTATGTAGGTCTGTATGATGGATTAGTCTATGGTATGTAGGTCTGTATGATAGATCAGTCTATGGTATGTAGGTCTGTATGATGGATTAGTCTATGGTATGTAGGTCTGTATGATAGATCAGTCTATGGTATGTAGGTCTCTATGATGGATTAGTCTATGGTATTTCTAAATGATAGGTCAGCGCTAAGATTTTAAATAGGAAGTGTACGTTTTGCATCATCTCTGATCTCTTAAAATGTATATTTATCAGTTTTTGTAATGTTCTTAACTGCTCTGTACTCTTCCTCCCTCCCTCCCTCCCTCCCACCTCCCCCTATCCATTCGTCTCCCCCTTTCTCCTGCTGTATCTCTCTATCTCTTCCGTTCCAGACTGATGAATGGCGTCTCAGTGATGTGAATCAGGATTACTGTGTGTGTGCTTCCTACCCCCCCCTGGTGGCCGTACCAAAAGATGTGGATGACGACACCCTGAGGAAAGCTGCCGCCTTCCGCCACGCTGGCCGCTTCCCGGTGCTCAGCTACTACCACAAGAAGAACGGCATGGTAAGAGAGCACTGCACCAAGGGAAATGTTGTTTATGATAAGCCCCGTGCCCCAGGGGAACTGGAGTTTAGTCAGTGTTCACACCTAGCACGGTTATTATGTTCAGATTGATTTTAGTTTGTTAATGGAAATTCTGTTTTTATATGGACAGTGACACGTAGCTTTGTATTTGAGACACTCTCAGGCCTTCTTATCCAGTAACCTGATGAGATGAATACATGGCAGTAGGATATAGCTTCACCTCATTAAAAGCACTACATTTCTGTCTTCCTCTGTGGTGTCAACCATCCTGAACCCCGACCTCTAACCTCTGCCTTGTTATGCCCAGGTGATGATGCGTTCGGGTCAGCCTTTGACGGGCACTAATGGGCGTCGCTGTAAGGAGGACGAGAAGCTGATCAATGCCACGCTGCGGGCCGGGAAACGCGGCTACATCATTGACACGCGCACCATCGCCGTAGCCCAGCAGGCCAAGGCACGAGGGGGGGGGTTCGAATCGGAGGCCAACTACCCCCAATGGAGGAGGATACACAAGGCCATAGAGAGGTGGGAGGGGTGTCATTTAATGGAAGTATTCACCTTTGTTATGAATTCAGGTTATAACAGACCTCAAGGGGATATGCATTGGACCATATTTTACTATACGAATGGTGTTTGTTGTTATTCGAATAGTATTCCATTAACCGAAATAAGTTTTTTAAAACTACCGATACCATGTGAGCGCTGCTACATAACGCGCAAAGGACTGGGTTTTGTTCTCATGTAACATCGGCTCAATGACCGTTCGCGTGACAAAAAAGAGACGGCGTGTATTGTGGAAGCAGTGTGGTTGACACGAAAAATAACATAACTAGAAGACAATATTAATAAACACATTGAGATTATTGGATGGAGGAGTCTAGAGAAGCTAGTTAGCTAAGCTGGCCGGCTGTATGCTATTTGCTTAACTCACCATTTTCTGCACTCTCAACCGCCTTTCTATTCCACAGCTGAACTATATGTAGTGTTTTGTGGCCAAATATGTTTTCCAGAGATAACAATAATTCAGTAAATATATTCCATGTTCCCTTGAATTAGTTGGCTTTCATCCACTTGCTAACAGTAGGCTGAGAAGTATATATTTCATTTAACAAGGGGTAGTCAGTCAGTCAGTCAGTCACGGACTCCGTAAGAGAGCTCTTCTATGACAGCTCTGCTTATGCGGTCCGGCAAATAACATTCAAGTCTATTTATTTCAACCCAAAGAAAAATACATATTCGTAAAAAAATTCGGGTATTCGAACATTTGACTGTCCGTGCCCATCCACAACTAAACAGATATTCAGATGATTTCTTACACTTTTAAGAACATTATTCATGTATGTTACCATTGATTTTCTCTGGACTCACAACTCTTTTCACATTGAATCACCAGAATAATGTTTTTTATCCATCTTATGCTAGTCGCTTGACTACAGCAAAATGTACTTGTCTTCTTAGGTCCAGTGTTCTCCAGGAGAGTCTGATGTAGTAGTGTGTCTTCTTAGGTCCAGTGTTCTCCAGGAGAGTCTGATATAGTAGTGTCCTCTTAGGTCCAGTGTTCTCCAGGAGAGTCTGATTAAGCTGGTAGAGGCTTGTAATGACCAGAGTCACAACATGGACCGGTGGCTCAGCAAACTGGAGGCTTCTAACTGGCAGACTCATGTCAAGGAGATTCTCACTACTGCCTGTCTGGCTGCTCAGTGCATCGACAGGTAGGACGCAAAACCTGTCTGTCTGTCTGTTTTCCACGTAAGAAACTGTTTTTTTTCTCTATCAATTTGCTTCTGTCTCTTTGTCTCTCAAAGTTAAACTCAATGAACTCTCCCCTCCCTCTGTTTCTGTGTTTGTCGTGTCTCTTTCCCCGTCTCTGTGTTTGTTGTCTCTCTCCTTGTCCCTCTGTCTCTGTATTTCTCGTGTCTCCCTGTCCCTCTGTTATCGTTTGTCGTGTCTCTCTTCCCTGTGTCTCTCTGTGTGTGTCAGAGAGGGAGCGTCAGTGCTGGTTCATGGGACCGAGGGGACAGATTCCACCTTGCAGGTCACGTCTTTAGCCCAGATCATCCTGGACCCGACCTGCAGAACCATACGGGGGTTCCAGGCTCTGGTGGAGCGAGAATGGCTGCAGGTAACACACACACCCTGACACACACACACACACACACCTTGACACACATACACCCTGACACACACACACACACCCTGACACACACACACACACCTTGACACACATACACCCTGACACACACACACACACCCTGACACACACACACACACCCTGACACACACACACACACCCTGACACACACACACACACACCCTGACACACCCTGACACACACACACACACACCCTGACACACACACACACACACCCTGACACACACACACACACACACCCTGACACACACACGTTAGCCTGTCCTCACCTTGTCTCCCTCTGTCCAGGCCGGTCATCCATTTCAGCAGCGCTGTGTCCAGTCTGCCTATGGTAATGGTAGCAGTGTTAAGGTTCGTTGTGAAGCTCCGGTGTTCCTGCTCTTCCTGGACTGTGTCTGGCAGATCCTACGCCAGTTCCCCTGCTCCTTCCAGTTCTCAGAACACTTCCTTGTTCTGCTCTTCGAACACGCATACGCATCGCAGTTCGGGACCTTCTTAGGCAACAGCGCTGCTGAGCGGTAGGTCTGAGACGGGCATCCTGAGGGGCATATGTTTAGTTATCTATGTTATAGATCTATGTAGTTCTGTATGGTTATTATCTATGTTATAGATCTATGTAGTTCTGTTTAGTTATTATCTATACTATAGATATTTGTTGTTCTGTTTAGTTATTATCTAGACGGTTAGGGTTATGAGTCTGTCTCACAGGTTAGTCTGACTGGATACACTGCTCAAGTTCTGATAGTAACAGCACTTAAAAGTGTGATTCATCCTCTACAACACCCTATTCAGTTTATAAAGCACAGGCTGTGGTCCAAGGTGGTGAATTAGAAAGCATGGAGACATCTTTGGGATGGTGTTTGAGTCCAGGTGTCAGTTTCCCCTGATTACTAATCTCCTCCTGGTTTGTCGCAAGCTCCTCTTAAAACCTCTGGGGGTTTTATATTTACACAGTCTGTTTTTCACCGGGCCATGCGGTGACCGGATCCGGCTTTCTCTTTCTCCCTCTCCTCCCTCCCTCCCTCCCTCTCCCCTCTCCCCTCTCCCCCCTGCAGTGCTAAGCTGAAGCTGTCCCAGAAGACGGTGTCTCTGTGGTCCTGGGTGAACAGGCCCCAGGAGGCACAGCGTCTATCCAACCCGCTCTACGAAGCCAACAGCCTGGTCATCTGGCCCTCTGTGGCCCCTCAGAGTCTGCTTCTATGGGAGGGTAAGGAAATTAACCTTGACCTCTGGCCCTGTAACATTGTCTCTGGTGAGGAAACATAGTTTCCAGAAATGGTTTCAAAACACTGCTAGTTTCACATAGCCTCCCTATTCTTGTTAATTCTGTTTCTGTCCCTTTCCTCAAAATGTAATCACCTCGTGAGCCCCACCCCTCTCTGACTAGTGGTGTGGTTCACCTCAAAGAATCTGACAATGTTGAATTCCTGGACATTTTACATTTTCGCAATATAATTCTCATTTCGTCACCTTCCTAAAATATGACAAAAATTATTTTCTTTCCGAAATCATCTCCTCTGGTAAATCATATTTTCTATATTTGGTTCAGTTTTTTGTGTTTTCTGAAAAATCGGAAAAAATGACTTGGGCCATTACTTCCTAAAATATGACAAAAATTATTTTCTTTCCGAAATCATCTCCTCTGGTAAATCATATTTTCTATATTTGGTTCAGTTTTTTGTGTTTTCTGAAAAATTTTAAAAAATGACTTGGGCCATTATTTTAGTCAGGTGACGATTTCAAATAAATGTGTCATGTGTTTACCGGTCAGTTTTGTTCACAGTATCAATCCACGTTTGTTCGTTTGGGAATAGTAAGTGTATACACAGTAAATGAAAGTTAGTATTCGCTAGCTAGAAATCAAGTTACCTATTTCGTCTTTGATCTTCACCTTGGACAGTCAAACTTTATTTTCTTGAGAGAGAAAGGAAAAGACATATAGAGCACAGGGAAGAATGAAGAGACCACTGCACCTTTTTATTTCCTTTCCAAAAAGTTGAAAAGGAAAGTTTTGAGTGAAGAACAGAAGGGTGCAGTGGTCTCTTACTTTTTTCCGGAGCTGTATATTATGCCTGACTCTGAATACGAGCTGGAAGAACATTTTTCATTGGATGGAGCCTTACTTTTTCTAACCATAATGCACAGAGGATGAATTGACCAAATAGAAGCTCGGACAGCATCTAAAGTGGGGCGATGGTGAACACGTTAATCCTAAACCCTTGCCCAAAATATCCAGGTGCGATGTGTACTTTGAGTATTATAACATAGCAATCGGCAGTATTACTTCCAATCTGTCTCGTCTCCACCGGTTGATCTGGGTGACTTGATGGAACTGCATTTGCCTTAATCCTCAACAAGTGAACGTAGGTCATAATCCTCTTTATTAAAAGGTTTCTCGCAAAACTGTAATGTCTTGTTGGCGAAGTTGCTCCATTGATTCTCCCAGAATATGACTCGGGAGAGCTAGAGGTATTGTCCCAACTGCAGAGCAAGTGCAATTCAATTTCAACTCCAGACCCAGGAGCAGGCAAACAAGCGGGCAGAAGTCGACATGGATACAAAGGACATAGTTTATCAAATGCCCTGAATAACACAGCGTCATCCTGCACAATTAAATTCTTGTGACATGGCACGCAACATCTGTGGTAATAATTAAGAAAAGAATATAGCAAAACATTTTGCAATAATATACATGTAAACTAGCAGCAATTTTAAAAAGCTTGGCGAAGCAACCTGTCTTCACATAGCTTGTTGTGGTTCAAGTTCAAGCTCACCTCGATGACATCACTGCCAAAGAACAGAAGCAGTTTATGGTGACTATAGGAAATAGTTTTAGTGCCAGTTTGAATTCAGCCAATTCCGCTGTGCCAGTTTAAGAAATCTATGCTACCGTGACAGTTTACTGAATGTAGTTTGGAGTGTTTTGGAATAGTTTTCCACTTGCAATGCAGCTTTCCGATAGCGGTACGTACAGTTTCCATTCATGAATTTGTTCAATGCTAATAACGCTAATTACAGACTGGGACAAGAGCTGAATAATGGATTGCTTGAAAAAATGACTCTGTGTGCCTTCTGGAATATCTTTTGGTGAGTGAACTTTGAGAAAAATTTGAATATTGGACAGCTATCCCTTTACAATATCCATTACACAAGTTCAGCAGGAGGGGGCGGTATAGTTCATATTTCCATTTGGTTACTTTAGACAAAACTCCTCCAGAGGGACTCACGTTAGTGATTGAATCCGTTTGGTTTATTTGCATGCACTGCTTTAATATCTAAGCGCCATGGGTCTAAATGCCTGGAGAGCAGTGTCCTGAACCCGCGGAGTGTGTCGAATGGAGAAACTCAGTAAACAGCCTTGGTCCCTAGCTTCTCCCTAATCTCAAGTGCCCTATATCCGCAGGCTGGTGTCCACAGTACACCACCTTTAACCAGGGAATAGGCTGTCATTTAGGAGGCAGACCAAGTAAACAAGAGAACATTCCGTTGATCAGCTGTGGTTGGATGTGACTCAGTCTGTTGTTCCTTTATCTGCGTCAAGATCACAGTGTCAGAGAACAGTTACAGGACTCTCTGTGCTCCAGGCTTGACCGTAATCACCTATATTACAGCAATGCATAATACCTGTGAGGTCTGGATTTTTTTCATCATACATTTTAGGTGGGAGTTAACTTCATACTCAAATCCGTATAGTTTATCAAACGGCAGAATGGCATGCTTTCTGAGCTCAGTGGCTAGTTTCAAGGAAACCATTAGATTCCAACAATGTGCAGTGATCCAAGGCGTTCGTTTTAAAGAAGACGCTTGTATTTATGACATACTCCATGGTTCAAGAAATGTTTTAATGAAAAGGACAGTTATGACTAGCTGTGGTCCTTTGCTTGAAAAATAATTCCCACACTTCCATAACCATCCCAGATTATACTGTAGTCTTGAAAACGTTCCCCTCCTGGCATACACAGATCAAATAACTGTCTTATGCTTATGTCTTATGCTGCTAAGAATCATATGATTCTTGTGAAGCTTATTTGGGTTACCAGAGTTCAGACAGGTCATTCACTCCATTGGGTGTTTCTATCTATGGCACGTTGACACACCCCCCAAATGCGTCCTGATTATAGCACGTCCTCGCTGATTTGGAGGTGTCACTCATCGTCACTTGAGTAGCCATGAAGACCCTCTGCAGAAGGTCAGAGGTTATTGTGCTGATCACTATTAATTCCACCTCGACAGCTTGGCATAAACAGACATTCACCCTGACTGAGTTATACTGCTTCCAATCAGACCGCATGAATGGTGAGACGTTTAAAAAACATTTTCACACAATGGCTACTTACAGTTGACTGACGTGGGAGATGGGATTACTCCTCAGGCACTGGTGTTAGGACTGAAGAACAGACTGTTTTCAACCCAAGGAATACTTCAGGAGGTTTAGTTAATGTACTGGGAGATGGACATTACTTTTTGCATCTGTCAAGAAAAGGAATAAGGAATAAGGAATAAGGAATGAGGAATAAGGAATAAGGAATGAGGAATAAGGAATAAGGAATAAGGAATGAGGAATAAGGAATAAGGAATAAGAGAGACACTTTGTCGACTTCTTGTCAGATATGGAACTTGGCCCTCAGACCTAGCCTCGACTTCAGTTAGGCTCGCTTCACAATTGCGTCTTCATTTTTTTCATATATACTGTATATGTTAGTATGTATATTTTGGATTTGCTTCACTTTTGAAAATGATAGAATCCTATAAAAGTCCAAGTTTGTTTCACGTAAGTGTAAAATGATCTATTTTTGGGTTCCTGTTTTACAAAGAGGTTCTTTTAGGCCTAATGCCCAGAAGGCTGGATCATGTATTGACCCAGTGTTGAGGCCTAAGCCTGCACACGTTTACAGTTTACTTGGTTTCAGGTTTCATCCTGTGTCTAAACATACAGGCAGATGCTGTGCTTGAGCATTCAGGCCGTAAGAGACAAGAAAGTGAAAGAGAGAAATGCTTGTTACATACCACTTTCCACCCCCAGGGCTGTGTACCGAAAGCTAGTTCCCTAGTGAACATCATGGACATAAAGGTTTCCTTTTTTACAGGGAAACGCACACAATAGTCTCTGCAAGTTAATTTAGGCCGGAAACGTCATTATTCTACGCTAGTCATGGTGGAAAGGTCGAAAGGTCGATAGCGAGTCATTTTAATACAGTAGTCAGAAGGAAAGCATAGAACGTTCTAGAACAACATTTACAGGACCTGACGATTACAAAATGTAACAAATATTGAAAGAACAGATTGAATAGTTTAAACATGAGTCCTGACCTATTAGGTGCTATTGAATAGTCTCGACATGCCTCCTGACCTATTAGGTGCTATTGAATAGTCTCGACATGCCTCCTGACCTATTAGGTGCTATTGAATAGTCTCGACATGCCTCCTGACCTATTAGGTGCTATTGAATAGTCTCGACATGCCTCCTGACCTATTAGGTGCTATTGAATAGTCTCGACATGCCTCCTGACCTATTAGGTGCTATTGAATAGTCTAAACATGCCTTCTGATGTATTAGGTGCTACATTCTCACAAGTTTCACAGGGGAGAACACTAACACCTAACCTCCTGACTCTCTGTCCCCGCCCCTCCACTCTGTCCCCGCCCCCTCCACTCTGTCCCCGCCCCCTCCGCTCTGTCCCCGCCCCCTCTGCTCTGTCCCCGCCCCCTCTGCTCTGTCCCCGCCCCCTCTGCTCTGTCCCCGCCCCCTCTGCTCTGTCCCCGCCCCCTCTGCTCTGTCCCCGCCCCCTCCTCTCTGTTCCCGCACCTTCTCTTCAGGTGTGTTTTTGCGTTGGAACCGCAGCTCCCGGTGTCTGGATGAGGCCTATGAGGAGATGGTCCACATCATAGAGTATAACAAGGAGCTGCAGAACAAAGTCAACAGCCTCAGAAGACAGCTGGCTGAACTGGAGACAGATGACCCTCTGCAGCACACTGAATAAGGGGAGAGCAGGAGGTGGAGGAGGTGAGGTGGGGGAAAAGAGATGAGAGTACCTCCTGTCCAGCCTTATTAACCCCACCAGCTTAAATGTTTTAAACCAATACATACATACACACACAGTGTATATACACACACACACACACAGTGTATATACACACCGAGACACCGTCCTGTTGACACGCATGACCTGAAACTGGATGCAGGGGCATTCTGAATGAGCTACTATATCTGGATGGGTAGTAGTAGTAGTAGTAGTAGTAGTAGTAGTAGTGTAGTCCTATATCTGGATGTGTAGTAGTACTGTAGTGTTACTATATCTGGATGTGTAGTAGTACTGTAGTGTTACTATATCTGGATGTGTAGTAGTAGTGTAGTGCTACTATATCTGGATGTGTAGTAGTAGTGTAGTGCTACTATATCTGGATGTGTAGTAGTAGTGTAGTGCTACTATATCTGAATGGGTAGTAGTAGTGTAGTGCTACTATATCTGGATGGGTAGTAGTAGTGTGGTGCTACTATATCTGAATGGGTAGTAGTAGTAGTAGTGTGGTGCTACTATATCTGAATGGGTAGTAGTAGTAGTAGTAGTGTAGTGCTACTATGTCTGAATGTGTAGTAGTAGTGTAGTGCTACTATATCTGGATGGGTAGTAGTAGTGTAGTGCTACTATATCTGGATGGGTAGTAGTAGTGTAGTGCTACTATATCTGGATGGGTAGTAGTAGTGTAGTGCTACTATATCTGGATGGGTAGTAGTAGTGTAGTGCTTTATCTGGTTGGGTATTAGTACTGTAGTGCTACTCTGAATAACCATTTCAATACATGCTAGCAGCCTCATTTTGAATACCATTGACTGAACTACCACACACACACACACACACGCGCATGCATACAGCATGTCTGAATTACACACTGACCAACTTACTGTTTTTTTTGTTACATTCCAAAAATACAGGACGCTTGAACAACACATATGACATGATATTACTCAGAAATGTTGTCAAATTGAGGGGTAAAAAATATTCTAACTATTTAACCCACCCAGTTAAAACATTTCAGCAGTTGTTTTCAATATATTTTACTTGACGCAAGAAATGTCAATAGTACATTGTGGGGTTACTGTCAAACCTGGGAAAATGTAGTTACAGTTTTCTTGTTAGTTACTGTCATTGCTGAACCGCTTTAAAGTAGCACATTTCACACATATTATTATACTGGCTTTCTACAGTATATTGAAACCCTAATCACAGCATTTTTAAACCCTAACTACAGTATATTTAAACCTGCTTGTTGTATAACACTATTATCTGCACTGACCAGTTGTCTTCATGAGCACTGGATGGGTTCAGGATTGGAGTCAGTTCCATTTCATTTCCAGTCAACTCAGAAAGTACCCCAAACTCAATTCCTCTCAGAAAGTAGCCTGAACTCAATTCCTCTCAGAAAGTACCCCAAACTCAATTCCTCTCAGAAACGCCATAACTGGGAAGTGATAAACCTTCTCTGGCCCTTAAGTCAGTGTCCATCCAAATCTCCTGTCATTGTAGTTTTTTCATTTCCTGATTCTACATGTTGGGATCTCTGTTGTTTGACAACACTGTTAGTGAACCAGAGCTGTCTGAAAACTTGGTAGATATTCAAGCACCTGAGAAAAAACGTCTCTAATGCCCCCCCTGTAGTTCACAGCAGATCTTGGACTAAAGTGGTGTACTATATAGGGAATAGGGTGGTAAAATAGTGTACTATATAAGGAACAGTCTGACCTTTGGGACTCATATTGTCAACTGTCACATTGTCTTAAACAGGATATTTTACTCAAAAACAATGCATCATTGTCACTGAGCATTTTAATTGCAAAGGGGAAAATCTTGAAAATGTGGCTTGAGTTTGTTATTAGTGGAATAATGAACAAAATACTAAAACATTGTTTTCAGAGTAAAAAGAAAAAGCATCCCTTTTCTGAATGTTGCGGCGACAGTTATCTTGTGCCAGTGTGCTTTCGGCCAAGTCATACCGTGGCTACATATCAACGGGGGATATGGAGTCGGGTTGGGTTGCCAACTCACTACAATGTTGGCCTGTGAAATTTGCTCTGTCGTAGGGGATTAGCTCTTCCTTTTATAAACTGGCTGGAGAGACAGAGGTCTGGCTGGAGGTTGAATGGGCTTCTGAAAAGGCTCCCTGTGTTCGCTGTCTGCATATATTACAACCTGGGACGTTGTTGTTGGTTTGCTCTATGTAACCGCGAGGAACTGGCCATGTAAGTAGTCATTTGCATGTAGCTTTTAGATGGCTGAAGCCATGTGAGGCTGTGCCAGTTATCGTTATACAGCCACTCCCTTTCTAATAATTTTTGGTTTTCACTCTGTGATCTTTTGACCTATGAAATTAGTTTTGAAAAAGGTCTGACATGAAAATATTTCATGTAATTTTCCAACAGAGTAATTAGTTAAACAAAAAAAGAGTGCCTGTGTTAACTCAGCCATAATACAGTACATGTCAAGGTGTTTGCTATGTATATTTTCACATGGATAATTATTGGGCTGATAATATATTGATGAAATACTATTATACTATATTCTATATAGTATATAGATGAGATACAAGCTGTTTTGCTTTTTTTAAATTCTTGTCACTTTCTGATTTACATTCTGATCAGTGCAATGCCTTATGAGAAAATAACATTATGTATTGTATATTCTATGTGAATGTTTTTTTTATTGTTTTTCATTTAAAATATTTTTTTCTGATGAACTGTGCAGGTGATAAATTAAATAGTTACCTTTTCTTTTTAGTATCTTTGGGCATTAAAATATGATTCTGAATATGAAAATGAAAATGGCTGTAGCCTTTGTTCCCTTACAGTGCCATTCATTAACTGGACATCCTGTAGTCACATTACATTATTTCTGAAAGCCACATCATTCTGTCACCAAATGACATCATTTCCAAACGCTGATGAATTTGCGACTGTTTCACGTTGGACAGACATACAGTAAATTACTGGTGGTGGAAGAAATGGGGAGTACACCTCCATTAACACACACAAAAGAAATACTTTAACACACCTAAACAAAAAAAGAACACATCCCTACACAGCATTTCAACACAAACGGACACAATAGCACTCAAATGTACTGAAAGCCGATCTGCACTGAAGGCACACATGAATGCGATTGGATTACTCAGTGTGGGGGTGTGGTTTACATTTTAAACAGGAACATTTTTCAGAGAGGATCAGTGACATGTCTGTTTCTTAGGAGAACCATGTCTTCAGTACAAACGTTTATGCCATGTAGAAAACATTAAATCAAACGTACCCCAGAAGTTAGAAAAACATGCTTTGAGAAACATTTCATGTTTGACTGTCTGCAAAACATTGGTCAAACAAACTTAAATCCTAGTAAATGTGGGCAGATTGTTCACATGACCAGAAGGGGCGGGCCCTCCCAGTAGGCAAGATTAGGCCGCAGGCTATAGCGGTACTTGAATTTGAGGCAGCAGTTTAACAATTGGCTGCCGCCTTCCTGCCTGACAATTGGCTGCCTCCCCCAGCCTGACAATTGGCTGCCTCCCCCAGCCTGACAATAGGCCTGCCGTCTTTCCTAAGGGGGCAGAACGTCCAGGGGCCGGCCCTGCCAGGAGACATTTCCACTCTGTTACTGTAGGAACGTAATGTATTTTCAGTGTACATCCTCAAAATCATCAAATGTCAATGATTCACGTATTTTAAAAATGTTTTAATGTAACCAATCCCAGTTTTCAGAACAGCACATCTTTCCCTCCCCCTTTGTCCTAATAAGGGTGAATAACGGTACATCTTTCCCTCCCCCATTGTCCTAATAAGGATGAATAACAGCATTTATTTCCCTCCCCCTTTGTCCTAATAAGGATAATATGCATAATATGGTTGAAAGGACAGTGTAAAATGTCTCAAAATAAAAACACCATTAAACAGCAATGGGTAAATGTCCAAAACATTTGACTGGTACTGTATACAGATCATTAGTTTTCATTCCCCCAAATGGAGGCCCTAGAATTTAGAGTATACAATGCAACGGTCCTATTCTGCTTTCTGATTGCTCAGATTACAGGAATAAAGCTGTAATATGTTCTCTGGTGACTGAGTGACTCAATGTCAATATCTTTCAAATATAAAAAACAAGTATTGTGATATTTTATTTCTGTGATGTTTGTTTTTACTTTTTTCCTCTACACACACACACACACACACACACCCTTTCAACACAGCCTACAGAACAAACCCTTCTTGTCAGCATGATTCTCTAAAAGAATAAGAGATCAACTTAAGCTAATAATTTAGCTTTATCTTGTCTGTTTGAGCTATTGCCATTGTCCATTCTGTGAGGAGCAGAGGATGATGGCAGCAGGCTACAATACAGTTGTCTGATTGTTGTAGATATTATTTGACTATACACATCACTGCCCAGGGTGTGTATTTCCACACTCAGAAGGCATTGCACTTTTTAGGCCAAACTCGTGGCCTCCTGTCAGGCGGTGTGTTGGCTAAGTCAATGTCCATTGGTCAGGCTCAACGTCAAGGACCGGTACATTCCTGGCCGTGACGTCTGGTGGGAGGGGCGGAAGCCGGCCGGGAGGAAGCCGGCTTCTCTTGAACCCAGGTGGCCCATCCAGATAAAACCCTGAAATCCTGGGCTGATGCAATAGTTGAAGGATATAGCACGTGTGTCGTCAACTAGACAAGCATACACGCATTGAGGCACTTGGAGTCTTTTAAAGATCTAGGCTATTTAATTGGTGAGTAAACATTAATTAATGTTAATTCGTTTGAAATCGTTACGCCTATGGGATATATTTTGAATTAACCGCACCAAGTCGGAAATGTATATTAGTTTCTTAAAACAATCGACCATTAGATGTGAGAACCTTAAGTTATCTATACTTACGACAAATACAACTTAATATTAAGACATCGCCAATTGTAATGGACTTTATTATAAAGACTGTCGCTTAACAGGCTATTAACTTGAAGAATAGCAGACTAGTAGAAGCGGTTCTACATTTAGAAGATATTTATCTTAAGCGATTAAGAAAACAAGTTATAATTAAACCATTAGGTTTAGGCTATACCATCCGTAATGAGGCTGTCCGGTCTTTGTTCGGTTCACCGGAGGTTTACTATTTACAAGCCACAAACACCGTATACATTCATAAAACATAGATGGAAGAGACATTATATAATATAAATATAATATGTATATATACGAAACGGACAGCCATTGAAACATTTAGGCATCAGATAACAGGGCGCGCCCTTGGTTTATCCATAAGAAAGGAACTGAAATGTAATAATGTCTTATTCTAGAAGCGTGATTTTGCACCAAACTAAATCCGCGCCGGGCCCAGGCTGCGTGTACAAATTATTTGCACAGTAGCTTATCATCATGGGTAACGATAGTGGTGAAAGAAAGCTGTTATCTTTCAGGGAATACAGCCAAGACAAGATGACTCAAACAGCCACACCACCAGTCTAGACCAATAGGGTTTTGAAAATGATCAGGAAAAAACGGATAAAAGAATAAGCTATGTAATTTTATCTGATGGCATATCAGACGACACAACAAACGTAATTGGACTGGGCTAGCCAATTAAAAAAATGTGAATACAGATTAAGTTATGCAGTCGGATTTTGTGATGTGAAAGTCAAACAATTTTGGCAGAAGATCTTTTCTCAAAGCTGATTGGTGAGGGGCGTTACTTTGCGTAAAATATAAATTCGGCCAGTGCGTAAAATGAATCCCGGCCTGGTGACGTGTTCTGGGAAGAAATCTCTGAAGCCGGTGCCTACATGCGATACTTGATAGAACATTGGAACCAGACAAAATCAGACATTTACATTCCTTGTATATGCCTCCGTATTTTATTGGATCTGACTTACAGCGGAACTTAGACCCACTGTGCCCTGCGTCAACCTTAAATAAGAAAGTCTACAGACGCTTTAATCATGTACATTCAGGCCTAGGTCTGATATGACGCGGTAAACAAAGAAATTCCTCTAGATCGTTTAATAATGGCTTCCTTATCTACTGGCAAACCTTGAAAAGCATGTCGCCAATGTCACCATTCGGCTAGTATATCGCGCACTGTTTTGATCCACGTTGTCCTCTTATCCACTCCTCTGTCTCTGATTGGTTAAGAGGGAAGGCAGGGCACTATAAAGATTCTCAGATTCACCTTTCGTTCCTTCGCGAAGCTGCCCGGACTCTAAGGTAAGAGCTGATCAAAATATGAATGTTATTTATCGCGCTCTCTGTTTGGTGTGGCTTAAGTGATTAGGCTATAGTGTGACCATGGATGAGGACGGGCTCTTATGAAGTCTGAAGGCGTTTTGCCCCGGGATGAAAATCAGGACAGTTTAGGTTAAATAAGTTTAGTTTTGTCTCCCTTGGGCTCAATGCGATTGTCCAGGACATCGAACGGGTTTGGAACCAAAGTATAAACTATAGCAGCGTCCACAAAGTAATTTCGTTGTTAATTGATTTGACAATAAATACCGTTACAATCGCCTTACAATATGACCAATGTCACCTCTGCTTGATAGCTAATTACGACAGCCGTAATCTCTCTACATGGGAAAAAAATCGGATCTATTTTTGGACTTCTTTTCGTCTCCAAGTTAGGCTACTAGTCTACAGTGAAAGTGGAGGAGGACGCCACGTTAGACGAGGCTACTGTAACAACGGCTCTAGTGTATGCGGTCTACTGGTTCCTCCGTGTCAGACTCGTCGGATGACTCGTTAATTCCTATGTAACGCACTACCCTTTGACAAGCCTCTGGTGAACAATGAGTAAATAACTAGAACAACTATAGTTTCGCGACAACATAATGCTGATCTAGCGCAGCGTCCCCATTCATTCTAATCCTGCCAGTGGGCAGTTTTCTTTTCCAAGTCTCCGTGTTTTTTTGGCAGTCGGCGGGGATGTCTGCCTGGCGGCGTTTTAAGCTTATCTGTTTTACTGTACTTGATTTTGTCTCTGAGACTGTTTACTGCTGCTGCATAGCTGGCGCCCGGACGACAGTGGATGGCGACTGTTGAAATCTCAAGGTTTCCTGTCCCGGCCCTCGACATTCTCAAACAATCCGGACCGACCTTGTAGGGATCAATATGTACACGTTTAAATGGAGTCCATCAAGACGTAAAACGTTTCATGACAAATGTGTGAAGTTCTTTGACGCCCTGGGTTCTTCTCGCCTCTATGTTATCGTGACAGCAATATGGTGTAACGGGTCTGACCAATGATAGAATTTTCTTCATATCTGTGGCCAACAAAATAAATTATAATCAGTAAAATATTCCAAACCTTCAGTCACAGTCCGTTTATAAAGCGGCATTTCATTCCATTTTTAGGTGCCTGTGAAGATGCCTGTCATCAGAACACTCAGCAAGGTAGCCAAGCAGGCCCTCCTGAGCACAGGATGTGGATGTGAGCCGCTCACAGTGGCTGTACGGACCATCAGCTTCTCTCCCCGCCAAGTCACCTCAGACGCCAGTTTCCACTCTGTGTCGTTCTCAGAGACAGACCACCCCAAGGTGCTCATCACTGGTAAGATCAATATGACTACTAGCGGACTGATCCAAAAAGTCTCAGTAGCCACAGAGCTGCAGTAATAAATATGTTGGTTTCATGTGAGAAGGCGAGGAGGACAGAACAGAACAGCTGTAGGTGGGAACCCAGGGTCATGACCTTCTCTTCCTCGCTCCATCTCCCGATCTGCTGCGCCATAGCTTATCTTGTGTAAACCTGTCTCCATGGCAACCCTGTAATTATGCCGCTGATGATTAAATCTAGCGTTTATGTTCTCAAATGACTCATAATACTGTAATAACACTATAATTACACTTATAATGTAATAGCCTTTCTCTGCCTTTTCTCTTACTCTTTCTTACAGGTGGCCTTGGGCAGTTGGGTGTTGGGCTGGCTAAAATGTTGAGGTAAGACTGTGTTCTTGGGTAAATGCTTGTCATTCTACATGTCTTGATGCTTGGGTCAACATTGTGGTAGGCAGTAATTCATATACCATAGATGTCTCACCATTAGTGTGTTTACCTGGTCCCATACATTAGAACGACATTACATTAGAACGACATTACATTAGAACGACATTACATTTTAACTACAGTAATATAATATTTTAGTTACCCAATAGTCAATAACCACCCAGATAACTTCTTGTATTTACATGTAACTTCCTTTTTCACACAGGAAACGGTTTGGGAACAACAATGTGATCCTGTCTGATATCAGGAAGCCTCCTAGTCACGTTTTTCACAGCGGTGAGTTCATCCCCCAACAACCCCAGGCCAGTCTGGCCCAGACCAGGTCTTTAAGCATGTTTGTGTATGATAAACTAGACCCTGTAGACACAAGGTCCCATTCAGTGGTATTTTTTTTGCCATGATAGACACAAGTGGGCATTTGGCTGAGGGTTTATGTTTTAGAAGAGAGACCTCCTGCCTTCGCTCAACAGGAATCACAGCTGTTAATGGCATTCCCCAACAAGTAAAACAAGAATTGACAAACTTTCACACATTCAGTTTTACTTCTGTGCTACCAACATTAGAGGCCTCAACATGATACTACAGGCACACAATGGCATGAGTGAATGCTTGACAACTGTGCTACAGGACTTGGTTCCAGCTGCATACTGAGGCTTGGAATACTGGAGTAGTCAGTCAAACTAGATTTTCCTCATTAACCAGCCTTGTGCAAACATTGTTGGAATCTGATCTGAATCTGAATCTGATCGAAACACAAGCAGGAAGTGACTTTGCTACTACAAGCCTCAAACCCATTATATTTGGTAAACATAGCATTAACTCACAAGTTTGTATATTTATTCATCAATTCAGAAATAATGCAACTTCAAGAATGTATACTAAAAATGTATTTCATAATGTCTAACATGTTAATTGCAATATCATCTGGAGTGTCTGTGCTTAAAATAAGTATTAATTTGGTTGGTGTTGATATGGATTCTGGTGCATAAGAATCACTCAAAAGTGAATGTTTTCTGAATGGGTTAGGGTTAGGGTAAGGGTTTACATGATCAATAACTGTTCAATGGTGATTGGCTGATCAATAAAACCAAATGAACTGTCTGCTACTGTAATTAATTCAGGGACAGAAGAAAATCAATAATAGTAGATGCTGATTTACAAAATGTACTAACAGAAAGCAAGGAGACGAGCCAAAAGTCTGAACAGAGAACTGGACATTACTAGTTTATGAGAATTGCACAAGGCAGCTTCTTTGTGAGGAAAACACTGTTATATTAATGTTTTTCTGTCTCCTCAGGCCCATTCATCTACTCTGACATCCTGGACTACAAAAACCTGCGTGAGATCGTTGTAAACAACCGCATCACATGGTTGGTCCATTACAGTGCCCTGCTCAGTGCTGTGGGTGAGGCCAACGTGGCTCTGGCGCGCGACGTGAACATCACAGGTAAGCAGTGGCCCCGCCTAGATCCAGAACTGATCCGAGTTTCCTTCGGACCCAGGCCTGAACGATGACCAGAGGGTGTAACTGTAATATCCGGTTCCCCAGGCCTCCACAATGTCCTGGACATCGCAGCGGAGCACGGCCTACGTCTGTTCGTTCCCAGCACCATTGGAGCTTTCGGTCCCACCTCACCACGGAACCCGACACCTGACCTTTGTGTTCAGAGACCAAGAACCATCTATGGAGTTTCAAAGGTCCACGCAGAGCTAATGGGAGAGGTGAGGACACCTACTGCAAATCACTGCTCATAGTGTGGTTATTAACTGTATACAATGACTGTAATGACCTGACTGTTAACATGGGTCGAATGTATTGTATACCATCTAGATACTTAATAAAAATCACAAAACAGCGATACATTGACACATGGCCATTCCATCTCAAGCCTCATTCGAGAGTACCATTTATTCTCCAAGCACATTAATGGGAAAGCTTCCTATCCTATGGGAAATGGTCTGTGAAGTGAAGGATCTAAGCCGTACTGTCCCTGATCTCCTCCAACAGTACTACCACCACCGGTACGGTCTGGACTTCCGCAGTCTCCGTTACCCTGGCATCATCTCGGCCGACTCACAGCCTGGCGGAGGAACGACTGGTGAGTTGCTGACATGGTGCAGCAGAAACTACTCCCCACCCAGAGCTCCATGCAAAATAAATGAACAAAAGCACCAGAGAAATACATTAAGAAAATGTAAATATAGACTACGAAGGGCTTATATGAATCCTACTTAATTTTGAAGCAAGTCTGCTAAAAATATATCCTTATATGCATTAAAGCAATTTAGCAGACACTCTTTTCCAGTGTGTAAGTGTATATATTTAAAAACCTTTTCATACCAGCCTCCTGGTGGAATCAAACCAAAACATGGCCATTGCAGCCAGCATCTGCCTCCAATTCTCCAATTCTATGATGTACTGAGATTACATATTTAAAACGCTGTATTACAGCACCACATCTCAACCCCTTTACGACTCATCCCACAATCAACTGTCCAATGATATCACGTACATTTTTAAGGGGTTCAAACGAGGCATGTTAACTGGAAGGAAATAAGACTTGCCTTCAAGAAGAATTTCATGAATGTTCTGTTACCGGCAGCTAGGTGTGACCATAAACACCCAGGCAGAACAGACATGCTGAAACATTCGTCAGTATAACAATGTAGAAAATCTCACCAACTCACCTGAAAAGACTTGAGGGAATGTCTTCAGATGTACCCCAGACACAGTGGTCCTGAAGGACTCGGTCACTCTGGCCTTGTGGAATTCAAACACCTACTCACCCTAAGTGGTTCTCCTCTGTCTAACACTAACCCTGCTCTCTTCAGACCCAGTGTATCAGAAGATCTAAGTAGAATGTATCTAATCTGATCAGTCATGGATTCTGAAGATTTAACAAACTACAAAATGTACCCTTACACACGCTCCTCGTCTTTCCCGTTCTCCAGACTACGCAGTAGCCATCTTCCACGACGCCATCAAGACGGGGAAGTTTGAGTGCAACCTGAAGCCAGACACACGGCTGCCCATGATGTATATTGATGACTGTCTGCGTGCCACTGTGGAGATGATGGAGGCGCCCACAGACACCCTCTCAATGAGAACATACAACATCAACGCCATGAGCTTCACTCCAGAGGAACTGGCCCAAGAGGTCCAGAAACAGCTGCCTGAACTGGAGGTCACCTATGAAATCGACCAAGTCAGACAGGCCATCGGTAATTGCAATTGATTTCATTGATTGTTTGATGATACTAGCTAGGTTTTCTAGTTGAAGGATCCCCTCTGCTTCCTTGCTGATTCTAAAGAAGCCTTCAACTGATTTCTTGAAAACCTTGGAATTTGGGTGAAAAGCTTATAAAAGGATGTGATCAAAAATGTTTACACACAACTACTGTACATGCTGTTTTTCAGACGTCATTAAACTTACAATCATTTTATTTGTATTTAAACCATTTTTAAATGAAGAACAGACACAATTTACAGATTCTTCGAAAGCCTTAGAGTAAGGTGACCTGTACACTAACAGAACATGCCATTGACCATGCCTCACTTTCTTCCTCTTTACAGCCGACAGCTGGCCAATGAACTTCGATGACTCAAACGCACGAAACGACTGGGGCTGGAAGCACGACTATGACCTCCCAGAGCTTGTCCAGACCATGCTCAACTACATTGGGGCAGATTCGCGCATCGCACAGGCCAACTGAGCAGGAAATCAGTAGTGGGGTGTCGGACCAGTGTTGTCCCTGTAGAAATGAATGAATAGAAGGGGCTTAACCATGGCAGTGCAGCTGGTCAAATCATAGGTACACTTCCAATGCCCACCAGTCAACCCATTTGGCCCCCGTGGACCTGAATGGGTGAGCCTGTTCTATTCATTCCACGGTTGTTTCTTTGTACATATTGTAAAGACTGTTGCTTATAGAGGAGGAGCACTTGTAGTCTGTAAATAGTTGTTTTCCAGTCTCTCTCCACTGCGTAATTTGGAATGGCCCTGAATGTGTCTGCCTGGCCGCCCGTGTCTCTGCCTGAATGGAAAAGCAAGCTTCTCGAACGGGATGGTCGGTCATGCAAGGCCGAGTGGGCCGACTTGCTTCCTCCTCCTCTCCTGCCATCCCGCACACTCCTGCTGTCGACTGAGTGATGTCATCAGGAGAGAGGACGGGCCCCTGACAGCATGTTGTAATTAAATAACGTCTTGGAGAGGTTGACTTGCATGGCTAGGAATTGTTCGCTGTATCGTACTTAAGTAACATTTTCAAAGCAAACAAACAAAGAATGTAGCATTGGTAAATCTTAAGTGCTTGAACCCTTCCATTCTCTGTGGGAATCTACTGTGAAAGGAGTTAATTAACTCAATATAAAGGGGTTAGTTAACGCAACATAAAGGAGTTAATTAACTCAATATAAAGGGGTTAGTTAACGCAACATAAAGGAGTTAATTAACTCAATATAAAGGGGTTAGTTAACGCAACATAAAAGTTTCCTTTATGTAAAATGTAAGGGGGTTACCGTTGTGTAATTATGAAGATGTTGATTAAGATGTTTATCAGCAGTTTGTTTCTTTGCTGCAATAGGAGAGTAAAATATTTAAACCCTTGAAAAATCATAAAACAGATGTTGAAGTCTGAATCATATTAGCTGGGCCATTCTATCTGACACAATGATGAGCTGTCATTTTTTTTTTTATTTCTTATTATATTTCATGCTGTTTTATTCCATTTATTTTGCATTCTATTTATTATGTCTGCCAGTGACAACTGAATGGGAATCACATTGACACATTTGTCACTTCCTGTATGTTAAGTATGAATGATTGGTCCACAGCACCTCAGGAACCCTTTGGCAAACATCTCAAATGGTACCCTATTCCCTGTATAGTAGCACCCAGTACCCCGACTATTCCCTAGATACTGTAAAGGGAATGGAATGTCATTTGAGACGCATTCTTTGACTGTTCAAATAGGGACTGTTAACACTAGTTCCTAATTGACCTGTCAGGGATGTCCGTTCTCACCCTCCCAGTCTATACTAGGTATATAAAGCTGTGGATGATCCAACAAAAGGGACTTGTAGCCAATTTTGGTGGTTATACGGTATGGTTTCCTTTTCAGATGTGATTGTTGTAAGTTGGTTCAGTACTTTCTGTGTGAAAGTCATAACAATGGTGGTCTTTCAATCACAAACTCTGCTTTTGTTATTAAATCAAATGTTTTTTTCAAGCATCTCATCCTCAGATTTTCTATTGCCTTCTAAAATATGAATAGATGTCCATGTTTTCTTAGTTTTTATAGTGATTCCTTTAACACTATATCGACAGTTGTGATGAGGCCACAATTACTAGCACTGTCAGCCAAAAACTTCTTTAAAATTCAAGTTTAAGAGAGTAGACAAATTAAAATGTCAAAACCAAAACATTAAATAGTTAAGCAATTAAATGGTTTAGATTGGTGGGTAGTACTAACTAGTCCAGGGTGGTTTAGGGTAGTATTAACTAGTCCAGGGTGGTTTAGGGTAGTATTAACTAGTACAGGGTGGTTTAGGGTGGTATTATCTAGTCCAGGGTGGTTTAGGGTAGTATTATCTAGTCCAGGGTGGTTTAGGGTAGTATTATCTAGTCCAGGGTGGTTTAGGGTGGGAGGGTAGTATTATCTAGTCCAGAGTGGTTTAGGGTAGTATTAACTAGTCCAGGGTGGTTTAGGGTAGTATTAACTAGTCCAGGGTGGTTTAGGGTAGTATTATCTAGTCCAGGGTGGTTTAGGGTGGGAGGGTAGGATTATCTAGTCCAGAGTGGTTTAGGGTAGTATTAACTAGTCCAGGGTGGTTTAGGGTAGTATTAACTAGTCCATGGTGGTTTAGGGTAGTATTAACTAGTCCAGGGTGGTTTAGGGTAGTATTATCTAGTCCAGGGTGGTTTAGGGTGGTATTATCTAGTCCAGAGTGGTTTAGGGTAGTATTAACTAGTCCAGGGTGGTTTAGGGTAGTATTAACTAGTCCAGGGTGGTTTAGGGTAGTATTATCTAGTCCAGGGTGGTTTAGGGTGGTATTATCTAGTCCAGGGTGGTTTAGGGTAGTATTATCTAGTCCATGGTGGTTTAGGGTAGTATTATCTAGTCCAGAGTGGTTTAGGGTGGTATTATCTAGTCCAGAGTGGTTTAGGGTAGTATTAACTAGTCCAGGGTGGTTTAGGGTAGTATTAACTAGTCCAGGGTGGTTTAGGGTAGTATTAACTAGTCCAGGGTGGTTTAGGGTAGTATTATCTAGTCCAGAGTGGTTTAGGGTGGGAGGGTAGTATTATCTAGTCCAGAGTGGTTTAGGGTAGTATTAACTAGTCCAGGGTGGTTTAGGGTAGTATTAACTAGTCCAGGGTGGTTTAGGGTAGTATTAACTAGTCCAGGGTGGTTTAGGGTAGTATTAACTAGTCCAGGGTGGTTTAGGGTAGTATTATCTAGTCCAGGGTGGTGGAGGGTTAGTACTGCAAGTGTCAAAAATGAATATTAGAAGAATACTGAGAAAACTGTGAACTTCTAGATGGGCTAGGGAGAATGATAAAATGAGGGCACTTGTTGCAGGCACAATTTCCTACAAAAAATACTATTTAAAAAAAGAAAAATGTGCTTAAAACCCTGCAGATGTCTTCATAACAGCACCTGGTTGAGGAATGAAAAGTTGTAAAACACTACAGATTTATAATATCATTGACATGCTTTTACTTTCATGTTTTTTCCTTTGAGGTGACATCATGAGATAGAATGTAAGGTTACAGAACAGCCTTCTCTTAGACTTTCTTTATACCGCGAACCAGCAAAGCATGGCCTTTTCCTTGGGGGAACATAAAGTATAAAACATAAAACCCTAACACCTAAAATTGTTGTGAAATAACATGGTTCAGTAAGCAATTTAATTATCTTAGGATACTGGAGGTATAAAAAGCAGTGACTTAAATGTTAAAATTCTGAATTTGGCCTACAACATAAATACATTTGTTCTTGAAGACTGTTATCCGGAGTCTCTAACAGTAGTGAAGCCATGCATTCATACACCTCTAACCCTGGGGTTGTAAACGCCATGTTCTACCAACTGAGATACTGGTAGATATTTAACAAAATACACCAAGCTATTTAAAAAATATCTTTATCTCAGGATACCGCATGTTCGGTTCATGTTCAATATCATCCACTTGATGGCCACAGCTCGGGTCTAAATATTTGGTGATAACTGCTGATGATTGATACACAGTTTATAGTGCATTATAAAGCAGGTGTTGTGTCTATATGGCACAGGTGGTATGGGAACAAAAGTCAGCAAAGTCCTGACCGAGACACAAACAGAATGTCAAGTCAAGGTCAGACTCGTGAATATAGCCTGTTTAAGACAACCTGGTACGTTCAGTTTCATAAGCAACTGAAAGAGCTTTGTACCCAACAAAACCAGGTACAACTTATCATGGGAAAGACTCTGCCAGCCATATGTTTGTCTTAACTGGCACCCTATTCCCTATATAGTACACTACCTTAGACCAGAGCCCTAGCCCCATATTCCCTATATAGTACACTACCTTAGACCAGAGCTCTAGCACCATATTCCCTATATAGTACACTACCTTAGACCAGAGCTCTAGCACCATATTCCCTATATAGTACACTACCTTAGACCAGTGCCTTGCCCCATATTCCCTATATAGTACACTACTTTAGACCAGAGCCCTAGCCCCATATTCCCTATATAGTACACTACTTTAGACCAGAGCCCTAGCCCCATATTCCCTATATAGTACACTACTTTAGACTAGAGCCCTAGCCCCATATTCCCTATATAGTACACTACTTTAGACTAGAGCCCTAGCCCCATATTCCCTATATAGTACACAACCTTAGACCAGAGCCATAGCCCCATATTCCCTATAAAATACACTACCTTAGACCAGAACCCACAATCAAAAACTCTGATCTACAAAATCAGTATTCTTTCTTGTAACAGGCCCACAATGTGGTTACTCAAGTCTGATTTTGATGTTTGTTCGTCAGTTGCAGACCGGTATGGCCAGCCCTGCCTGCCATGTGGTAGGATCAAGAATAGTTTGTGGCTTGAGTGGCTGGGGTCATTGAGTATTTTTAAGGCCTTCACCTGACACCGCCTGGCCGGGGGCTCGTCCCTGATGATGAACTTGGCTCTTTGCACCAAGTTCTGAAGCATCTTGCAGTCATGTGTGAGCAGTTTCCATACCAAGCCATGGTGCCACTTGGCAAGATACCTCTTAATAGTTCAGCTGTAGAACTCATTGAGGTTCTGAGGGCCTGGGACAAATACCTTCAGCGTCCTGGAGTTAAAATGTTCACAACTGTCTGTGGATGTGTGGACCATGTTAGCTGTGAAAAAAGCTTTCTTACAGTATTCCTCTTTACCAGGTTGGAGAGAATTGTGTGGAGTGCGATCAAGATTTGTTTTAAAGTCTTATATCAGCTATGGAGAGTGAAATCATAATCGTCCAGTGCATGACATTTTGCTTGATGCTGGTTTACTTGTTGGACTTACTACTGGGATTTCTTGGAGCAACGTATGTAACGTAAATCTGGTCACTGTGGGGATGTGCCATAAATCTGGTCACAGGTCATTGGATGAATGCCGTAACATTATTCTGTCTGTGACATTGTGACACTCTTGTAGCTTAGCATCTGCTTCATCCAATCTAATTCTGAATTGAGTGCATCAATGGAACTTCCTGTTTGAGTTTTTGTCTGAAGGCAAGAAGCAGGAGAATAGAATTTGGTGTTCTTACTTGGCCTTGAGCCTTTTCCGTTGACTGTTTACCGTGCAGATTGAAGAAAGATGGCAGGGAGTTTGTCTTAGATTGCAGGAAGTTGGTGTCTTAAATTGGAGGTGTTTTTGTGTGCGTCTATATGAGGCTGTGTTAGGGGTTTAGTAATTGAATAGAGGTTCCACCACTGGAGGGGTTTGGGGACATTTGTAATATGAGAGTTATCCGTTTCCTTCTGCCAAATCACTCCCTGTACAGGGGCAGACTGGGATCACCGCTCCACCTGGGCACTTCTAAATACCTGGCCCATTTTCTTCCCTTTAAGGTACCCACATGGGGTCACATTTTTATCTTGTAATTTCTCGAAATAATGCACATTGATCATTTGCCAGAAATGATCTATGGCCAGTTGGTACCTGGTCCAGTAGAACCCTGCACTGAAGGTTTTGTAATCCTCCATTCTTCTGTACAGTGACAATGAATCATGTGGTTTATACAGTGGCTGTGCAGCTTAGTTCCATATGTACATTATCCTGACTGAACTGCTTTGATTTTTGAAGCTAGGAAGCAGATACTCTTACTGTTATGATATTCCAAGTCTCCCAATATGATATTCCTGGAATTCCAATTTTATATTCCTGGGATCCAAGTGTGTTATTCTTGGGGTGAAAATGTGTTATTACTAGAATAATTCAAATGTTTGTGTACAAACAATGTCTCTACCATCTGAGGTGATCCAGTCACTGAATGACCTATGGTAATCCAGTCTGTGAATGATCTTCTGTGGTGATCCAGTCTGTGAATTACCTTCTGTGGTGATCCAGTCTGTGAATAACCCTCTATGGTGATTCAGTCTGTGAATGACCTGTGGTGATTCAGTCTGTAAATGACCTTCTGTGGTGATCCAGTCTATTAATATTATCCTGTGGTGATTCAGCAAAAAATTCTGTAAAATGATTAGGGCCAAATCTCTCTGGGTCTGTGGCCAAAAGTGTCAACCTATGTCCGTAAGTACTTTCAATCAGACCCCTAGTAAATAGGATGTAATGTTATTTGTGATGCAGCTACAGTCTCCTTTAGTATCTCTCACTGTGAAGGATGAAATGCAATTTTAAAAAAATATAATTGATCCAACCAGGCAATAGAGGTACAGCCAAATTCAAGAATGGAAAATGTCTGAAACAGAGAACATCTCTCTAACAAGGAATTTTGTTGTAAAATTTGAGATGTCTGTGTGACACAACAAGAACCAATAATGGGAAGTGCATCATCAGTCTGTGTGTGTGTTTTTATCTATGTGTGGGATTCAGTGAATCCATTGAATGTTCACTGAATGTTTGAACAACACTATAAAAAACAACTGGCAGGCAGCAGTTCTGTCACCTCACAATTGTGTCCTTTTATTTAAATTCTGTTTGTCATCAGTGATGGTCCTTCTTGCCTGGGTATCATTAAAGACATTCCTTTGGAGTGTGCAGTTTACACAAAACTGCTCTGGGGGACTACAACTTCCCTGAGCCTGCCAGCAATTGCTGCTTTGAGACAAGGAGAAAATTGGACTTCATAAAATACGGAGGGGAGAAAAATGTATAAAATAGAATTGTTCAAGATCTGGAAGGAGGACCCATGTGGGATGAAGGATTTGAAGAATATAAATGTTTCCTGAACAGGTTCAAAATAACTGAGTCTGGAAGCTGAGGAAGAAGCTGTTGGCATCAGATGTAAACATCCAATACATTTAAACATATCTTGTACAACTATGAAAAAAACCTGACGGCAGCACTAGCAGCGTCTTCTGAGACAAGATCAACAGTGTCTTCCCTGGAGATTAAAGCCAGTAGGCTACACCCCATTCAGAGAACACCCCCTATGGTTCCAAGGAAAGAGGGGCCTCAAGGTGACAAAATATTTTCACACTGAAACTTGGACGCAAATGTTTGTGGTCTTGTGTAGTGCAGGGGGGACAGTTTGTCTTTTTGTCTCGCCACAAAGCCTTGAGACAGGGGGGTGGGGCTGCAGCCGTGGGAGGGGCCAATCAATGAAGTGTCATCCTGAGTAGCACTGCTTGGATACGTAATGTCTCTCTCCGCACATGTTTGCTCACATGCCCACCTAGACCGGTCTGGGACAAAGGGAGGGCCCAAGGTACCCAGATCTTGTTGTTGTGTCTTTTTTTCCTCACGTAGCAAGATAATCCAGGAGGGAGGGGATTTGAGGGGAGGAGAGGGACGTTAATGTAGTTAGAGAGAAGTCACGTGGGGGGTGTTCAATTGATTATCTTCAAATATTTTAATGCATGAGTCAACATTCACCAGTAATACCTGACTGCATTCCTTTCACTCCATTGTTCGACGCAAGATCAATGCTGTATTTGACAGAAACCAAACACTAACTGAACCCACCCATTTCTGTTCGCCAGAGAGAAGACATATAAACACGATGGGGAGGGGCTAGGAAATGGGGAGGGGCTGCATGCCCAGCCGACACCCTATTCCTGAACAAAGTACTAGTGTACTATGTAGGCAACGGGGGGGAATTTGGGCCTCAGACACGAACACAGAGGCAAAACACTCTAAGGCCGTTATCCCCATGGCAACTTGTTACTATGGGGACTCAAGCCGAGGTGGCGCTTCCTGACAGTGTCCTGTACAAACCCCTTCTGTCACGGATAACAGCAGCTGTGGACGTCTCGAGGCTGATCCCAAAACGACACGTCTTTTCTAGGAAATTAGAGAAGCTGACGTTATTGTTTCATATTAGTCGGGTGCTTGCAGTACTGGCAAACACAATATTTAATTTCAGAACTGGTTAAATTTAGGTTAGGGTCATAGTCGGGTTAGGGAGAGCGTCAAGGGTTTGGACACGGTTAGGGTCAATTTCAGATTCTTGTCGTTCTACATGTCAAGGGTTTTTATAGCTATGTGTTGCTGTAGATGCAGTAAGGGAGTAGAATGCGTACTCTGGGCGTTGGAAGGATGCAGTCATTGGCCCAGAGTGAAAAACCAGGCCAACAAAATACATTTTTGTCAAATCTGTTATGAATGACTTATTGTAAAAGACTGAAAAAGTGGTTACTCAAGCAAATTATATCAATTGTCTTTCAGATGTGCGTTGAAGACATGAAATCACCAGCCTGTTGCACTTGTGTTACACACATAGTTACACACATAGTTACACACATAGTTACACACATCCACCAGTCCTACTACATTCCGTTATCAAAACACATTGTTGTAGTTCTAATCAGATAACCAAAGGTGTTTCGGCTTAGCAGCCTTAGCAGCCTCTTGGTGAAAGGAGCGTTTGTTCAGGGAGAAAAGAAAATGAAAGGATACCAGAGTTAAAGGAATTATATAACAGGACCTTCCAAAAGCATTAGAAAACACTGAAACTGAATATCAATTATTGAACAGTGACATTGGTTTTATGATAGGAAAAAACTGTAAGAATAAAAAAAATGGAAGTCTGTTGTTTGCATGAATTTCTGCTGCAATAGCAGCTTTTCTTCATATGCTGACAAAATGCCTTTGGGACAAATGTGAAGATAATGAACCACTGTGAACTGAAACCATGCGGACATGTTCCCCAGGAGCCTGTCCATAATGATCTTTGTCTTGGTGGATTGGTGGACTGGGCTCCAGCACTCTGTCACTGGATCAATAACATGAATCTGGTTCCAACAGAACCTCAGCCACCTGACAGGATCTACCTGATTCGTCTATGATGGTTTATGAGGCCTGGATATGTAACGATCTGTTGGTGAAACATGAATCACTATAATGACCCCTATGTGCCCCTATGACCCTACATACCTCACACCTACTGACCCATCTGATTGGTCCACGGCCTGGCTGATGCCTGACTATCTAAAAGAGCTCTGCTCAGCAGGTTGACAACCTCAGTCGCTGATCCATCTCAAGACCCCCCTCTATCTTCTCTACCCTCTCTCTCCTTTTTTCTCTTATCTGTCTTTTTCACCAGTCTGCCTCTCTAATTCTCTCCTCTCTCTCCTTTCCCCTCCCTCCACAATATCTCCACTCTGTCTAATTTCTCCTCTTCTTCTATCTTCATCTCTCCCCCTCAATTTCCCAACTCTTCCCTCTCTCCTGTTTCTGCTTTTTAGAGAGACCATCTCAACAACAGATGTGCCTCCTGCCCCAGCCGTTCAGGTTATCCCAAATCACTATAATCCTTCAATCAGATCTGACACAAGGTAACCAAACACAGCTATGAAAGGAAAAGAAAAGATCTCTAGATCCATTAATTACTCAGCCGGTAATGTTGGATTTTTTAACTCACATCTGCTTCAAGGAGTTTAAGTATCTAGGGGTCTTGTTCACGAGTGAGGGAAGGATGGAACGGGAGATTGACAGACGGATCGGTGCAGCTTCTGCAGTAATGCGGTCGATGTATCGGTCTGTCGTGGTGAAGAAAGAGCTGAGCCGCAAGGGGAAGCTCTCGATTTACCGGTCAATCTACGTTCCTACTCTCTACAAGATCCCGGATACAGGCGGCCAAAATGAACTTTCTCCGCAGGGTGGCTGGGCGATCCCTTAGAGATCGCCCAGCCACCCTTAGGGTGAGAAGCTCGGTCACCCGGGAGGAGCTCAGAGTAGAGCCGCTGCTCCTCCACATCGAGAGGGGTCAGCTGAGGTGGCTTGGGCATCTGTTTCGGATGCCTCCGGAACGCCTTCCTGGGAAGGTGTTCCGGTCCCGTCCCACCGGGAGGAGACCCCGGGGAAGACCTAGGACACGCTGGAGGGACTATGTCTCCCGGCTGGCCTGGGAACGCCTCGGTGTCCCCCCGGAAGAGCTGGAGGAAGTGTCTGGGGAGAGGGAAGTCTGGGCATCCCTGCTTAGACTGCTGCCCCCGCGACCCGGCCCCGGATAAGCGGAAGAAGATGATGATGGTGATGATGACGACATCTGCTTCATGCACAGCTGCCTCCTCGGAAAGAAATGGAGGCTTCTGTTTTCTTGGGATGTCATATTAACACCAGTTTGTAAAAGGAGGAGGGCAAATTCAACTTCATTAGTGGAACAATGTTTTTCAGAGCAGGACATTTTTTAGCCATCTTCATTAAAATCAGCCAGGTAACCTGATTAGGAACATCAGGTGACTTAATTCTGTCCAATATGATGGCCATATCCAGTATGATGACCGTATCCAGTTTGATGGCCATATCCAATATGATGGCCATATCCAGTATGATGGCCGTATCCAGTATGATGGCCGTATCCGGTATGATGGCCGTATCCAGTATGATGGCCATATCCAGTTTGATGGCCATATCCAGTTTGATGGCCGTATCCAGTATGATGGCCGTATCCGGTTTGATGGCCATATCCGGTATGATGGCCGTATCCAGTATGATGGCCATATCCGGTATGATGGCCGTATCCAGTATGATGGCCATATCCGGTATGATGGCCGTATCCAGTATGATGGCCATATGTCTCAAGGGATCATGTAAAAAAGTAAAATATAGTTGGACCAACAGACGACTTAAATGACAGAACAGACTGAATCTGTGTCATCTACTATGAGTGTCAATGTTCACAATACAACACAGGCCCCTATAAAACACAGACTCTATACAACACAGGCTCCTAGATGTTTCAATGCAATTAAGGCCATTCTACAGCACTGAAATGTACAGCATTTATATTTAACCTGACTCTAATCTCTTGTGGAACTGTGTGAGAATTTTTCTTCTGAATCCTTTTATTAATCAAGCAGTGCACTTTCTGAGGAGATTAAATCCCAATGATCTTGAACAATTTGGAACTTGTTGTGTTAACCAGTCAAGCCAGGGGACATGTTAGTTTTACAAGGCCTGTAGTTTCAGATAAGAGGTATCAGGCAAGCGACAACCCATTCCTCTCAGTGTGTGTGTGCGTGTTTATGTGGGTACCTGTGTATGTAGGACGGCCCAAAAGATAGCATGATAAGAAGTGTTTTCCAAATGGCACCCTATTTCCCATATAATGCACTACTTTTGACCAGAGCCCAGGTAATCTACTACACTTTAAAGGGCATAGCCTGGCATTTAGGAGGAAGCAGGTGTGTGTAAATTAGATGTGATACCAAACAATGGACTCAGCTTAGCAAACTGAAAGCTAATATGGACATAGTTAAGGTGTATTGTTTTGGTTAGGGCCAAATCACCTTTCAGTTACCTCAATTCAAATATGTTCTTAGGTCCCCCCCCCCCCCCCCCCATTATATATTCACAAGCCCTGAATACGTACATTGATGTGTTTCTTTTGTTAATGGTGCCTAAAGTTGGCTGAAGTTTGTGAGGGCTGTTTAAAGAAAACGGAATCATTCATTCGAGTTTCATTTTGCCCATTAACTTTCAGATTGAGCAACCACGTAATCCGAAATTGACGAAAAGTGAAATTTGATAAGGTATGGCTCATATCTACCCACTGGGAACATTTTGTTTTGACATGGATATCTAGCGGAGACACGTTACCCTTTTCCTAAAGCTTGGATAAGCCTCAAGGGCAACTGTTCAATGTTCAGCATTCTAAGCATCATAACCATCGCAACATACGATGCCAATCTTTTCGTCCGTTTACTCACTCCGTAAATAGGCTGGTTAATTATAAGGTATGCAGAAGGGGATAAGACACTGGTCAAAACGAATGCACTTTATAGATTGTATGGTGTAGGGTTTGAGGAAAATAAGTACATAGATGAAATCTGCAGGTGGTAGCACGCAAGTCGCATGTGCAGGGACAACGCCCCCACAAGACCCGTTACATAACATGATATTCATTGACACCGTAGCCAATGGCTGCGTCTCGTATGGTGCGCTCTGTAGAATTACTCATGTTACGCGCCTAACGCTCAATCAATCCCGTAGTAGTTGGTTTACGCGACCACGTGAGTACAGAGCTGGGGACTAGGACTAGAGAGCTGGTGTTAACCAGACTAGCTATAGACAGTCGCACAATACAATACATTGTTATGGGCTGAATAAACCCATTAGACACGTTGAATGTTGTCTCCAAGACTACACAATGGAGCAGTTTCAACCTCCAGATTGTGTAACAGTTCATTGTATGCGGATGCTGTTTCTAGGCATCGCGCATCTACGTTGTATTCATTTGTTGTATTGCTGTTATGTGTTGATTTTGCTGCCGTGGACTCCCACATGGAAATAACCTATATAAACATATATGTTTAAATATAGGTTTTGATATATGTTTTTAATATATGTGACATATATAAAATTGGCCGTTTTCCTATATTATATGTACATATATACACATATATGTACATATATGGGTACATATATGTACCTATATAGGTACATATATGCACGTATATATGTGTGCATATATGTACACATATATGCACATATGTGTACATATATACGGGCTTATATGTACCTATATAGGTACATATATGCACGTATATATGTACCCATATATGCACATATGTGTACATATATGGGTACATATATACGTGCATACATGTACCTATATAGGTACATATATGCAAGTATATATGGGTGCAAATATGCATGTATATATGCACCTATATGTTTACCTATATATTAGTAAAATTATTAAAATCCATAGCTACTATGCAACATAAATAAAAGCCCAAAATGTAGAAATGTACATTTATTTATTTACTTAAGAACAATCAAATAGAACAAGAACAAAAACAAGACAAAAAACTGAATAGAAAAAAAAAACTATTTATCTTGTTGATCTTCTCAGCTCCGTGAGCTTTGAATTGATAGATGTGCCTATCTGCCCTCGGCTGGCTGCCGGCCACTTCTTCAATGTAGCATCTAGAGAAGACAAAAATAATTAGACAGTATAATAATAATATAGTGCTTCATCAGGAACCCAAAGTGCTTACAGTACAGCTGCGACTGGAGACATATTTTGGATAAAGGGCTGACCATAATAAAAAATGTGTCATGTAAACACGTCAATTGGAAGATTCTGATTGGATTCTGCTAAATCTGAAAGAAATTCTGATTTGAAACATCACCCCCCCTTTTTGGGGGGGGGGCATTGTTCTTTCATATGCACACGTCCGTCATGGGAACTGCATTGTTAACAGTCACACAGTCAATCATGTGCATCCAAAGCAGAGAAAATTAATGGATAGGAAAAATGTTGCCACTCCCGAGTTTTTTGTTTAGCTTAAAACACAGGTGAAGTACAACTTCTGCAGTTGTTTTAGGGAAATTAAGACCGCTCTGCGGATGTCAAAATGCTATTATTCTGAATAAGGCTTGGTGCATGTTTATGCACGTCATGATTAGATTATTTGTTTCCATGTAAACAGATTCAGATATTCTAATCCCTCAAATTTTTTATCTGATGTAAGAAACTTTGCACATGTAAACATATCTAGTTGTCAATGGGCTGCACTTTTATAGCATTTTCCTGCACCCCCAAAATACAATACAATGTCCTCCCATTGACCCATTCACACACACATTCCACCCGCGAGCTGCCATGCTAGGTTTACTCGAAGAGCAATAAGATCAAGCAATAAAATCAAGCAAATCAATAACCGGTATAGACAAAATAAGGCACAAACACAGGACAGAGGGGATTAAGGTGAAGGAGGGGTGAATATGATTATTTAAGAACACTTCAGACGACAACAATATGCCATGAGGTTATTTGCAACACTATATGTTCTACAAAATAGAGGACTACACACCTTACAGCGCAATACCCCAGCAATGTGGCTTTAGAAGAGGAAAGGTAGGATCAAGAAGTCAGAAAGCGATGAATTAGTATTAAAGGTGCCAAGCAGATACAGTAACAATAATTGGTGCCCTACTTTATGCAGTCTCCATTGATGCCTAATAAATATTGATACAAGTAGGCTATGGTTAAAGTGGTGAACTTATAAAGTCTTAAAAGTTTGGTTTTCCCTTCTCAATGCATTATGCATTTACTCACCAATAATGGCTGCCTTTTTAATTTGGTCAAGTGCGACCAGCTGCTCCCCATCCCCTCTGGTTGGCTTCCCACCTTAAAGTAATATTTCAAAATTATTATGAAAGGGGTGTAAAATGAAGGTGGAGAAAGCAAGAGTTTTTTTTATATACACATCATGTTTTCTTGAGGTGCAAGGAAATACAAAAATGCCAAGTAAAAAAGCGATGGTATGCCCGCACACACATAATTTATTCCACAGAATATGACTGTTTTTTTTTTCAAGGACAGAAGAGATTAGGAACATGTTGTTTTGTACCATTCAGGTTGCTTTTCAGCAAAGTCTCCAAATCAAAGGTGCCCAGCAGGAGATTCCGCACCATGGCAGTAGCAGAGGGGGCAAGGCGGGCTGCTTTCCACGCTTCAGCCTGGCAAAACACCCCAGAGCCCTTTATAACTTCCATCTGAAAAATAATTTCACATCACAATATACATTTATTGGCAATTTTTAGAAACTTTTTCATGTTTCATATTGATTCTTATGCTTAGCTTCCCAATAGTTAATAGGTTTTTATGTATAAATGCAGATTAATGATATGTATAAATGCAGATGAATGATAAAGAAATGAAACAAATTAATCACTGCCCAAAACGTTATTAAAGGAGAGAAGGAGGAGGACAGGGTGGGGGGAAAGGAGGAGGTTGGATGGAGAGTAGGGAAGGAGAAAAGACAGTGGGTGGAGAGGAGTGAAGGGGGGCAGGAGGAGAGGATGATTGTCACTTATAACACTAATTGGCTCCTACAAAGCACACAGTTTATACCCATCCTTACTACATAATATGTTATTCACCTGTGTTTTCGCTGAGGTCTCAGCTGTTGCTGCAGTCTTGTTAGAGAAGAAAAACATTGTTAAACTCTTCAACAATTTTATAAATATGGGGCAAGTAAATTACATATTACCACTAACTATCCCAACATAAAAATCCCTATAGCTCAGTTGGAGCCTTAAGTAAAATCTGAGGTATAAAAGGGTTACACACACCTGTGGTGTCTCTCGAAAGCGCTCAGTCACCATGGGACTCTCTTTAAAGGGCTCGGTGTCCTCTGGGCTCTGTCTCCTCTCTGGAGTCTTAGAGAAGAAAGAAACATAGTCAAACTCAACAATTTCTATTCATCCAAGCAAGCCACTATAGATTCTTATTTACAGGGGGGGCTTGAAAAACATTAAACATGCCAATAAATTAAAGTTACATGCAAAAGTAATCAGCCAAACATAATAAAAATCCATATAGCTCTGTTTGAGTAACAATTAAAATAAATAAATAAATAAAAATGCAAGGGTGTTACTCACCGGTTGCATTTCTCCAAAAGTCGAGAAGGAGGAATCTAGATCCTCCACAGGAGTCCTTCCAGTCTTCTTCATAGAAGAAAAATATAGTTATTCTCTTAAATAAATTAAAGTGTAAATACATAAAAAATTAACACTATCAATCAGCCCAACATCACAAGTCTCTCCAGTTCTGCTTGAGAAACAATTTTAAAAAGCAATGAAAATCAGAGGAACTTACCTTTTGAGCAATAATGGCGATGTCACTTTTCATTTGAGGGGTTTCTAGAAAGAGGTTATATAAAGAAAAAACTATAATTACAATCACTAGATCAAAATAGCACCCAGCAACTCAGTGCCCTTACTCTTCGAAAGACATTTCCTGCAGGTGTGAACTCAAGCTAAAACCCTCCAAAGCCCATTGATAAGGCTCTGCATAGGAAACCTGGTTGTGAACGCAATTTTCTTTCTCCAATTTCTCCCAAATTCTAATTCCCCAGGGTTTTTTTCTGGAGCCGATTGCCTTCTTGAGCCGTTGAAGACAGAAAAGCATCATTTATTCTCATGAACTGTATGTTCTCTAGGCCATGACTTTTGTTAACCCTCTACAAATTCCTCCAGAAAGAGACAAATAAATATAAATCTAATTTGAATCTTATCAACGGCTATATGAGCACACACACTACCTCACCAGCTAACAACATATTTTGCCAAACACGTGTTTCAGCCCATAACATTTCTAAGTTTACACTTCTCTGCCACCGCAATATCCATCTCCAGAAAAAACCTTGCTAATAAATATAAAAATTAGGAATACTTACGATTGATGATAATGTCTTTCAGACGTGCATTTTCATTTTTAAGAGAATGGACTTCATTTCTCAACTCCTGCAAATTTCTTTGCATTTGGTCAAGTTTCCTTCTCTCCCACATCTGTTCATCCAGGTGTTTTCTAAATTCAGCAGCTGTCTACGAGAAAGAGACAGAGAGAAGAACAACAGCTAATTGTTATATAACTTATTTTGTAAATGGTTGATTCTGATTGGCTGGGAGGATGTCACGAGAGGTGTAAGAGGAAGGTGGCAAGAAGTCTAGGGCAGAAGTCCCTCCACTTGGCTATATGTAACTGGTTGTCCGGCCTCCTGGTGGTTATTCCTTACTTAAAACATGAAACTTCCTCATCTTGTATGTCATGTAATGTATGTATGTAATACACCACACAATGGATGTCATCATTTAGGCTACCTTTTTCTTAGAGGGTGGTACTATGTCCTCTTCATCCCCAATACGCTCCTCCTCTTCGCTGGCCCGCTGGGAGGGAGAGAGAGAGAGGACAAAGTTGCCTACTGTGCCGGTGTCATACCTTGTTACAGCTACTGGTAATGCACTTTATTATAAAAGTCTTACTTATCTTTACTGTATTGCAATGTAACAACACACACTGGATGCAGACTGGTAGTGTACCTTGTTCTTTGAAGGCCTGTCATGACGCGCCTCATCCTCCTCCTCCTCCTTCTCCTCCTCCTCCTCGTGGTTGTATTTAGAAGGACATCTCTTTTTATTGTCAACCTTGACAGAGAGAAACAGACTGACTTTTAGCCCAACTCTTATTAACTTACGTTACACCACCTTGCACATACATCTTGTCAACAAAGCACATGAAATCATCATAGATGACACAATTACAAACCTACACACATGCCTACACATTAAGAAACAAGAGAGAGAGGGGGAGATCGTTTAAGTAAAGCACCAATTGGTGCAGTCAGTTACCCTTTTCTTTGAAGCCTTCTCAGTCTGCCCCTGATCACGGTACTTTGAGTTTGGGATGTGAGGACGTTTTGTTTGCTGTGTGACTTCTTTCTCCATCTCGATCCCACGCAGTTTAATTTGGAGAGTTTTTTCAAATTCTGGTGCAATAAAATTAAAATGTTATCATGAACTGCAAACGTTTGTCTAATCATGCTTAACGTTACCAAATCTAACATTAGTCCCAATTGGACTTCGCTTACATTAGCAAATTATGTAGCTAACATGAGCCAGAAAGCGAAGCTATTGCTAACCAGGGACCTAGCAAGATCCATTTTAGACTTCTTTAAGAGCGAGAAAAAACATTAAATGTGGTATGTAACTACATAACGTCAGATAAAGTTAGCATGTAACATACTTGCCACGTCAATAATTCTTGCTCGGTGCACCGGCCAGGGTTGGCGGCCTTTTCGCCATTCCACCAGCTTCTCGTTTTTTTCAGTCCTTTCAAGAAATTTTTTTACTGAAAAATTCCGGACACAGTCGAGAGCCAAAATACTATGGGCCCCTCTATCCTCACCCTCAGTCCATTCAAGTAGGACATAGCGGATCTCCAACGCTGATATCGCAATTTTTACGCCCAGCCGTTATCTTTCGGCGCGAAAGATAGTGTGCTGGGCCGCATGCGGATGACGTCATCAACTACGCGACGCTGTAGCGGCTGATCGGTGGCAGCAGAGTGGAGAAATGCAATTTAGACGCAATTAAAGAAAAGCAATAGATATGGATCCAGTACGTTACAAAAGGTACCTCGTTGACGACGAAGCACCCGTTCCAGAAAGAACAAAGAGAAGACGTAAACGAAAGTAAGTCTTGTAACAAAACATACTAGAAGCTAGCTAGCTAAATTAGCCAGCTAACAAAGCTACCAGCTACAGATAATTTCCTATACCATGTAAACGCATGTGGCATAATTCCCCTTAATGTATGTTAAGTATGTTTGTATAAAGGTAAAATGTATCTTTCCATGTCCACTGTACCTTTCCATGTCCAAAGTAAATAAATAAAGAAAACTGTTCAAGTTGGAACTCTAGCCAGGAAAATATTTCACTTTGTGTGTTTTGAATCTACAGTCTTAAAGGTTTCACCTCATGAATGGAATTTACCTGCTTGGACTTAATCAATCAGTCATATCAATCCTATTATATTGAGTGATGCATGAAGTGTTTTAACATTACCACAACATTTTTGTTAGGGACATTTCTGAAGATATGGGTGATGATGAAGAAGCTGTGGCCTCTTCTTCTACAACTCAGTAAGTAGAAAACACGCACACCAAATTAAATACCAAATAAAAAAACCTACATATTTCTTGCTGAATGATTTTTATTTTTATTTTAGGTATCTCACCCAAGAGGACAATCAAGATGACCCGGTGTCTACTGCTTCTGATGACACAGTAAGTGGCTAAAAATGGCAAAAATATTAAAGTTAGGTGTTTTTTGTTTTGTTCGTGCATGTGCATGCACACTAGTTAATGTAAATCATCATAGATAATTCCACAACCCAATTCTTCCTGATGTTGCTTAAAGTGTCAGAAAAATATACATGTGGACAAAAGGGGGCATAAAATTAATTTGGAGAAGACTGTTAAAAAAAATAAACAAAGACACTTGAGCCTTCAAATGCAAGTGGTTACCAACCACATGAAATGGTACATTTGTATGAGTCTGTGCAAATTTGGGATTGCTAATCCAATGTTTTAAATTCACAGATGAACCAACCCATACCTGGCCCTAGCTCTTCACCTGGGGAGCCAGTAGAGGAACATCTAGAAGACCCCACAAGTCCAACTTTAGACCAGAAACCAACAAAAGAACAGGTGGAACTCCTGCTGCTGGCATTAAAACTCAAACATGGATTAACAAATAGAGCCTTGGAGGACATCATGCATCTTATCAACTTTATTGCTGGTCCTGGTGGGGAATTGGTTAGTGGCTCAAAGTACCTTTTCTACAAAGCATTTGATTCAGTGAAAGACATATTAGAAGTACATTATGTGTGCAAGAGTTGCAAGGTAAGCATGCAGGAAGGTCCCTTTAATGTCAAGTGCCCAGTCTGTGACCAGGACACATCAAAAGCGCATGCACAAAAAGACCAGTGTTTTTTGTACTTGCCACTAAAATACCAAATTAAAAAACTGCTTGAGGACCACCAATTAGGGAAACACCTGAAACACCGCTTTGAGAAGAAGGATGCCTCCATCAAAGATATATATGATGGACATTTATACAAAAAACGATCACCCCTTGCATCACCAGACAGCATATCACTGACTTTCAACTGTGATGGAGTGCCAGTGCACAAATCAAACACAAAAAGTTTGTGGCCAATTTTGTGTACTATTAATGAACTGCCAATACAGCTACGTGCAAAACATGTTATGCTTTGTGGCCTGTGGTTTGGTCAAAACAAACCAAATATGAACACTTACATGAAACCATTTGTCGATGAATGCATAGAGTTGTACTCTAATGGTCTTATATGGGAAAGTGAAAGTGGGGAAATTGTCACAAGTAAAGTACTGCTTACTACCATGGTGGCAGATTCAGTTGCTCGGCCACTGATTCAGAACTTTAAACAGTTTAATGGTGAGTTTGGGTGTTCTTTTTGTATGCAGAAAGGAACAAGTGTGCTAAAACGCAGGGGGCGTGTAAGGGCTTATCCCTATGAAAAAGCAGAGTTGAGGAATCCCTCCCAGACTGATGATCTGGTGGAAGAGGCTCTTGCTGGAAACCCCACTAAGGGAGTGAAAGGGCCTAGTATTTTGTCTTGTCTACCTGATTTTAATATCATTGATGGCTGTGTTCCAGATTATATGCACAGTGTGCTGCTGGGTGTAGCAAGAAGCATCACCACGCTGTGGTTTCATTCTGAAAACAACCAATCGCCATGGTATATCGGACACTCAACAGAACAGATTGATGACATTTTAACTTCTATTAAACCCCCCTGTAATGTTTCCCGTGTCCCCCGCTCAGTGAAAGAGAAAAAGTTCTGGAAGGCACACGAGTGGAACATGTGGTTGTTTTATTACAGCATACCAACATTGAAAGGGGTCTTACCTGAAAAATATCTGAAGCACTGGTTTAAGTTGGTAAAGGGGGTTTCTCTTCTACTCGGTGAGAATATATCACCACTGCACATATCAGAATCTGAGGGGTTGCTAACAGAGTTTGTTCAGGAAATGGAGACCCTTTATGGGATCAATAATGTCACTTTCAATGTACATTTGTGCCTTCATCTGCCCAATACTGTGAGGAACTGGGGTCCCCTCTGGGCACAGTCTGCATTTGTGTTTGAGTCATACAATGGGATCATTTTAGATATGATAAAGAGCAGCCAGGGAGTTTCTCTGCAGATAATGAAAACAGTTTGGCTACAGGTTGCATTTCCATCATTTTCCCAAAAAACCATGGTGGCAGCTTCTGATGATTACTTAGCTCTCTTAGAGTCTTTTTCAGTTGAGAAAAAAATGGTGCAGGAAGTAAGTCGCTGTCATGGTGTTACATCTCTGGGTAGGCCTAAAATTTGTATGATCAGAAATGATGATTTTCTGGCCTTGAACAGCATCAGCAACCTTGAAAATAGAGTCACTGTGAAGTATTTTTGCAGAGTAGTGGTTAATCTTGAAATAGTTCATTCACAAAACTACTCGCGTACTTTTCGGAGAAACTCGTACACTGTCATTCTTTCTGATCGAGAGGAAAGTATTTTCTCTGTGAAGACATTCATTGTCTGTGATCTGGGGCAGGGGGAGACATGTTATGCAGTGGGGAAGTACTACCAAAAAGTGAAACAGGACATCTGCGGTCAATTTAAGAATCCTTGTTATTTCATCCCTGTAGGGAAATGTCTGGGGCCTTTAGTTGCTATAAAAGCATCTCAGATAAAAGAAAAGTGTCTGTTTGTTAAAACTGTGAACAGAAATGTTGACATTGTCTTCAAATTCATTAACCACAGTGAAATGCTCAGATAGATGTGGGATGATGATGATTACCTGAATGTATGTTCTATGTACTTTTCTTTTGTTAGTTTTTTTGCTACATTCAGACTATAATGACCTTTCAGCCATATTCTGGAAAATGCATTAAGACAATACAGAAAACATTGCATTTGGTGGATGTAACGGTGAATGTGTGGATGTGTATGAGCTGTAATGTGAATCTGGAAGTGACTTGAAAAAAGGCTTGATTGACAAAAATAAAAAAAACACAAACCATTTTGTTATACATTTCCTTCTTTTCCACTATTTTCATACAAGAAAGAATTGACCTGGTAAATGTTTCAGGAAAACGTGTAGACATCATAGCTTTCCATCTCCTCTCACTTAAGTGCCATAGTTAAATTCCATAACATGCCAATTAGATGTGATACCCATTTCACGTGTTCGCACATACATAAGTTCTTGCATAATTTTTTTTAGTTATTTCTTAGTTATTGCCTTGATAATAGAAAATATGAGCTAGGCATCATGTATGACAGTTTCCAAAGTGAGATATGAGCTACAAAATGACCAGATCTTGCCATGAGCTAGGAGACGTATCTTGTATGTACATATAGGGCTTATATGTGGATATAAAGAAGCAATACAGGAGACCTATATGGCCTGTATATGCACATATATGCACCTCAATTTTGCCTATATGTGGCATATACACGCATATATGCAGCATATATATTATCATATATGTGCATATATGCTGTATATATGCAGCATATATGTGCATATAGACTGCATATAGGTTACATATATGCGCATATATCCTCATATAGGTTCTTTCCATGTGGGCTAGTTTACACATTACACGGTAAAGAATGCACGACGAGAAGGTATGACGAGATTTTACCAACTTTTGCTGAAACCTTAGGAGGAAAGGCGGCTGCTTACACAGGGGCTAATGGGAATCCCAATAAAATACTAAAATATCCTACACAGCTACCGGAGAAATAAGCATTTATATGAGAGTGCATCAAAATCAGAATTACCTTGCCTAACTAGATTACGCCTAAGCAAACTGGTGCCTGGTGTAATAGCGCCCCCTCGTGTTGATAAACAGCCTACATTTCAATCAAGCAGGAAAACACAAATATATGTCAGACGAGAAAGAATTAAAGAACAGTAGCTATGTAGATAGCTAAATTGCATTATAATAATTATAAACCAATATTGTATACGATGTGGATCTCGTTCTCGAACGACATTGAAATGAAGTCAAATTTTTTTCAGGCACTGTAAGGGCACCCTCACACGGAAATTCGCTGATTACGTGTGTAAAGACCTCCATCCAGGATGTCCATGCTTGCAGAACGTGAGTGCTTCTTTCAGTTATTTTGCTATTATTGTGTGGTATATACGTTTTAAAAAACAAGGCTTCTTTTAATTTGTGTACTTAGACTAAGTCAACATCCAGTTTGTGGAATTCGTTTCTTTGAAAATATCTGTACATGTATGGTTTGACATTCTTATCTAGCTAGCTAACTATACAGATAGCATAATGCTAACCACAGTTACATTTAGTTACCGATACAGTAGTTAAAATTTTTTTAGTGCACATTAACAATATATCTAGCCAATCCTATAGTAATACTTTCATCCAAATGTCTATAGAGGTAACTTTTCGTGGTGTCAAATATTTGCTTACTACTAGCAATGAGGTTAGGCTACATAATCTTGGGAGACCTTTGACAGTCAGATACTGTATTTTAGCTTAGGTTATTTTCATTGTGGGATCTCAAGCCCCTTGAATAGGACGAACCATTTGCCCGCGCTGCAAACGTTGTACTGTAGTATGTTGAGTATCACATCTATCGATGTTACTGGGGCGTTAGGCACATAATTTTCCAAACATTTCTAAATAAAAAGTAGCCTGTACTGTTAATAAATAAAATAAATCAATAAAATCACTATTGCCACTTACAGGTCAGCCTGGTGAGTCTTTCAAAATGTCTGGTTGCATATTTAAAAAAAAATGTGTAGTAAATGTGTCCTAGCTCCTCAGGGAGGCGGATTCCATCATATTACACAGACAGAGATTTTGACTGTGCTGAGTGCGAGTCCTCCCGAGGGAGGAGGAGCTGCCATTTAAGTAGCCTTTTATTCTAATGCGATGTCTTATTTCTGTAGCTCGCAGAAAACAGAAGTGGTCAGTGGATCCGAGGAACAGCGCATGGAGTAATGATGAGTCCAAGTTTGGCCATAAGATGCTGGAGCGAATGGGATGGTCCAAGGGGAAGGTACTAACCAATCATTTTAGAGTCTACAACCCTTGCCTTCTGATTGGTTTGCTCAGTGTTCTAACAAACCTCTCATGAACACCATATAATTAATGTGAACATTGACAAACTTTTTTAATGCATTGGCACATATATGTTAAAACAAGGCCGTTTGTATGTTTTGTCCCAACAAAGATTTTATGTTCTGATGAGGTGGAAATATAATTACTGCCCCAGGGTCTCTTTTTTGTTTTTGTTCACATTACATCCCTTGTATTAGTGCTAATAAAAGCTTTTATATTGTGTTCTGACTAGCTGAGGTTAATCTAAACCTTTCAGCTGAACTCATGAAGCTAGCAGATGTTAAAATCTTCAAGATTCAGTGTATAAATCTTGTTTTGTGGGTGAATAGCAACACAGCAGCTTCATTAACAGAGTGTGTGTTCCAGGGACTGGGGAGAACCGAGCAGGGGTCGACAGAACACATCAGAGTCAAGGTGAAGAACAACCAACTGGGCCTGGGAACCACCGCCAGCTATGAGGTGAGTGGACAACTGATGACCAATCAGGTGATGTCTGCTATATTCTGAAGAATGCAAGAACAGAGCTGGCTACAAATAACATGAATAATGTGAAAATGTTGATTCTGCAGTGCCACAGTCTGGTAGTAGTTTAAGTTACTACAGTCTGGTAGTAGGGTGTATATACAGTACTACAGTCTGGTAGTAGTGTGTATATACAGTACTACAGTCTGGTAGTAGTGTGTATATGCAGTACTAAAGTCTGGTAGTAGTGTGTATATACAGTACTACAGTCTGGTAGTAGTGTGTATATACAGTACTACAGTCTGGTAGTAGTGTGTATATACAGTACTACAGTCTGGTAGTAGATGTAAGTTTTTATATAGTAACGTAATTAGTTTTAGAGTAAACAGCTAGTGCATAAATACTGCATTGCAGGTTCTATTGAATAAGGCTGTAATGATGTGTAATAGTTTGTTGTATGTAACTGATCATGTTTTCTAATTCCAGGACAACTGGATCGCCCACCAAGATGACTTCAATCAGCTGTTGGCTGACCTGAACAGCTGCCACAGTCAAACTGCCACTAATGGTTATGTTTAAACTGCATCTTTCATGTTGTTGTATATAGGTATAATCCTTATAATGCACCAAGATGTAAAACCCAATAATGGCCAAGGGTTTTGTTGCCTCAGTTTAACCGGTGTCACAGCGATGCGCTTCATCATGAACTGTCTGTGAAACAATGTCTCACAAACAATCTGGACATTTGTAAAACTGCAGCAACAAATTGTTGCTGTGAAACTGGATTATGTAAATGGGTTCTTGATCCCAGACAGTGAAATTTGGGCGGTTCTTTGAACAACATTTCCAAAGTAGCAATACATGTTTATGAAAACACTTCACAGATGTTCTAAGATACTCTGTGTATTGATAAGAAACACTTGTAAATTGTTAGTCCTATGTTTTATGAGCTGTAATGAAAACGCTCCGGAAGTTCCCTTGTGAGCTTTGCACATGGTCCGCTAGGGGGCGCTGGTGTGTAAGTCATGTTATGTATACATGGACTGAACTGTAATGTTAATGCTATTGTTTAATTGTTTATGTTTTAGAAGCCCCATCAGAAGAGAAACAACAGGAGAAGTCTTTCAGCCTGGAAGAGAAATCCAAGACGTCCAGGAAGAGAGTCCACTACATGAAGTTCACCAAAGGTCTTTATTATTTGGAATCACTGAAGTCATGCAGGGATGCTCGTGTGTCTTGGAGGCAGGAGAATGTGGGGACCCAATGCAACCAGCCAGTAAACAATGACCATAGTAATGATTTAGTAATGCAGGTCACACTGTGACATCCTTATTGGGTTACAGTGGAACCACTGTATGAATATAATGGAATCAATTTCAAGTGCAGAGGTCGATAAGCTTTATCTTCGTTTACACACACAGTCCCGAACGGCGTTCCATAATATCGTTGCGTCGTCCCTCCGCTGACAGGACGCCAGTACCTCATCCCAGCCTCATCTCCTCAGTCCCCTGTGAAGAAGTTCAACTTTCTCTCACGCACTCTAATCAGATTTGACTTATTTACTATCACAGATATTTAATGGCTCAATGCTGGCAAATTCTAACCTACAATTCCTTGGCTTTCTGAGGACCGCAGACCGGGTCAGAACAGCCGACATGGATCAGAGCACCGTTCCATCAGCTGGTCTGTTGATCCTCAGCAGCTGTTCACTGAACCACAGGAGGTGGGGGCGGAGGGGTATTTCAATGGAGGACTGAGAGTTAGGGATGGATGAAGGGAGAGAGTAACGGACGGATGACAGAGTGAGATCGGTGAAGGGGACAGAGTAACGGACGGATGACAGAGTGAGATCGGTGAAGGGGACAGAGTAACGGACGGATGACAGAGTGAGATCGGTGAAGGGGACAGAGTAACGGACGGATGACAGAGTGAGATCGGTGAAGGGGACAGAGTAACGGACGGATGACAGAGTGAGATCGGTGAAGGGGACAGAGTAACGGACGGATGACAGAGTGAGATCAGTGAAGGGGACAGAGTAACGGACGGATGACAGAGTGAGATCGGTGAAGGGGACAGAGCAAAAGTGTGTATTTTCATTGGTGCAGCTCTCTCCTTCATTCTGTTGGTCAGTCGGTGGAGGCCTCCTCCCTATTCTCATTCCAGGGCGCTACCTTTACCAGGGCAAGTAGTTCACTACACATGGAGTAGGATGCCATTTGGACCTTAGAATGGGTTTGACTGTACTGAAAGGCTTGTTCAAAGCCTTTCTAATTGTATCCTACCCAGCCCCTGATCTTTCATTAACTTTGTCTTAGTTATTTAGAAAACATTTTGGTGCTCATGTTTGAGCCTTTACTTTGCAATTCACCTAACAGAGGAAACGTACAGAAACTGATGGATTCTCCACCTAACAGAGGAAACGTACAGAAACTGATGGATTCTCCACCTAACAGAGGAAACGTACAGAAACTGATGGATTCTCCACCTAACAGAGGAAACGTACAGAAACTGATGGATTCTCCACCTAACAGAGGAAACATACAGAAACTGATGGATTCTCCACCTAACAGAGGAAACGTACAGAAACTGATGGATTCTCCACCTAACAGAGGAAACGTACAGAAACTGATGGATTCTCCACCTAACAGAGGAAACGTACAGAAACTGATGGATTCTCCACCTAACAGAGGAAACGTACAGAAACTGATGGATTCTCCACCTAACAGAGGAAACGTACAGAAACTGATGGATTCTCCACCTAACAGAGGAAACGTACAGAAACTGATGGATTCTTCACCTAACAGAGGAAACGTACAGAAACTGATGGATTCTTCACCTAACAGAGGAAACGTACAGAAACTGATGGATTCTCCACCTAACAGAGGAAACGTACAGAAACTGATGGATTCTTCACCTAACAGAGGAAACGTACAGAAACTGATGGATTCTTCACCTAACAGAGGAAACGTACAGAAACTGATGGATTCTTCACCTAACAGAGGAAACGTACAGAAACTGATGGATTCTCCACCTAACAGAGGAAACGTACAGAAACTGATAGTTTTCGTTAGTCATGTGAATCACTACAGTTTAACACAGGTGGAGGCCAATTAACAATTGATTCTGAAGATGGTTGGTTGAAGAGTTAATTAAGGACTGTTATTGCAAAGATCAGATTCAACTTTATTGTCATTGAACAAGTAGAAGTACAGAACAACTAAATTAATTTGGCATTTGACCAGAAGTGCAAATGGAAGAGGGCAGAAAATGTGGCAATTCTAAATGTGCAGTTAAGGCAAATAGAGGAGGGCTGGTGGGGGTGGAGGCTCGTCCAGTTGATATTTCAGTTGTATTTTTAATGTATAATTCAGTTTCGGGATATTCTGTATTAGTGTGAAGTGTGTTGTGTAGCTAGGCGGCTAAATATATCGTCATTTAAATGTATTGCATTCTCAGGCTAAATTGAAGTGTGTGTAGCACACCTACCGGGTCAAATATGATATATTACTATCAAACGTCTGCCGCATTCTCAAAGAGTCTTGTTTTGGTGTTCGGAAACTAGAAAACATGGTACAAACATTACCTAGATATGTACCCGTCTGACCTCTCAGGGAATCTTCCAACTTCTTTTCTGTTGTCAGGAAAACCGGGAAAACATTCCTCCGTTTTTACCTCACCTGGTTTGAAAACGCTGTCTGTCGACACTCAGTTACCACTTCCTGTTTTCCACTGTAACTATCATCTGGCGCCCTATCCCCTATAGCACAGCACTGTTGACCAGGGACTTTAGGGCACTACCTAGGGAGCAGGCTTCCATTTCAGACTCAGCCTCTTACGTCACTCAGTAGCTTCTTCCTGTTTCCTGTTTGGCCCATCTGGCATGTCCATTTGCACCTCTGGCCCCCGAACACATCTTCGACCTCAGCTGCCTTCCCAGGGCCAGCCATTAGATTAACCTGTGTGATAACTGATAAAACGAGGCCTCAGTCTGTCCCCCAGGTCCTGCCCGCATCCCCAGTGAAGTCCTATTCCCTAGGTAGGTGTGCTACTCCTCGCCAGGACCCATAGGGATCTTGTTCAAATTAGTGCACTCTGGAATTTAGTGCACTTTGAGCCAGTACTGGATGCTCCTGTTGTTGTCTCTTAATATAGCCCTGGGCGGAAGGCGCTCCTGCTGATATATAAAGCAGAGGGATTAGGGATTGATCCCCAACGTCTCACTGCTCACTACTCCCTCACCTCTGAGCCACAGACCTCAGGGCACTATGCAGAGTGTAGGGTGGAGTTTGGCCTGCCCTCCTCTACACGAGACAGTGGAGAGGATGGGCTTCCTTCCTTGGACCTATTAACAGCCCTTCTTGTGGTTAACCTTACACCCAGGTCCCTAAAACTGACCCCCAGACACGGGACGATGTATCTCGCATTTCTTTTCATAAAATGTGTTACTTTTGTTGGTTTTCCTCCATTTCTATGATGGAGCTAGTTTTTGCTTTGTGGCTGTGGAATGTGAACCAGGCATTTGGCTGACCCTGCGCTTATTATCAGCCCCACCTGTCCTCTAATGGGGAACATCTGAATCCATGGAAACCTCCCCACGTTGTCGTTGACAGCCAGACGAGCTACAACGTACAGCAGGATTCTTCACCTGTGTTGCCATCCCCTTCACCTCAGCGGCAAATATCCTCCGGTTGCTTGGCAACCCGTGAAGCAATCCTGTAGCTACAGCTGCTAGCGTGCTGTCGGACCCCACATGACTGGGGTCAAATTAAGATCATGGATTAGGAGGAGTTAAGCGGTTTCCATCTGAGGTTCAAAAGGTCGGTCCTCTTCAGCCTGTGAGCCAACACTGGGCCTCTGTATGTCTGCTAGCCACACTCGAAATGGAATACTGTGTTGTCTCAGCGCTTTCTAGTGTTGTGTGTTGGTGGATATGACATGGATTGACATGGTTGGTCCTCTCACCTCTAGTTGTCTTTGTACTACACTGATCAACTGAAGCTTCACATCAGCATGTGCCATGCCAAGTATTGACTGGAGTGGTGTATAGCACGCCATCACTGCACTCTGGAGCAGTGGAAACATGTTCTCCAGAATGATGAATCATGCTTCACCATCTTGTAGTCTGAATGGATGAATCTGGGTGTGGCAGATGCCAGGAGAATGCTACTGTAAAATTTGGTGGAGGAGGGATAATGGTCTGGGGCTGTGTTTCAGGCTTTGGGGTAGGCCCCTTAGTTACAGTGAAGGGTAATCTTAATGCTACAGGATACAAAGACATTTTAGACATTTGGGCACTTCCAACATTGTGGTAACAGTTTGGGGGAGGCACGTTCCAGATCCAGCATGACTGTGCCCCTGTGCACAGAGCAGGGTTTGATAAGGTTGGTGTGAGGGAACACGAATGGCCTGCACGGAACCCTGACCTCAACCCTCTGAACACCATTGGGATGAATTGGAACGGCAATTGTGAGCCAGACATTTCCATTCAACATCAGTGCCTGACTTCACAAATGCACTTAGCTGAATTGGCACAAATTCCAGATACAAAATTTGTATCTGAACAAAAACTTTGGGTATGAGTCACTTCAAGCTGCCATTGGGAACAAGACAAAACAACCACAACATATCTCTTTTTGGAGTAATTTGCCTTCTTTCTCTTCACATGTTCCTGCTTTCTTTCCCCCACTCGCTCTCTCCCTTACTGTCTCTCTCCCACCCAGTCAGTCCTTCTTTCTTTCTCTCTGTCTGTTTAATCGCTTTCTCTCCTTTATCTTGCTCTTTCTCCTCTGTCTTCTGGTCTGTTGTTTTTGATGTCTGGTTCTTGCTGGTCTGTTCTGGGCTCTTTTACTGCCAGGCAGTGATTTAGGATTGATGGGCTTGGCTTCATTAGGGAAGGCAGCAGTCTCCTCTGCCCAGGTCCAGGTCTGTGTGGCCCAGTCTGGCAGCCCACAGTGGGAACCAATAACCCACTTTTAATTGGCCAACCATTTCTCAGCTGTCAGGGTGTGGGGAGGTGGAGGAGGATGATGTGCTGTTAGGCTGCAACACTCAGTTAGGCTTTGCCTATGTTCAGCTTAGTTGACCGGTTTCCTTATACAGGGCTTTTCCAAGGTAGAGGTCAGGCTGACCGAGATGTCTTTGGGCGGAGGCCCGGGCTGACCGAGGTGTCTTTGGGTGGAGGCCCGGGCTGACCGAGGTGTCTTTGGGCGGAGGCCCGGGCTGACCGAGGTGTCTTTGGGCGGAGGCCCGGGCTGACCGAGGTGTCTTTGGGCGGAGGCCCGGGCTGACCGAGGTGTCTTTGGGCGGAGGCCCGGGCTGACCGAGGTGTCTTTGGGCGGAGGCCCGGGCTGACCGAGGTGTCTTTGGGCGGAGGCCCGGGCTGACCGAGGTGTCTTTGGGCGGAGGCCCGGGCTGACCGAGGTGTCTTTGAAAAGAAATGTGGATCTTTATCATGCAGCATGATTAAGACCCTAAGCCCTCTGTGTTTTGTGGTTGACACAAAAGGCTTGATGCGTGAAATGCTGAAACTTCCTCCCTATACACCAGTCTGTCTTGTTTGTCAACTTTATTTTCTTAACATTATTTTGCAATACTGTCTTAACGTCATTCCCTAATAATAACCTATGTACTCCCCCTCAGTTAACCATTCTCTAAAACTGTTGAATGAATCGCCTCCCAGACTTCTAATAAAAGCCACTAGCTACTAACTAATGAGTCAGTATGAATTCCATGTACAGATGTGTGTTGCCTTGGGGGCTAAGGGCGGGGTTGAACATATAGTTTTAATGGATGTAGCACCCAGTGCCCCATGATTTTACATTATATTTCTACAAACTCCTGAGTATTTCCTACAATACATTCAGATTATTGGAATCCGAGGAGTAACCGCTAATATCGCTGACCTGTCTGTTTTCAATGTCAATACATTGAAATGTTTTACCATAGTCTGTAGGAAGGCATTCCAAAACATCTCTTTTTCTTTTCTGAACAGCACAGAGAAGTTGTACTGGCTTAATTGATCGATCTTATGAATAGAGCACAGTTCTTCCAAAACAGAATAGCATTTTTCCTCCATCTTTGCTTCTTTTCAAATATTTTGCAACGTAAGTAGGAACTAAAAACTTACAGGAAATTTGTTCTATCCAGTTTGAAGACTTAGTCCTGAGTTAGTCAAGCAATTTAGTTTGTCAGATCTGTCTGAGGTGAAGCCTGGTGATTGGCTTATCTGGTTTTTGCAGACATTTCATTTTTCTTTGTGATCTTGGCAGTGACCAGTTATTCCATAAGTGACCAGTCCATTCCACTTCCTTGACAACCTTCAAATGCCCAATGATGAAACATTTATGGTTCTGCCCAATGGTTTCTAGAACATTTAGACAAAGAACTCTACTGTTGACCAGAGATCTGGTCCCTGCGTAGAACACTCCCGGAGATCTGGTCCCTGCGTAGAACACTCCCGGAGGTCTGGTCCCTGCGTAGAACACTCCCGGAGGTCTGGTCCCTGCGTGGAACACTCCCGGAGGTCTGGTCCCTGCGTGGAACACTCCCGGAGGTCTGGTCCCTGCGTGGAACACTCCCGGAGGTCTGGTCCCTGCGTGGAACACTCCCGGAGGTCTGGTCCCTGCGTGGAACACTCCCGGAGGTCTGGTCCCTGCGTGGAACACTCCCGGAGGTCTGGTCCCTGCGTGGAACACTCCCGGAGGTCTGGTCCCTGCGTGGAACACTCCCGGAGGTCTGGTCCCTGCGTAGAACACTCCCGGAGGTCTGGTCCCTGCGTGGAACACTCCCGGAGGTCTGGTCCCTGCGTGGAACACTCCCGGAGGTCTGGTCCCTGCGTGGAACACTCCCGGAGGTCTGGTCCCTACATGGAATTCTGCAGTTGACAGGAGTCAGACCTACTGTGCTAAAGTGATCATTGGTCTACAGACAACCACAACAACACACCGATCAGTGGGTCAACGCCAATTCACCACCCTTCTGACAGGGTTCAGGAATCCTGAACACATACTGACAGGAGCTAAAAATTTGTTGTTGGTGAGTCTTGAGAGCTGGGTGATGAAGGCTTTGAAAGCTGAAAGCCGGCACAGAAGGGAAAAGGTTTAAGGCAATAAATAACCAGTGTTATCAGAAGCCTGCTGAAGGAAGAGGAAGCAGCTGGAGGTACATGACTAGGGCCTGAGATGGAGGGGGTCTGGAGGTACATGACTAGGGCCTGAGATGGAGGGGGTCTGGAGGTACATGACTAGGGCCTGAGATGGAGGGGGTCTGGAGGTACATGACTAGGGCCTGAGATGGGGGGGGTCTGGAGGTACATGACTAGGGCCAGAGATGGGGGGGGTCTGGAGGTACATGACTAGGGCCTGAGATGGGGGGGGTCTGGAGGTACATGACTAGGGCCTGAGATGGGGGGGGTCTGGTGGTACATGACTAGGGCCTGAGATGGGGGGGGTCTGGAGGTACATGACTAGGGCCTGAGATGGAGGGGGTCTGGAGGTACATGACTAGGGCCAGAGATGGAGGGGGTCTGGAGGTACATGACTAGGGCCAGAGATGGGGGGGGTCTGGAGGTACATGACTAGGGCCTGAGATGGGGGGGGTCTGGAGGTTCATGACTAGGGCCAGAGATGGAGGGGGTCTGGAGGTACATGACTAGGGCCTGAGATGGAGGGGGTCTGGAGGTACATGACTAGGGCCTGAGATGGGGGTGGTCTGGTGGTACATGACTAGGGCCAGAGATGGGGGGGGTCTGGAGGTACATGACTAGGGCCTGAGATGGGGGGGGTCTGGTGGTACATGACTAGGGCCTGAGATGGGGGGGGTCTGGTGGTACATGACTAGGGCCTGAGATGGGGGGGGTCTGGAGGTACATGACTAGGGCCTGAGATGGAGGGGGTCTGGAGGTACATGACTAGGGCCAGAGATGGAGGGGGTCTGGAGGTACATGACTAGGGCCAGAGATGGTGGGGGTCTGGAGGTACATGACTAGGGCCTGAGATGGGGGGGGTCTGGAGGTTCATGACTAGGGCCAGAGATGGGGGGGGTCTGGAGGTACATGACTAGGGCCTGAGATGGAGGGGGTCTGGAGGTACATGACTAGGGCCTGAGATGGGGGGGGTCTGGAGGTTCATGACTAGGGCCTGAGATGGAGGGGGTCTGGAGGTACATGACTAGGGCCAGAGATGGAGGGGGTCTGGAGGTACATGACTAGGGCCTGAGATGTTGATCCCCTGCTGTTTTTGTATGTTTACCTACTGTCAAAGAAATTATATTTGAACAGAGAGAGACAGAATAACAACCAAATAAATCCAGAATAACGCATGTCGAAATTTTATAAATTGATTTGCATTTTAATGAGTGAAATGAGTATTCGACCCCTCTGCAAAACATGACTTAGAACTTGTTGGCAAAACCCTTGTTGGCAATCACAGAGGTCAGACGTTTCTTGTAGTTGGCCACCAGGTTTGCACACATCTCAGGAGGGATTTTGTCCCACTCCTCTTTGCAGATCTTGTAAGTCATTAAGGTTTTGAGGCTGACGTTTGGCAACTCCAACCTTCAGCTCCCTTCACAGACTTTCTATGGGATTAAGGTCTGAAAACTGGCTAGGCCACATCAGGACCTTAATGTGGTTCTTCTTGAGCCACTCCTTTGTTGCCTTGGCCGTGTGTTTGGGTCATTGTCATGCTGAAATACCCATCCACGATCCATTTTTAATGCCCTGGCTGAGGGAAGGAGGTTCTCACCCAAGATTTGACGTTACATGGCCCCGTCCATCGTCCCTTTGATGCGGTGAAGTTGTCCTGTCCCCTTAGCAGAAAAACACCCCCAAAGCATAATGTTTCCACCTCCATGTTTGACGGTGGGGATGGTGTTCTTGGTCTCATAGGCAGCATTCCTCCTCCTCCAAACACGGCGAGTTGGGTTGATGCCAAAGAGCTAGATTTTGGTCTCATCTGACCACAACACTTTCACCCAGCTCTCTGAATCATTCAGATGTTCACTGGCAAACTTCAGTCAGGCCTGTACATGTGCTTTCTTGAGCAGGGGAACCTTGCGGGCGCTGCATGATTTAAGAGTGTGCTCCTAATCTCAGCTCTTTACCTGTATAAAAGACACCTGGGAGCCAGAAATCTTTCTGATTGAGAGGGGTCAAATACTTATTTAAATACTTATTTTTGACATGCGTTTTTCTGGATTGTTTTGGTTTTATTCTGTCTACATGACTGGGGCCTGAGATGGAGGGGGTTGAGTTAGGAAGGACTGGGAATAGGGCAGTATGGGTGAAGGGAGAGGACTCTGGGTGAGTCTCGCTTAGTGTCCTTGGCAAGAGCACAAAACAGTGTCAATGTTTTTTTTCTGAATTGAAGAGGTTTAGTGCAATTGGCTGTAAGGCTGTGAACTGTTGTCCAAATCTGTTGACCTGTGAGTCTGAGAGGATGTATTTCCTGTCAGGATGGCTCAGGCTAAGTGACCTTTTAATCTCCAGTAATGAGGCTTGTTGATGAGTTGGTTATGTAAAGCCTCTCTGTGTCAACTGAAGCCCCCACGATACATAGTTCTGTCTGTCTCTGTCTCTCCATCTGTCTTTCACTCTCTGTCTCTGTCTCTCCATCTGTCTTTCACTCTCTGTCTGTCTCTGTCTCTAATTTAAAGGGCTTTATTTGGTTTTCAGCAGTTCACTGGTGAAACCCTATTGTGTTTGTTCCGGTTATTATTATTATTATTATTATTATTATTGGTATTTGTTTTTGCTGAAGTTTCAATTGGAAAATCTGCCAGATAAATAGTTTATTTAATGAAGTCCTTTGTTCTATCTGTCAGCCTAATGAAGCTAACTAATTCATAATGTGGCCCTTGTAGGAAAAGACCTGTCAAGTCGCAGTCAGAATGACCTGGCCTGTATCTTTGGGAAAAGAGGGTCCACATCCCGGGATCAGGAAGAGGTAAGATTCCCCGTTTCTGAGTCTGTTATATGAGACTGAGCCGTTTAGAGGACCTAGGAAAGAAGCCAAAGACAGTGGCTTCTATTTAATACGTTTTATAGACCCCTCTGTTTCTTCTGCTTTGTCTTGTTCTACAAAATCCTCCCCCTCTGATGGCGTTCCCGCCCCCCTTGTAATTTATCTCTGATGGCGTTCCCCCCCCCCCCCCGTAATTTATCTCTGATGGCGTTCCCGCCCCCCTGTAACTTAACTCTGATGGCGTTCCCGCCCCCCTTGTAATTTATCTCTGATGGCGTTCCCCCCCCCCCCCGTAATTTATCTCTGATGGCGTTCCCGCCCCCCTGTAACTTAACTCTGATGGCGTTCCCGCCCCCCTTGTAATTTATCTCTGATGGCGTTCCCGCCCCCCTTGTAATTTATCTCTGATGGCGTTCCTGCCCCCCTTGTAATTTATCTCTGATGGCGTTCCCGCCCCCCTTGTAATTTATCTCTGATGGCGTTCCCGCCCCCCTTGTAATTTATCTCTGATGGCGTTCCCGCCCCCCTTGTAATTTATCTCTGATGGCGTTCCCGCCCCCCTTGTAATTTATCTCTGATGGCGTTCCCGCCCCACTTGTAATTTAACTCTGATGGCTTTCCCGCCCCCCTGTAACTTAACTCTGATGGCGTTCTCACCCCCCTTGTAATTTATCTCTGATGGCGTTCCCGCCCCCCCCCCCTGTAATTTATCTCTGATGGCGTTCCCGCCCCCCTGTAACTTAACTCTGATGGCGTTCCCGCCCCCCTTGTAATTTATCTCTGATGGCGTTCCCGCCCCACTTGTAATTTATCTCTGATGGCGTTCCCGCCCCCCCTGTAACTTAACTCTGATGGCGTTCCTGCCCCCCCCATAACTTAACTGATGGCGTTTCTGCCCCCCCTGTAACTTAACTCTGATGGCGTTCCCGCCCCCCCTGTAACTTAACTCTGATGGCGTTTCTGGCCCCCCTGTAACTTAACTCTGATGGCGTTTCTGCCCCCCCTGTAAACCCCTGGTTCAGGTTCCCTCGGCTTCTGGTCAGCAGAAACTAAAAGCATTTATTTTTCTCCGGGAGACCCAAGATAGTGACACAGCCCCCTGGCGACCCCAACGCTGTCAGTCCACGTGATCCGACGGGCCTTGAAGAGCTTGGTATCTGAGTGGTTCTGGTTTGCCTTATTAACTTCCAGACCCATCCTGTTAACTGTAACAGTAATCAATGCTGACCACAGCGCCCTCCACCTCCACCCTTTCCTGAACCACCTTCTGTCAGGCCAAGCCCAGACTGCTGGGGTTCATCCCAAATGGCGCCCTATTCTGGGTGTAGTGCACTACTTTCAACCAGGGCCTGTAGGGAATAGGGTACGATTGTGGACGTGCACTAGTTAGCAGCCGGTGGCCGTAGATTAGCTGTGTCATAGCGTGCAGGACTCTCCATGCCAACAGGACGCCGCGGGCTGCAGCCGGAGAAAACAAACAAATCCATTTAAGGGATTTACGCTGCGCCCCCAGGCTCTTCTCGCTTTCTTTCTTTCGCTTTCAGCCTCTCTACCTGTCTCTCCTTTTATCTCTCTCGCTCTCTCTCTCTCTCTCTCTCTCTCTCTCTCCCCCCTCCTTCTACCATCTCACTCTCAACAGTGGTCCAGTGTGCCAGTGGCCACTATTACTAGATTATCTAAGGAGGGTGAAGTGCTGGAACGCGAAATGATGACTCCTGCAAAATACTAAAAGTTGATCTTTCCTTCTGTCAGCTTTATAGAGACTAGTCAGTCAGGCAGTAGTCCTGCCGGGCCGGCCTTTTTGCCAGCCGGGCCGGCCTTTCTGCCCGCCGGGCCGGGTGCTGGTCTAAAGTAGTGTACTATATAGGGAATGACTGTTATTGTTAAATCAGACCCTGAAGTGTATCTGTCATTGACAGCAGGCAGGCTGATGCAACTCCAGCTTTGTCCTGTAGGGGTCGCTAGAGTCAACAGGGTTTTATTGGGCACAGCCTATTGATTATTGTGGGTCCAATAACACAAAAGCTGTGGGTTCAAATCCCAGAGCAACCTAGTAAAGAAAGTTATGCCCTTGAGCTTGGGCTCAATATATCTGCTGTATTTTATTGTGATCTGATTATTGTTTGTATCCCAGGATCCAAGGTAATGAAGTCTGCAGATAATGAAGTCCTAATGAAATGCTAATGTAGTCCTAATGAAATGCTAATGAAGTCCTAATGAAATGCTAAATGCTATGGCCCCCTTGGCTCATGTAAGTCTCACTGGATAAGAGCATCAGCTAAATGACCAACATGTAAAGAAATCAATAAGTGGGTTGAGGCTGATAATCAACATGATATGTAATGTAGTCAGCCTTTATTGTGTCATTTCCTTAACTCAGATTAGTGTTTAATTTGAGCTTTCCATCATCAAGATCCAGAACACTTCCACTGTGTTTTGGTTTTTCTCCCATCATGCAGCTGTCTGGTGGGATTAGACCGAGGTGTCCTGTTCTGTGGTGGCTACCTTGTTTGGGTTTCTGTGTTGCTAAGCACAGTTGTGTTGCTATAGAGCCTGACCAATTACATTTAACTAAGTTATGAGTGATTACTGTATGATTATTGATATTACATGTGTTACGGGGGGGGGAAACCTTCTTGGGGGGTATAGAGATTAACACAGATGTCCATTCCTCTCCTCGAGCTCTGAAATACTTTGTTTGGTAGTAAATTCCCCCGATCTCCCTGATTCAGTCCCTCAGGAGAAGGAAAGAATCAAAACCAGAAGCGTTTTGGGCCTCCAGCACTGGAGTTGGGCTATGTTGCTCTATGTGAGCTGTTTCCTGTGTAAATACAGACACAAAACAATGTGTGGGGAACTGAGCACATTTCTAGTTTCATAAGCAGTGAATGAATTGCAGAGTTCAGTGAAGACTGAAGATGTACCCACTTACAGTTTAGGACATTGGCCAATAGGCTATTTACACACCGTATCTACAACAGAATTACAGACCTGGTCTTCAGGCTCACTATGTTGTTTTATGGTCAATATTTTTAGCATTTCTATGTTGTTGACTGTTGTAAGGACTGTTGTAGGGACTGTTGTAAAGCTGAAGTCTGGTTTGGTGCCTCTGACCCCACTGCCTTTCCAGTCCTGGAGGATGCGCCTGAATATTGCAGACATACACGTCCCCTTTTGCTGTCGCCAACCCTCTATCCAGAATCCTCTCCTGTTCCAGTTCCAGATCGCCTCGTTGCGCTGCATAAACCTCTGGGATACCATTGTGGTTGTGTTGAGTATTTTGGACCAGGCCAGTGGAGTCCTTGCAGGCCAGGACAATGTCCAGCCATGACAAAATGGTTTGAAAGGCAACAGCCCAGCCACGTTACCATGTTAGAACGACAACAGCCCAGCCACGTTACCATGTTAGAACGACAACAGCCCAGCCACGTCACCATGTTAGAACAACAACAGCCCTGCCTCGTTACCATGTTAGAACGACAACAGCCCAGCCACGTCACCATGTTAGAACGACAACAGCCCAGCCACGTTACCATGTTAGAACGACAACAGCCCAGCCACGTTACCATGTTAGAACGACAACAGCCCAGCCACGTTACCATGTTAGAACGACAACAGCCCAGCCACGTCACCATGTTAGAACGACAACAGCCCAGCCACACATTACCATGTTAGAACGGCAACAGCCCAGCCACACATTACCATGTTAGAACGACAACAGCCCAGCCACGTTACCATGTTAGAACGACAACAGCCCAGCCACGTTACCATGTTAGAACGACAACAGCCCAGCCACGTTACCATGTTAGAACGACAACAGCCCAGCCACGTCACCATGTTAGAACGACAACAGCCCAGCCACGTTACCATGTTAGAACGACAACAGCCCAGCCACGTCACCATGTTAGAACGACAACAGCCCAGCCACACATTACCATGTTAGAACGACAACAGCCCAGCCACGTTACCATGTTAGAACGACAACAGCCCAGCCACGTTACCATGTTAGAACGACAACAGCCCAGCCACGTCACCATGTTAGAACGACAACAGCCCAGCCACACATTACCATGTTAGAACGACAACAGCCCAGCCACGTTACCATGTTAGAACGACAACAGCCCAGCCACGTTACCATGTTAGAACGACAACAGCCCAGCCACACATTACCATGTTAGAACGACAACAGCCCAGCCACGTTACCATGTTAGAACGACAACAGCCCAGCCACGTTACCATGTTAGAACGACAACAGCCCAGCCACGTCACAATGTTAAAAAAACGGTCTGAGGTTTCGGAGTGCCAGTTTTAAGGAACCAGAAGCCTGGAGGAAGCGATTGGGGCTGGGGGGTAATCCTGATCTGTATGTTGATGTCCTGTTTGTGCGGTTCTTTCTAAATAACTTATGTTCAAGGAGCTACTCTATTGAGTTAAGGCCTCAGACAAGTTGCTCGACTTAATTAATGTGGTACATTCATTTTATAGATATTTTTTTCATGGTAGTAGACATGAAATATAAACAGGAACTGAGGTCAACATTGGTAACTGTGTTCCTGCCCTCGTATCCAGCTGATTGATGTTAAACAGTCCTGTTGACAGAACTTTTTAATAGCCACTGTGTGGAGGGATGTTGGTATTTCAGAGATTTCTGAAACCAAATCTTCCTTGTTCTTCTCTGGATTACTAAGTAACCTGCTGGGGCAGAAACAGCCCAGACATTTGATAGCTGAAGCAGAGACGAGCTGTTCATGCCAACCTGTTGATTTGAGACAGTGGGGTGTGTTTCAGAAGGCTCCTGTCAAAAGTGATCTATTTGATTTGAGTCACAGAACTGTTCAGGCCAATATGTATTTTATTTTTTAAAAATCTGTCACAAACTGTACCCTTTCTTTGAACTGGGACACTGCTTTTAAATGTGGCCTTAACAAATGTCTAGTCCAACACGTTTGTGATGTGATGTGTGTAATTTGTGAGGTTCCTACTGTGATAGGGTGGTTAAAAGGCCTGTGGTTGAGGTTTGTGGAAAACGACAGTATTGTGCATTAAGCAATACTCATATTATTGCTTATTTTATTTGTGCAACAGAACATTAATCTCACAAGGGAGAGGTCATGTGTTTTAGCTGATTTGGCTAACAGTAATTTACCTCAGTATTCCGCGACAGTTTTGGCATTTAGGATTTAAGTGAACAACACCTACGAGCCATCTTACAAATTCCCACAATTCTCAGTCTGCTTTATTCACTGGCTGTTGTTGGATAATGTCCGGCCGGTATTGGGAGGTTGCTTCATTGTCCTGTCGTGATAATAAATCTGTCTGTAGTTGGAGTGTATGGATCAGGGCAACTCCACTACGCTGTCTCTCCCTGATGAGAGGAGAAAGGTTGCCAGCCCATCCTTCACGCCCGGCCGTGGGAGGACAGGGGAACAGGTGGACCCCCAACCTATTAGTTAAGCCTCTTCTAAGTATCAGTTTTGCCTCTTTTGCCATCAATTATTTTCCCCCTAAGGAGTATTATCCAAAGCGGCGGTTAACAGGGCTGTTTAATTCCTGTATGTTCTGGTTATACGCAGTGACGTGATGCCTAATTCTGGAGACTAGTTGGTGGGAGAAATTACTGATGGCAAGGTAATCTGGATTTTTTTGAATATACCAGCAGCAGCCCCAAACACCCAATTAGTGTTGCCGTCACTGCAATAGGTCGAGTTCAAGTTCCGTGCACAGACCTGACATGGCACCCACAACGACGTTCTCCCAGGCAGCATTCATCACCAGCCGGGTACCACCGGCGTCCCGGGCGCCGTGCCCACCAGGTTGCCGTCGTGACAGCGTCACGTTGGGGTCTTGCTTCTGTTCTCCCTGTCAGGAGGCGGCTCCAACGTTTACTGTCCTCTCTGTGATTTCTCCGATTAAAGGGGCGTTATGGGTGTGAGTGTAACCGGCCAGGGGGATTTGTGGGATGGTTGTTAGGCAGTTATCTGCCTCTGTGTCTGTAATTACCCTCTGCATTCCATCTCAGCCCGTAACCAGGACACAGGCGCTTTTCTCTTTGGTGTTTTCCCTCAGCACTAATCTCCAGGTGTCAGTGAGCTGGCAGGCCGAGAGAGGAGCTGCCAGAAGAGCTGTCGGGGGGATGAGGAGGGGATGAGGAGGGGATGACGGTTGGCGGGTGGCAGCATCGGGCCCTGTCAACGGACGCACTGTTTAGAGGCTGTGCTTTTGTTTCGGCAATTAGATGTTATCTGAGAGCCAATTACAGCTCCACGGCTTTACAGCAAACACAACAAAGCCCCGGTACAAACTAACAGACACACACAATGTTGTCTTCACTACGAGAAAAACACCTTTATGGCTGCCCCTCCTGTTTTACTGACTCTGATGCCAGAGAGAAGAAAACAACATATTCCAGTTTATTTACTCATTCATTTTCTTTTTCTCAATTAATGATCACTTTGCTAACACAGCCAGCGCCAAAACACACTTCACTGACTGATTCAAATGGAGGTTTTTCCCCTGTCAGCAGAAGATGTTAGTGGACGTTAAGGTGCACTGTGCGTTTCTCGTGCACCTTCACCAGATGCCATAGTAGTTAGTTCTGAGTAGCGTTCTAATTCTAGACATTCTGTTTAATACCATCAGATAGTCCTCGTAATGGTAGGAGTGAGCTGCCATAATGCTATAATCACAATGTCTAAACTCTCTTTAAGGGTCAATTTGGATATTTCTTCCCTTGCTGATTCATTGGGTTTATCCACAGATTTCTGCAAATTATTACCTCAAAATATTAGTACCTCAAAATATTTTGGCCATTATACCCAAAATAATATTATCTGAGTAAATGTAAACATATCCTCCAACTCTTGACACCGCAGTTCAGTGATTACATTTCTGCCGCTCATTCCCTAGTTATTTTTTTTTTACAGAAAGGGGTGGGGCAATTCTTGTTATTATAAACTGCTGATTCTCACTTTAATCTGTTGCTCTGCGCCGCGGCTAGCAGTTCTAAACCAGGAGTACATGGAAACATGTCCTTCTGGAAAATATGGCTAATCGCGATAGGTGGGCTGGGTACCAAGCCAAGATGAAGACGTCACAGGATGACGTCTGTGCTTCTAAATTCTCAAATTAAACGGAGGAACTTCTAAGTTGGAATCTAGGCCTATATACATTTTCAGAACACCCTTCTGGCTTTCCACATACATGGGACATCACCCAACCCTCCCTCTGAACTACCCTTGCCATGTTGAGGTAAATTCCTAGTAATAACGTCTTTTCAGTGTTTGCGATGCAGAATGTAAAGCTGTGGTTAGTTCTGCAGACTCTGGACTGATTCCATGCTGGAGGTAGAAGACTAATAAAGCCGCTTTGCTTTGTCAGCAATGTTTTCACGATCTGCAAATCTGCGTACCTGTTCCCTATGACTCCCAAAGCCTGTCGCACCGCCCAAATTTGCAAAAGGCCCCAAAGCCCCACCAGCTCTGCCCCGCCCTCATCCTCCTCCTTCCTTAAAATGGTGTCGCTTGGGACCCTCCTCCTCCCTCCCTGCTGCCGTGCAGTCTGTCATGTGGACAGGCGTGGGCGGAGGAGCCAGCCAACAGGTGCCCAGTGACGGCCTCTCTGTGGAGAACAGGGAGTGGGAGTGGGAGAGGGCAAGGAGGTCAGTGCGACCCAGGGAGGAGCAGTCTGTACCGGCCGCCTGCCTGGAGCCTACGGAGTCCTACAGCCGGGTCGGCCCACGCGCACAGCAGGCTCACGGCTCACCGAGTAACTACCGGCTGGGTTTGTTCCTCCGACACCTGATGTTCTGGGACGCTAATTGGACAAGACAGACTAGGGGTTTGGCATGTCGACGGGCGAAGTCAAATATGAAGCTGTAATTGTCTCAGTCTCAAGACAACACCGTCAGACTTGAGCTTGTCACTTTCACAGATGGTTTAGTGAGACAGGTGATTAAGTATTAAAGATGGAGGAGGACGAAGCAGGAGGAGGTGGCCAGAGGTGGTGGCGGAGGCCGGTGGAGGAGTTGTTACTGTTCCATGATATCTTTTTGGGGGGCACCGTTGTACCCCTCGTGCTGAAACAAACAGGGGGGTGGGAACGACAGCCGATAGTGTAATAACATGTAAAAGGCATGAAGGAATTTATCTTCCTAGTGTTGGCAAGAAGCTGTTTCACTAAAGATTTTCCATTCAGCATTTTTACACCATTTGAGAGAAAGGGACTGCGCTATCTTAGTAATTTAGGGAGAAATTACACAAGCTTCAAAGCCTGAGACATCTTCATACTCTAAATGACTGTTGAATAGAGGAGCTCTTTTTCACAATCGACAAAAATTCAATTTAGGAAGCAGTGAGATCTGGACGGTAGCCAGTTTCTGTGGCGATACCACTTCTCCTGCCTTCACAGCCGTGGGCTTTAGAAAAATGACTAACTTTTGTTGATGTATGAATCGGCGGGGAGACTATTTATCAGCGGGCCCTCTGTGGGCGCCATCTCAGGTCCCACCAGTCATAGGCCGCGTCGCTCGCCTTTGACTGATTAATTAGCCAATCACAGGACATTTTTCACCAGTCGCCGGGCAGAGGCAGGAAGGTTTACTCCAGCTAATGCTGTGTGGTTGTGTAGCTGGGGCCTGCTGGAGCTGCTGGGGCCTGCTGGAGCTTCGTCGGCTGTTTCAGCCTGGTGGAGGTGTTGGGGCTGGGGGGAGATAAATCAACCGTGCTGGCCCTCCCTGTGGCTCCCCTAACAAACCCCCCTGAGGTGGGGACAGAGAGGAGCTAGGGTAGATGGGTGGTGGGCGGTGTTGTAGAAAAGTGGGAAATGGCTAAGGGCACTGCTTGCCTGCCGATAAGCAGGACAGGGATGTGGAGGCTGGTGGTGAGACAGGGAGGTGGAGGCTGGGGTTGAGACATTGAGGTGGAGGCTGGTGGTGAGACAGGGAGGTGGAGGCTGGTGGTGAGACAGGGAGGTGGAGGCTGGGGGTGAGACAGGGAGGTGGAGGCTGGGGGTGAGACAGGTGGAGGCTGGAGGTGAGACGGAAGCTGGAGGTGAGATAGGGAAGATGGAGGCTGGGGGTGAGACGGATGTGGAGGCTGGGGGTGAGACAGGGATGTGGAGGCTGGGTGTGAGACAGGGAGAAGGAGACTGGGGGTGAGACAGGGAGAAGGAGCCTGGGGGTGAGACTGGGAAGATGGAGCCTGGGGGTGAGACAGGGAGGTTGAGGCTGGGGGTGAGACAGGGAGAAGGAGACTGGGGGTGAGACAGGGAGGTGGAGGCTGGGGGTGTGACAGGGAAGATGGAGGCTGGAGGTGAGACAGGGATGTTGGAGAAGCAGGACATGGAGGTGGAGGCTGGAGGTGAGACAGGGACGATGGAGGCTGGAGGTGAGACAGGGACGATGGAGGCTGGAGGTGAGACAGGGAAGATGGAGGCTGGGGGTGAGACAGGGAGAAGGAGACTGGGGGTGAGACAGGGAGGTGGAGGCTGGGGGTGTGACAGGGAAGTTGAGACTGGAGGTGAGACAGGGAAGATGGAGAAGCAGGACAGTGGTGGAGGCTGGAGGTGAGACAGGGAAGATGGAGTGTGGAGGTGAGACAGGGAGAGCAGCGCTGCCAAAGCACCTTCATTTAGACGCGGCCGGCCTTTCTAGTACCAGGAGAATGAGTCTGTAATTTGTCTTCTGTGGAACTGTGTTGTGGGCCAAAGGAGGAGGTAAGGAGCAGACAGAAGGCGAGCAGAAATGTGGGATGACAGGGAGGCTGGCGTGGGGGGGTTAGCAGAGGGAGGGGTTAGAAGGCGCAGGGGGTGGGTCTTGCCTGTGTTCTTGGGACCAGTTATGGATGTTAGTCACAGTGGATTGTGGATGAACAACTGTCTGTTGCTGGATGAAGTGGGGTCTTTCACAGAGAGGTTGGTGGGTCTTTCACAGAGAGGTTGGTGGGTCTTTTACAGGGAGTTCGGTGGGTCTTTCGCGGAGAGGTCGGTGGGTCTTGTGGCCATGGCAGCGGGTGGTGGGTTTGCTGTTGAAGATGTGGTGGGATACTTGTCTCCCTACTGTTTAAATGCTACCGTAGTTTGGACCCTTCCTTAACTGTGTCACAGTATTTAATAAGTAGGTCTTAATCCCATGACATTAAGAGACTGGCATTGCTGACACAGAGCTAAATAAACATAACCCAGAAAATATGGGGGGCACCATTTAACCAGTTCTGATTAGTTTGTTTCCTATCGGGGAGGGAGGGGTCAAAGGGCCTTCATTGCCCCAGCTCCTTAAATCTCCCCCTCTCCTTACCCTTCCTCTCCCCCTCTCCTTCTTCTCTTCAACCTCCCCCCCCCCCCCCCCCCCCCCCCCCCCCCCCTCCTTTCTGAGACGCTCCCTGTGTTCCCGGCCCCCACAAGGGGAGAGCTGAGGGAGGGAGCAGGAAGAGGTCTGATAGCCAGCCAGGCCTCCTCTCCACAGAAGAAACCTTATCTCTGGCCTACACACGGCTCACAGTGCATCCTCTTCCTGAGGCTGTGTGGAGGAGCGGGTGGAGGAAGCAGGAGAGGAGGAGGAGGTGGAGTATAGGTGTTGTTTTTCAACCTTCTGTCACTCCTCTCTGATGGGACCTCAACAATCAAAGGTGCACAAAAAGGCTGTAAACACGCATGTTTGATTTTCCCCTCAATGCCTGGTTGTAGTCACAAAAAATATATAGCTAGGGAAAAGTGTTTTATCCAGGAAACAGGGATTGCAGTACGCCTAAAGGTCATAGAAACACAAATGTATTGATTGAATGGATTTAATGTTGTTAGATTATCCTGAGGTATCCTGCAGTGTTGTTCTTCCAGCATACTTTAATAAAATAATATTTACTGTAGCCTGAACTATAGCTGCTCCATTGGCAGTCTCCACATTCTGGTATTGGATGTGAGTATCAACTGGGAGCCAGTATAGTGTGTGGAGGAGAGGGTGACGTGGGACACTGAATTACAGTAGTCCAGGAGTGAGAGGACAAGGGCCTGGAACACTGAATTACAGTAGTCCAGGAGTGAGAGGACAAGGGCCTGGAACACTGAATTACAGTAGTCCAGGAGTGAGAGGACAAGGGCCTGGAACACTGAATTACAGTAGTCCAGGAGTGAGAGGACAAGGGCCTGGACTACTAGATACTGAATTAGTCAAAAGAAGGCCAGTTTATTGCTTTTATCAGGACAACATTATCAAGCTGTGCTAACGTAATCGTAATCAAAAGGGTTTTCTAATCATCAATTAGCCTTTTAAAATGATAAACTTGGATTAGCAAACACAACGTGCCATTGGAACACAGGACTGATGGTGGTTGATAATGGACCTCTGTACGTCTATGTAGATATTCCATTGAAAACCTGCCGTTTTCTGCTACAACAGTCATTTCCAACATTAACAATGTCTACATTGTATTTCTACACTGTATTTCTTTTCCACACCAATTTGATGTCATTTTAATGGACATTTATAAGCGACCCCTAACCTTTGAACGGTAGTGTACATGCGACTGTTCGATACATCCCAGTGACATTGCTGAACCCCTCAGAGCTTCCCAGGTACCAGATTGTTGATTAATGTCTGGTTGGTTAATGAGGTCCTGCTGTAGTTATTCCTCCTCTTCCTTGGTTGTCGTGACTACAACTGATCAACCCGGGCTCTTTTTACTCTGATTGAAATTAGATTTTAAACCCAATTAACAGGTGTGCTGTGGGGTCTGATGTTTTGGCTATATGTTTGTCGCTGTGTGATCTAGTGTAATCTGCTCTGTAGGTGCCTGTGTCTTCATTCTGGTTTGGGTGTAGTTTCTGGTTTGAATTTGGTGGAGGTGTAGTTTCTGGTTTGGGTGTAGTGGAGGTGTAGTTTCTGGTTCAGGCGTAGATTCTGGTTTGGGTGTTGTGGAGGTGTTGTTTCTGGTTTGGATGTAGTGTGTGATATTTTGCTGCCTCAGATCTTGACTCTGAACTGCAGGTGAGTTCGGCACCATTGGGACAAAACTTTAAAACCCAGAGAAAATCTATACTTCCTGTTCGTGGACAATGACAATGTTTTCCGACTCCACTGTCCCCTCTGGTCCACTGGTGATGGAGCTTAAAAAGCAGATGGACTCCCACTACCTGGGGCATGGACCATGGATGATGGGTAGCCTGGGGCCAGGACCAGGGCTGATGGGTAGCCTGGGGGCTACTTCCAAACGGCCTGTGAAATTACTCTCTGGAGAGGTAGGGAGGGGAGGAGGGTGAAGAAGAGCAATGCACTGAGGAAGAGGGAGTCAGGGGTGTAGGAGGAAGAGGCGCGAGAAGTGGTGACTTGGTGTGTGGTTCTGTCGCTTTACACCTGGGGATGTCCATTAGTCTGATCACTACAAAAAGAAAGTGCTGAGCTTACAGTAGACTGGACCCACACAGACAGTGTCTCTCTCACATTCTGTCTATCTGGGTATTACAGAGACACTCGCACACACCGTAAGATATCTTCCTAATTCAGTTTGCCTTCTAAAAACATGAAATATCTCACCTCACACTGGATTGATCATTTTGACCCCCCAAAAATCAAACTTTCTAAATCAAACATTGCTCCATTGTGTAGCTAAATATTAGAATGATTGATTTGTTTTTGCCAATGGATCAGTGTATATATCTTCATAACAATGGCTGCACCTTCACTTCCTGTACGGAACAGTATTGACTATAAACTGTGTTTTGGTTGGTCGAGGACAGAGACTAATGACCAGTAGAATACTTGTTTTAATCCCATGTGACCTAGCCAGGAGAGATCTTAGTCTTCAATATTTCTGAATTCTTTAAGGTAAAAACCAGCTGCTGGAGCAAAAACCATGCCGGCTTGATCCCAAGTGATGTCTTGCTCCCTAGATGTTGTTTTAGGGCTCTGATCTAAAGTAGTGCACTACAGATGGAATAGGGTGCCAATGAGGACACGAGCACAGATAAAATATTAGCTGTATCTAGATGAATACATTAATGGAACAGGGTGAAGCCCACTACAGAGCCCAGGGAAATTAGTATGTATCTTTAGAGGGCTGCCTTATGTCTTTTTGGGAGTTACACTACCATTAAAATGTCCGGTCACAAAATACATTTCCTAATTTTCCTTGAAAGCGTACATGAAATGAGTTTGAATAGGAAATATAGCAATTGACAAGGTTAGCAATAATCATTTTTCATTGAAATTATAATTTATAATGTCCTTTAAAGTTTTTCATCAAAGAATCCTCCATTTGCAGCAATTACAGTCTTGCAGACCTTTGGCATTCTAGTTGTAAATTGTTAAGGTAATCTGAAGAGATTTCACCCCATGCTTTCTGAAGTGCATCCTACATGTTGGATTGGCTGGATGGGCACTTTCCAACCCTACAATCAAGTTGCTGCCACAACAGCTCAATAGGGTTGCGATCTGGTTAACTCGCCCAGGTGATCCAGCGTTCGCACGGTTAACTCGCCCAGGTGATCCAGCGTTCGCACGGTTAACTCGCCCAGGTGATCCAGCGTTCGCACGGTTAACTCGCCCAGGTGATCCAGCGTTCGCACGGTTAACTCGCCCAGGTGATCCAGCGTTCGCACGGTTAACTCGCCCAGGTGATCCAGCGTTCGCACGGTTAACTCGCCCAGGTGATCCAGCGTTCGCACGGTTAACTCGCCCAGGTGATCCAGCGTTCGCACGGTTAACTCGCCCTGGTGATCCAGCGTTCGCACGGTTAACTCGCTCTTTAAGCCACATTAGGATGGTCCCAACCTGATATCGGTGGCTTCACTCAAACTGTTTGAAAAAGTTGTTGGTGTCTCTGTTGGAAAATATACATTAACAAATCGCAGGGTATTGTTTAGTGTAGTCCAGGGGCTTGGGCTTATTTTTCTGGACTGATAATTATGCATTGAGTAGACCTGGTGAATAGACCTGGTGAATGGACCCGGTGAATGGACCCGGTGAGTAGGCTATTAGGAAAATGAAGACAGATGAGCAGCTTGGCGTCTTGACAAAGTGCTGCATCCGTACAACTTAATCCAGACGCAGGGACCACAGCGTGTTTAGACGCCTGGTTGGACGCCTGGTTGGACAGTCCTTTATCAGTTTTCCGGTCCTGTCCTCTGAATTAGGTGTGCCAGTTTTAAGGCAAAAACGTTATTTGACACCGACTTCGTAATTATTACAAATGTCTAATGTGTTTCTGTGGGTTTGTCTGTCTGTAGGAATCTCAGGATGAGAAGGAGACCAGGGCAGCTACGAAGGTCATGACCTATGAACCTGATGTAGAAGCCATTACCAAGACAGTCACCAGCAACCTGACCATGCAAGACTACTTTGCACAGAGGATGGCTCAGCTGAAGAAGGGTCGTGGTGAGGCCCCCACTCCAGACTCATCACCAGAGAGTAGTGATACAGCGCAACAGGTTTTGGCTGACAACCCACAGGATGTCATATCCAAGAAGAAGAAAAAGAAGAGGAAGAGAGTGGTGGAGGAGAACGCTGACGTGGAGAGAGAAGTGGAGGAGTGTGTTGGGGATGTGGTTTTGGAGGACCATGTTGAAGTGACCCAGAGCCTTTCAGAGAAGAAGAAAAAGAAGAAAAAGCTGGAAAGAGTGTTGGCGTCGCCCGGACACTGCAGTGCCACCCCTGATGTGGAGCTGAATTGCAACGATGACAGAACATCTGAAAAGAAGAAAAACAAGAAGAAACATAAAGTTCAGGCCACTGAAGCTGACCTAGTCAATGAACACAAACCACCTGGAGAAGAAAGGGCCGATTCAGAGGTTGTCGACAAGAAACGGCAGGAGAAAAACAGTGATTGGAATGATGAGGACAAGGAGTTGAAGGTGGAAAAGAAGAAATGTAGAAAGGACAAGAAAAAGAGAAAGAGGGTTGAATAAGCTCTCTCTTCCTTGTATTTTTATGAATTCTCATGGAGTGCATCCCAAATGGAACCCTAGTCCCTATTAAGCACACTAACCCACAGGGCTCCAGTCACAAGAAGTGAACGTTATGGGGAGTAACAGGCGTAGGACATTTTATAGTTTTGTTCTGTGAAATGATAGCAGGCAGGTCAGTAAATTATGATGCTTTGGGGCATCTGTCAGGGAGATATCATCTTCACATCCGTAACCCAATTTTTGTGTTAGCGTATCATTAGCTTTTTACTTGTTTTGATAACATAAATGCTTCAGAATGTACAAACATTTATGCTAATATGGATTTTCATAGAACACAACATCAGAATTTCACCTGTGTTCATCATACACGTTATCAGTATTTATCCCAAAAAAACTCCAGAAACCGATTTCTTTTTCATTTTCATATTGGTTTTGGCCAACACAATGTTGCAGTTATCATCTGTGAGTACAAAAATAGTAATTGCTGCTTTTCTTTTTAGGGTGCCATTTGAGGACACTACCCCGTAGGACTTTGGTCTAAAGTAGTGTACTATATAGGGGATAGAATGCTGTTTGGGTTGACGTTGCTTCAGTATGTTGGGGCTTCGTCCAACAGGATAATTGGGTCATAATGCTGTTTTTATAGACAGTACCTCCATTTAACCTGGGTTAATATTGTTCCTCTATTTACGTGGACTTATGCCTGTTTGGAGTGTGAAATAGGCTGCTCTTGGTATTTTTGGGACCATTCCATTGTTTCCGTTCTGCCATTCAACCTCACTGAAACCTGGCTTTTAGTCTTAAAAATACAACAATACATAAACCCAGATTTTGCAAAAATGAATACTTTTTATGGAGCCTTACCGGAACTAGGAAGGCAGAGTATAATTTGGTCAAGTGCTGATTCCTCCTGATGACCTGGTTTGTGATGACCGCTTCATCAGGGTCAAGGGCGGGATCAACAATGAGTTGTATAGAAGTCAACTAGATTAACATTGAGATGTCTTGAGTGACTCTGTCCATACAGACTCTGTAATGGCTATCTATCCATTTCTATGTGTATGACACAATGCAGAGTGCTAGACTTAGCTGTGGTTTATTGGCCAAGCATCAAATACATTAAGTGGTATTTATTTTCTCATACCCAGGTTATCAGGTCTGACTTGCCATGGCAATTAGCCAATCGGCATTCAGAACCAATAACCACACTGTTTATATACTCGTTGGATGTTCTTTTGGAGGTGTCGTATTGTATGGCATATTTTAGAGGAACAGGACAATCTTGGGACAAACTGTCCTGATGTAGGACATCAGATCGTATATAGAAATGAATTGATATGTGGTTGATATCACAATCTGCTCTCTGTTGAGTCACATGAATTTAAGTGCTCTGTCCTTATCAATAAATCAAACTGAAAATGACTCATGTGAGATCTGTTGTGATTGGTGTAGGTCTCCGTTTCCTGATCATTACGGTACCATTGTTTTGTGCCTAATTGCTGCCCCCACTGTTTTATTGATCGGCTATATTGTTCTCCATATTTCAGAGATCTTTCATTTGGCCGAAGCCACCCCCAAGCAATCAGTCATTGAAGAGTTCAACAGCATGAAATCAAATGCTACTTGTCACATCTCCATCAGCAACCGGTGTCGACTAGAGAGTAAATAGCTATGGTATTAACACTGGTATTAACACCGGTATTAACACCGGTATTAACACCGGTATTAACACTGGTATTAACACAGGAATGGTACACCGAGGGTGTCAGCACTCTGCTGAAATATTAGAGGTTCTGTTGTTCTATTCGTTTACATTAGTAGGGGGTTTATTGGTGTATCTACAGATGTATTCCTTCAATCCACACTCAATAACCCATATTGTCCAAGTGAAAACTTTTTTTTAATTTGTGCCAGTTTATTGAAAATGAATAACTGACATGGACATACGTGACTCTACAAAGAGAGCTCCGATGCGTCCTGTGTTTTTATCATCCTTTGATATGTTTAGAACCAGCTGTGGCAATTTGTATTTATTAGTATTTAATGTGAAAGCTACGCATCTTCCTTTATAATGTCTTATAACTTCACACTGCATGTTAGATCAAACCAAACCATGATATCCAAAATACTTTCTGTAGACCTTTGAGAAAATAATTCTAAAGCATTGAAAGTTCCCAGGAGAAAAGTGGGTTCCTTCGTTGGAAATTGGAAGAACCACCAAGACTTCCAAAAGTTGGCTGTGCTGCCAACCAAAGAAAACTGTCAAGAACACCCTTCGTCAAGGAGGTGACCAAGAACCCAATTGACACTAACCAAGCTTCCGAGTTTCTCTAAAGATGTAGGAGAACCAGGCCGAAGGACAACATCTCTGCAGCACTCTGCGTGGAAGCATGAGGAAAAAGATGATCTGGTTTGATGAGATCAAAATCGAACTACTAGGCCTGAATGCCAAGCGTCAAGTCTGGGGAAAAAACAGGCTATCGCTTATCGCGCATGGCTAATAAAGTCCCAACGGTGAAACATGGTGGTGGGAGCACCACTATATGGGGATGCTTGTCAACAGTACGGGCTGGGAGATAGATTGAACGAACAATCCTGGTATGGATTGAGGGAACAATGAACAGTGAGGTTGTTGAAGAGAACCTCATTCAGAGCACACAGGACTTTAAGGTGGGACATAGATTAATCTCTGAGCGTCAGAGGCGTTGCTAGGATCACAATATATTTGAGGCTTACAATTCCTTATAAGGCAGGGGAAGAGCACTTATAGATATGTGTTGGCTGACATGGTCGTGCGGTTCGCTTGCCAAACTCCAACATTTATACTAATAATCTGAATCATTATTTTTAAGTAGGCATGCTGATTATAAAATCAACTCTTAATAAATTGTATACAAATGAATATGAATATAGTGAAGATGGCACACCAGTAAACATTATTTTGATTGTGCGTTTAAATTAAAAGTCAAAGAAATCACACTTGTTCAAATTGCAATTTCAATATGATTTAGATTCAGTGCAGCTCTACTCTTCAGCTGCACTTCTTATATTGCTGTTCGTATATCCACAGCCGCCAGAATCAGATGGCATTGACAAACCCTGTAACCCTGCCCTCACTCTTTCTCTCGGCGGGCTCGCACAAATTCCATATCTGCCGCTTGAATGACACACCGATGACTCAAAACAATTGCGCTTCAATGCATGATTGGAATTACAAATGAATAGATCAGGGGTTATTTTTTTATTACTACTTTTGTAAAAAAACAACATAATAATGATAATTTGAGATCTGGCGGTATTCACAACAGTTTCGGGGCTATAGCCAAGGATGCCTAGTCTTAACGACGCCAATGCTGTGGATGACAACAACCCAAAACACACACCCGAAAACACACACCGAAAACACACACCGAAAACAGCACTGGAGTGGCTTCAGGACAAGTATATCAATGAGTGTTTCACTGAAGTTGTAATATTTGACTGGACAAAATCATTGCTTGAGTCCCAAACACCTGCCAATTACATTGTATACTACTTCTGTCCAGGGCCTGTGGACAATATGGTGATTTTTAGGATGCTGTCTAACAAGCTGGTCTTGTTCTGGAAGACTTTTGAGTGGGTGTTATTGTTGTCATCTGGGTTGGTTCTAACCAAGCTTTCTGTATCCCAAATGCTCCCCTCTTTCCTGTATAGTGGACTGGTGATAACCAAGCCCTGTAGTACATCATGCCCCCTCTGAAGGGCACGGGGTGCCATTTGGGAAGGACTCCTGAGTGGACGTCTGGATGAACAAGAGGTGGAATGAGGAAACAATGCTGTCTGTCATCAGTGTCTACACGGAAATCACCACAACTAATCAGAACTAATACTGAACACGGAAATCACCACAACTAATCAGAACTAATACTGAACACGGAAATCACCACAACTAATCAGAACTAATACTGAACACGGAAATCACCACAACTAATCAGAACTAATACTGAACACGGAAATCACCACAACTAATCAGAACTAATGCTGAACACGGAAATCACCACAACTAATCAGACCTAATGCTGAACACATTAAATCACAACTAATCAGAACTAATACTGAACACGGAAATCACCACAACTAATCAGAACTAATACTGAACACGGAAATCACCACAACTAATCAGAACTAATACTGAACACGGAAATCACCACAACTAATCAGAACTAATACTGAACACGGAAATCACCACAACTAATCAGAACTAATACTGAACACGGAAATCACCACAACTAATCAGAACTAATACTGAACACGGAAATCACCACAACTAATCAGAACTAATACTGAACACGGAAATCACCACAACTAATCAGAACTAATACTGAACACGGAAATCACCACAACTAATCAGAACTAATACTGAACACGGAAATCACCACAACTAATCAGAACTAATGCTGAACACGGAAATCACCACAACTAATCAGACCTAATGCTGAACACGGAAATCACCACAACTAATCAGAACTAATACTGAACACGGAAATCACCACAACTAATCAGAACTAATGCTGAACACATTAAATCACAACTAATCAGACCTAATACTGACCACGTTAAATCACAACTAATCAGACCTAATACTGACCACGTTAAATCACAACTAATCAGACTTAATACTGAACACGGAAATCACCACAACTAATCAGACCTAATACTGAACACGGAAATCACCACAACTAATCAGAACTAATGCTGAACACGGAAATCACCACAACTAATCAGAACTAATGCTGAACACGGAAATCACCACAACTAATCAGAACTAATGCTGAACACATTAAATCACAACTAATCAGACCTAATACTGACCACGTTAAATCACAACTAATCAGACTTAATACTGAACACGTTAAATCACAACTAATCAGAACTAATACTGAACACATTAAATCACAACTAATCAGACCTAATACTGACCACGTTAAATCACAACTAATCAGACCTAATACTGAACACGGAAATCACCACAACTAATCAGACCTAATGCTGAACACGGAAATCACCACAACTAATCAGAACTAATGCTGAACACATTAAATCACAACTAATCAGAACTAATGCTGAACACATTAAATCAACTAATCAGACTTAATACTGAACACGTTAAATCACAACTAATCAGAACTAATGCTGAACACATTAAATCACAAATAATCAGATCTAATATTGAACACGTTAAATCACAACTAATCAGACCTAATACTGAACATATTAAATCACAACTAATCAGTCTTAATCCTGAACACGTTAAATCACAACTAATCAGACCTAATACTGAACTCATATTAAATCACAACTAATCAGACCTAATACTGAACATGTTAAATCAACAAAACTAATCAGACCTAATGCTGAACACGTTAAATCCCAACTATTCCGACCAAATACTGAACACATGTTAAATCTCATCTAGACCTAATATTAAACACAGGTTAAATCACCACATCTAATCAGACCTAATAGTGAACATGTGTTAAATCACAATGAGACTTAATACTAATTACATTTTATACTTAAAATGTGTTATGACACCACAACCAATTAGTGAGATTATACTTAAAATATGTTAGGACCAAATTAGTGAAATTATACTTAAAACATGTCAGGACCAAAACAACCAATGACAATGACTAGATCTTGAGTATGTTAATAAAAACATGAATAAAAACACATTTTAAACCGTACATTTGTCTTTTTCCAATGCAGCACTTTTTTTTTACTCAACAGCAATTCAGTTCTGAGTAATAATTAAGCTCTGTGTTCAACCTGAAAGCGAGTACTCTGCATTCTGGCTTTAAAGGGCAGTGTTTGCAGAGATTACGGTTCCCTGAACATGGTGTACAGATGTCCTGTGGGTTACATTTGAACCATCCAGGATCCATCCAGGATCCGTCCAGGATCCGTCCAGGATCCGTCCAGGTTCAATCCAGATTCCGTCCAGGAGTTTTGAAACAACTCCCACGCTGAAACCAGATCAGCATCAATTTCACAATTTCATAATATTCCAAACTCATAGTGTAGTGTGCCGTGTTTACCAAACACAAGAACATCTGCTCCTCTACTGAACTGGGTCTTTACTCCCTCCCTCCAAAGTCCTTTCTACTCAGCCACTGCTGGTAAGGATGGGACACAAATTCTTATTTTATTTTACTATACAGACAAACAGAAACAATAAGACAAGGTGTGGGAACAGGTTTTATGATGTGAATGGGGACAAAAACATCACCAAACTGCAGGTTAAACCAGGACAGTTAGTCTTATGGGGACACACTCCCTGTCCCGAGTTAGTTTAACCTCCTAAGACCTGAGCTTTGGTGCAGGAAGCCTGAAACAAAAGTTATGATTGGGGTTAGGCCTTAGGGCTAAGTTAAGTTTAGACATAAGTGTCAATTAATTGAGGTTAAGGTTAGGTTGAGGTGAGGGTTAGGGTTAATATGATTAAAAGTAGGATACTTTAAGGACAATCATCTTTGGTGCCCTCATTTAGATAGCTGAGAAAATGTGTGTGTGTGTGTGTGCGTGCGTGCATGCGTGTGTGTTTGTGCATGCGTGTGTGTGTGTGCGTGTGTGTTTGTGCATGCGTGTGTGTGTGTGCGTGCGTGCGTGTGTGCTTGCGGCCTAATTCGTGGCCACAGTCCAGAACACCCTGTCAACAGGAACTCCTGGGTCTGATATGCTCTCCACTCAACTCCACCACAGAGCTGACCACTGAAGGAAAATGATTTGTCACACACTCCAAGGAGCTTGTCTGTCAGGGCTATTTCAGACTTTTAAGAGGGTGGTTTACTTTAATTGATTGATAGACCTGGATATGCATGTTATTAAGTCATATATCTCCGGGTGTCAAGACATGGTAACAAAGGTATGCATTGGCAGAGCATTTTGACTCACTGAGAAAAGCAGTATGTTCAGACCTACTGTTCTACTCCGGTGGTTGTTAAAGACGGCCATGTTAACCCGGCTGTCAACACACCTTTGGAAATCAAGTGACGTACCCGGCAGGTCGGCGGGTTCACAGTAACCGTTATAGTGAGGTACTTTGGGCCATGAAGAAGAACAGGTTTGACTAGTGTACTAAAAACACCTCAGCTGAGGCATGTCGATTTTTGACAGACGTTTGAGAAATTGACGGACACCTCTTTTGTTTAAGTGATTAGATGTCATGGAAATGTTAAACAATTATGAAAGGGGTCTTTCCCACAGCCTGCGATGGGTTCGGTCAAGTGACATGACGTGTGAAGCTTTTCAATTTATTTTTGCTAAATCTATAATCTATTTGAAAACACGTGACTATCAATCGATAACATACATTCACCATAATAACACAGGTCTAATTAGATTCAAAATCGGTTTATTAAGTGATTTAGCAGTAGCCTAAACGGTGCTGAAATTTCCCTTTCCACGTTTTTCTCCTCGCAGGCAGGTTTCAAGTTGCAATCAAGGAGGAGCTGAAAGCCCTCCGGTATTCAGTTGGAACCTGCTCCTCAAATATAAAAAGCGGTTTGCCATCCGCAAGGAAACACTGAATCACAACCTCCTAAGAGGAGACTAGCGACCATACACACCCTTCCTATCCACAACGAACAGTGATGATCAGGGTAGTCGATGCTATAGTCTAGATCTCAACCCATTTAGTACGTTTAAGAGTGAACTTATTACAAACAATTTTACCCTTCTTAAAGTGTTCCATCTATTTTTATTGGCCATATTTCTTAAGGCAATTTTCATTTTTAGTGTATAGTGTGAAAAAAGTTATTTAGGCGCCGCTGGTGCTGCGCTCACGGGCGCATCTGAAGTTTTGCTGAGAGCGACCGGAGCATGGCTGCTCTGATCAGCGCGTACTCCTCCTGGCCGGAGAGCTTTGAATGCTCGGCAGGAGATGGGGACGGGCCGGACGGACATGGCTCGCATAGGACTCCTGCGGACAAAGCGTCGGAACCGCGCATCAGACGGCCCATGAATGCGTTCATGGTCTGGGCTAAAGATGAGAGGAAGCGCTTGGCTGTCCAGAACCCAGACCTGCATAATGCGGAGCTCAGCAAGATGTTGGGTGAGACGAACGTTTATATTTACTCATTTTATAGATTATATATGTAAGATAAAAGCGCAAATATTAACACTATTATTACTGTATAATCATGTACATGGGCTGGCCTATGTTAAATCTCATTTCTTGTCCTATCCTAAACCCTTTGAAAGTTAGTTAAGATACAAAATCATGTATTTACATTCAGCCTAATTTGAAAAAAAAATTACCTATCCAAAAAAGAAGATCAAAGATCCTTTTGTATTTTTTTTTAACAATTTAATTGTTTTCCCCTCTTTAAGAATCAGCCTAAGATAAAAGAAGGAAAAAACACAAACGCCAACAAATTCACGAGTTGACATCGGTAATTTCATTAAAAGCCCATTATCTCTATTGCATAAAGTACTTTACAAATCGAGGTAGAGGAGGCCTGGGTCACTTAGTGCATAAATCGCAGCGTACCCCTCGCGAGTCGTAATTCATTTCTCCCTTCACCCGCAGTTATATGTCGCTCAGTTAGCCTATTAAACAGAACAACAAACACTTAAAAAAAACGTGTAATATTAATAAGTAAATATGTTAAATGTGTTTGCCAGTTTATATATATATGAAAAAAGTAATAGACCAGTATTGAACTGGTCGCAGTATTTGAACTTCTTAGGCTTAAATCATTTATTTGACCTATTTATAGTTTTTTCGTTAAGATAACGTTTCATTTCGGTATGACTCCAGTTCATTACTTCATTAAAATGAATGATAAATATTATTAAATTAGTAATCTTATTTCCTCTTTGACCAAAATTGTTACTCAAATTACAATGTGAACATCAAGTTCCCCATTCGCTTAAAAGATTAAAAAAAGTGTGTGTGTATATATAGTCGGAATATATATATATATATATATGCTACATATTCCGACTATTTGCTATTTCAATGTTATTATTTCCTGGCAGTGTCCTAGCCTACTTCTTCACTACTGCGGACAATGGATATCGTAATGCACAATACAGAATTAACAGTTTGTTTTGCTGGTTAGAATATAGCCTACATTTTCTTTTAATTCGACATTTCTGCAAGACACTTTTGAAGTCTCTTACTTGCCCACATGTGTAAGGGAGTTATTCTGTTTTTCGGTGATTTCAAAGTCACTAACAAAGGACACTACATTTTTCCACGAAACACAGCATTAAACTTATGAAATTGAGGAAGAGAGTTTATATTTTTCTATATTTTTTCTATTAAATTATTCGAAAAAGTTGTAAACGGCATTCAGTATAGAAACGGTTTGTTTGGTGCTAATAATCAATAGATTCAAGCTGCTTTTAATTTGAATGTACCATCTTACTCGCAACACCTTTTCCATAGCTAATACAATATAATTAATTAGTTATTCTTATTATTTTAGGTCATACACATATTCCACACAGTTCCAAATTTCCAGCACGTGACCGATCTTACAGTAAATGTTCCACAAATTACATTCTGTTGTTCTCCAAGAGATAAGTGGCTATTTTTCACAAAACCCCTGTGATCCCAACTCAGCCGTCTTTTTTCCACGCCAACGATTCAGGCAACTGATATACTGTAAAAATAATGACAACAACATGAACCCTAAACTAAGCGTTGGATTATTAATTGATAACACCAGGACAATAGACTGACCCAGCTCCTGTTTCTCCAGGCAAGTCGTGGAAGGCCCTCACTCCCATTCAGAAGCGGCCCTACGTGGAGGAGGCGGAGAGACTGCGGCTGCAGCACATGCAGGACTACCCCAACTACAAGTACCGCCCCCGCAGAAAGAAACAGCTCAAACGCATCTGTAAACGCGTGGACCCCGGGTTCCTGCTGAGCAGCCTGGGGGGCCCTGACCAGAACGCACTGCCCGATCCCAGAGGCCTCTGCCACCCGCTGGGTATGGATAAAGATGAGGATGGAGGTAGCGGTGGAGGTGTGGGCTTCACGTCCCTCTCGTCCCCCAGTCAGGGGACTCTACCTGGGGTGAGGTCCTTCAGAGAGGTGGCACAGAGCTCCAGCTCTAACAGCTTCGACACCTATCCTTACGGGCTGCCCACGCCGCCCGAAATGTCCCCCCTGGATCACGACCACCCTCCCTACTATCCTTCCTCCTCCTCCTCTTCCTCGTCTGCCTCCTGCCCTGAGGATCGCCACCAGCACCAGCGGCCGAGTCAGGCCCAAAACTCTGGAGGTCACATGGGACTCAGCCCTCCGCCCTACCTTCCAGACTACACGCAGACCTCCATCCACTGTGGCAGCTCCCACCTGGCCCACCTCTCCCACATGTCCCAGACCCAGTCTGGAGGCCTTCTCCCAGGACATCCCTTGTCCTACTACGGCCCAACTTCCTGGTCCTCCCAGCTCCAGGTCCACCCTGGTCCTCAGCGCCACCACCACTCCCACCTGGGTCACCTCTCCCCAGGTCAACAGCACCACCTGGGCCAGCTTTCACCTCCTCCAGAGCAGAACCAGAACCAGGGGAACCTGGAGACACTGGACCAGCTGAGTCAGGTGGAGCTGCTTGGGGAGGTGGACCGGGATGAGTTCGACCAGTACCTGAACTCCACGGCTGTGGGTGTGGGGATGTTTCATTCCGAGCACGGCGGAGGAGGTGCGGTGACGGTGACAGGTCACATCCAGGTGACCCCGGCGTCGACCTCTGCAGTGTCTTCTGGGAGCAGCGTTGCCGGGGAAACCAGCCTGATCTCTGTGTTAGCGGACGCCACAGCGGCATATTACAATAACTACGGGATCTCTTAGATGGAGCACGTTGCCACGGTGCCGGGTCGCCACGGTGCCTGGTCGCCACGGTGCCTGGTCGCCAATGCCCAGGGCTCCCCTCCTCCCCTGAACTAACATCTCAGAGTGGGAGGACAGGTCTACGATCACGTAAACCCAAGATCATCCAAATGACACAACTGATCCTAGATCAGTACTCCGACTCTAAGACACTGACAGGGGAAGAGGGAGAGAGAACTTTAGCCCACACCTCAGGGATGCTCATTCAGAACACTAGTTTGTCACGTCTTCTTTTTGTCAAGTTCAAAAACTGAAAAACAGTCGGATGATTGTAAAATGGCTTAGCGTGTTGGGACAGTCGCTCTTATTGCTTATTTAAGTACTTTGATGTTTTGTGTAAATGCTAATTGTAATGCTTCTGTTTGGATGTTCGTAGTTTTTGTTCCCCAACGGTAGTTGGAGTTTTACCTCAGTAGATAGTAGTTAATAAGGATTATTCCAGACAAGATGGAGTGCTTCACAAATCAAAACCTATTCAAGATGGACTGCTTCACAAATCAAAACCTATTCAAGATGGAGTGCTTCACAAATCACACCCTATTCAAGATGGACTGCTTCACAAATCAAAACCTATTCAAGATGGGGTTTGGGACACGAAAATGGTGTATCATGAAGAAAAAAACACTTTCTATACTTTTTCTTTTTAAGTACTTAATATATATAATCATAATCTTTACAATAAAAAAATAATAATGGTGATAATTAAACTGTATGCTTACGTAGATTTGTGAAATTTAATTAAAATTAAATTCCACATTTATTTTGATGTATTTGCAACTCAGACATGCCCAGACAAACACAGACAAACACGATGGTGTATATAAAAATTAAGAGACCACTACACCCTTTTCTTTTCTTTCAAAAAAAGTTGAAAAGGAAGGTTTTGAGTGAGGAACTGTGGTTCAAATTAAGAGACCACTGCAAATTGAACACTTTTGTTCCTCACTCAAAACTTTCCTTCTCAGCTTTTTTGGAAAGACATGAAAAAGGTACAGTGGTCTCTTAATTCTTTCCATATATATATTTATTTAGGTAATGAAAATAATCCACTAATATAAATACTATTCTAATATAAGGTGAAAATAATAATAATATAATATATTATATATAATATATATACACATATTTGCTTCTTAAAGGTATTTAATTCATCGCAAAAACATTGCCAACTTCTAAATATTATTAAAAAAATAACTGTTTACAATATTTCTTTTTTGTAACTTCGAGAGTGATTCTATTATTTATTAATTTAGATACAAGTTCAGACTATTTTGAGCCCCTTTACACAGTAGAAAATGTTGTACCAGTGGCACATCTTTTTCTGACATCTTCTCTATCCCCATGTCTTTCTCTCCATCTACCTGTCTGTCTCTCTTTCCATCTACCTGTCTCTCTCTCCCTTCCCTTGTCTGTCTCTCTCTCCACCTACCTGTCTGTCTCTCCCTCTCCTTGTCTGTCTCTCTCTCCATCTACCTGTCTGTCTCTCCCTCCCCTTGTCTGTCTCTCCATCCACCTGTCTGTCTCTCCATCCAACTCTCCTCTCTTTCATTTCTCCCCGGTTCAGAGGATAAGTGTAAAACAGCCGCCTCCCTCCTCCCTCCTCCCTCCTCCCTCCCTCCTCCATCCCTCCTCCATCCCACCTCCATCTCAATGACTCCTTTTGTTTTCCAATGCAGAATCTTATTCTGGGGCCTTTCTTTAAGCTCACTGGAGCACCAGTGCCCCCCCCCCTCCAAACACACACATCTCCTATCTGGTAGATGCAGACCTTTTGTAATCTCCTGCGAAATAAACAAATAAATCCACATTTTCATCCCCATTTGCTATTTTAACACATTCCTAATTTCGTTCTCTCTTTTTCCATCCCCAAATTCTCTCTTTTTAGATAAAAGGAATTTAGGGGGCTTTTGACAAATCCTGGCGTCTGGCACTGCCGCTCGGTGGGTCTTCCTTTTCTGGGCTGGCTGAGTCGTGCTCCCAGTGAAGAGGATGTGACCGGGAGAGGTGTTTCCTGACTGATAAGCCCTGAGCCTCTCTGCATCAGGATGTTTGGGGTTGGCTGGGCTGTGGCAGTAAAGAGAGGAGTGGAGAAGAGGGGAACATGCACACACACACATATACACACACACACACACACACATACACACACACACACACACACTTGAACACTCAAAAGAGGGAAGTCTTGGTCAGTACGGCGTATTGACGGAGAAAACAGGCCTTGTTGATTTCCATGTGACACTCGCTGACTTTACCGGGGGGGGGCTCTCTCATCTGGCCTAACTCACACACACAGACAGACACACACACACTCAGACACACACACACACACACACACTCAGACACACACACACACACACACTCAGACAAAAACACAGACAAAAACACACTCAGACATACACTCCGACATACAGACAGACATACACACTCAGACATATACTGAGACACACACCAAGACATACACACACACAGACACACACACTCAGTCATACACACAGACATGCCCACTCAGACACACACTCACACATTCACACACTCAGACACACACTCAGTCATACACACACAGACATGCACACTCAAACACGCCCTCATACACACACGCTCTCAGACAAACACACACTCAGACACACACACTCAGACACACACACTCTCCGGTCACACACACCATGACCCTACACTACAGAACTTTGCTCTGGCTGAATCAAGCCTAACAGAGTGACATCGTTCATCATTGGCCAGCAGCAGCTATTCCTTCTCACCAGGTTGGGATCACCAGATGTCTGCCCCCCAGGCCAGCTTGCAGGGGATGTTAGTGGGAGATGTTGTGGAACGGTGTCGGGGGGCAGTTGGCCCCAAGCAGGGGGGGTTGAGGCTGCTGTCCACGACAGCCTCCCCTCACACCCACCCCCCCCACACACACACACAACCTCCCCTCACAGCCCCCCCTTACAGCCCCCCCCACAGCCTCCCACCACTGCCCCCCCTGACAGCCCCCCGACAGCCCCCCATCACAGCCCCCACAGCCTCCCACCACTGCCCCCCCCGACAGCCCCCCGACAGCCCCCCATCACAGCCCCCACAGCCCCCACCACTGCCTCCCCACACAGCCTCCGTAGGTTAAAGACTCCCTGTGGTGCCCTAACTACCCCATCTACTGACCCCAGGGATGATCGCGGGTACAAGCAAAACAACAAATACCCAACACTGCACAAAAGATCACTGGGTTTAAATGGCCATATTAACACTGAACTCTGGATGTATTTCATTAGGTTTAATGAGCCATATTAACACTGAGCACTGGGTATATTTCACTGAGTTTAAACAAACATATTAACACTGAGCAGTGGATGTATTTCACTGGATTAATCAGCCATATTAACACTACTTCAGTGTAAATCACTATTAATGTCTGTAGTAAACTGTTGTATACTATCACCACACTGTAGTAACTCCTAAGCATGTGAAATACTTACTACAACATGTTCCCCTCTGGTAACAAAATATTGTGTTTTCTGAAAAGCTCTTCCCTTTAGGTGACCTAGGCAGAGAAGTGCTACACCAGCACTAGTAGGGATGTGTTGACTGTCAGCCTGTTAGTTGTCAGGAAGTGAGGGCAAAACACTGACCATGTCAGCTTCGATCTCTTCCTCTCTCGAGTTCATCCGTCCTCAACACAACATTTGTCCACATTCCTCCTGTAGAGATGCAGACCAAAATACTGTGGAGAAATTGGAATTTCCACATCGGAGTTTGAAATAAAAAATGAATGAACAAATCCAGTAAGGTGCATAGAAGGTGTTTTGAATGAAATAGGTGAAACAAAGTATGATACATACATGAAGGCTATGATACATAACCATTCGTGGAGACTAAAATGTTTAAAGAAGTATCCTTGTGAAGCATTATTTGTGATTTATCAGCTCTGTTATTATCATTGTTATATTAAAACAATAATGGTAATTAAATGTAATATTCATAACTAATTCTGTTTCAGCACTGTGAATAACATCACTTCTACACAATATTTACACATACCTTCTGACTTAAAAATACATAGATCTAACAACTACAAGGTCTTTTACTGGGATGTGTAGTGAACCATTTGTGATTTTTGTAGTGAATCATATTGATACATGTAATAAATTGGGTAATTTCACATGTAAATACAACAGATACAGCTCCAGAAAAAATTTAAAGACCACCGCACCTTTTTCAAAAAAGTTGAAAAGGAAGGTTTCGAGTGAGGAACAGAAGGGTTAAGATTAAGAGACCACTGCAAATTGAACACTTCTGTTCCTCACTCAAAACTTTCCTTTTCAACTTTTTTGGAAAGGAAAGAAAAAGGTGCAGTGGTCTTTTCATTTTTTCCAGGGCTGTATATAAGCTTTTAGATATTGGATATATTACTTCAAAATCTGAACTTGTTCACTCAATTACAACACAATACCTGACTGGGGGATTGAAATACCAGTAGGCCGGAACAGGTAAAATGTTGTAAGAACGTTTGTACCAGAAACCTTGGACTAATGGATCAACTTAGGCCACACAGTTAGTTATTCAAACAACCATTTCATTGACATTTACTTTTAGTCCCTAAATGTTGTGTTTTTGAGCTATAGATTTGTTACAGAAGTTTAACGCACATTAATAATTATTGTTATTACTGCTTTATTAATTATTATTATTGCTGATATATGCCTTAATGCCTGTTGAACCAGTTGTGAATTTTATTATCATAATCAGTAAATACATGGGGTTATTTGATTTGCAAAAACAAAAATCTAAACAAACTCACAAAACAACACAGACCAACATTTAATAAACAATTTTAATCATACCAGCCTAGACAACAGGTCATGGACTCCTAGACAACAGGTCCATGGGCTCCTATACAACAGGTCCATGGACTCCTAGACAACAGGTCCACGGGCTCCTAGACAACAGGTCCATGGACTCCTAAACAACAGGTCCATGGGCTCCTAGACATCAGGTCCATGGACTCCTAGACAACAGGTCCATGGGCTCCTAGACAACAGGTCCATGGGCTCCTAGACAACAGGTCCATGGACTCCTAGACAACAGGTCCATGGGCTCCTAGACAACAGGTCCACGGACTCCTATACAACAGGTCCATGGACTCCTAGACAACATGTCCATGGACTCCTAGACAACAGGTCCATGGGCTCCTAGACAAAAGATCAAAATGCAAGTAAGAGGCTGTTTTTGTCACTGTTTTAAGTGATAGGACAACAACCAATGAGCCAGTCACATCACTGCTTGGTTTGGCTAAAGGCCTACAGTAATGTACAGTATAGATGCAGATTGAATTCCCACAGGGCGCTATAATGAAGATGTTTGTACTCACTACCGTCAGTTGCTCTGCGTTAAAGCATTTGCTAATGAATGTAAATGTGAGTGTGGTTCAGTTCCCTATCCCTGCTTTAGTCCAAGCGGTGGAGAAACAACTGGCCAATGTTTTTAATGGCTGAACCATAGATGACAGTTTCTCTTGGTTCTCAGACTACAGTCAAGGCCAGAACTTAAAATTCATCAATAAAATGATTTTGCATTCTTTAAGAGCTGAGAGTCCATTCTAAAACACAAGCCTCTGATTCGGCTATGAACTTTCTACCAATTAAAACACTTGGTTGGGGACAGGACCAGGGGAAGACCGAAGCTTCCACTATTTCCCGTTAAAGCCGTGGCCACATGAACATGTGCTGGAGGTACATTTCACATTTCCAGTTGGAGTGTGTAACATTACAGCAGAATAATAACCTGTGGACGATTTGTACTTGGCTTGCACCCTTGCCAAAAACCTTGTACAGCAAAGGATTATGGGTGCAGCTATTCTCCCACTCATTGTGGTAAGACAACAGGCACAGCGTGTGATGGCGAGCGAGCATGAGCGACGCCTGACGAAGAATGGACCAGACTCGACGAGGGACCGATGCCATGTGGCAGGAGAGACGGCGGAGATGTGAGGAGGAGCGGTGGAGGTGTGGGGGGAGCGAGGGAGGTGCGGGGGGGAGACAGATGGGGACCCCTGGAGGAACTTGGGGGGCGGGGCAACCGGTCAGCCAGCCAGCGCTCACCCACCTGTACCTGCCAGTGAATGCTGTAGCCGAACAAGGTTCCACACCTGTTCTGAACAGATACAGACAGAGAGACAGGAGACATTAGCAATGAGAGGCAGTCCGGTCTGTTTGTGTGTGTTGTGTGTGTTGTAAATGTGTGTTGTGTGTGTGGTGTGTGTTGTAAATGTGTGTTGTGTGTGTGGTGTGTCGACGTTCCAAAGAAGAACGCCAGCATTGCTTGCCGATCCAGGGAAGCTATTCTCTAGTCAAAGGTAGTGGACTATGTAGAAAATAGGATGCATTTGGGACCATTGCTATGTTTCTTTTTACCTATAAGAGCTAGCTAATTCCAAATACTACTCAGCCAAGCTGGTGCTCTCTGAAGGAGTTGGCTGTCGCTGTTTGTTTGTGCACATGTGAAACAGCCAGGACTGACCTTGTTCTGCTGTGCATTTCGAACAAAATGTTATTGCCATGATTATCATGTTTGTACTTTATAAGTGGTCCAAGCTGGTAACTTTTGAAAAATCACAATTCAATTAATAGTTTTTTGCTACAAGATGATACATTTTCAAAAGTAATTACAGTCTTTACAAAGCAAATTAGTAAATTAGTATATCCAAGTGACACCTGACAAAATGAACAATTTCTAGTGATGCAAACAGATTCCAGAGAGACATGAGTCATTTCACTTGATTGGCATTGTCACTAGGTTCATGCATTTGCATATGGGTGTGTGTGTTTGTTTGTGCGTGTGTGTGTATTGTACACGTGTGTGTGTGTATTGTATACGTGTGTGTTTGTGTATTATACATGTGTGTGTTTGTGTATTGTACACGTGTGTGTGTATTGTACATGTGTGTGTGTGTTTGTGTATTGTACACGTGTGTGGGTTTGTGTATTGTACACGTGTGTGTTTGTGTATTGTACACGTGTGTGTGTTTGGGTATTGTACACGTGTGTGTGTGTTTTATACACGTGTGTGTGTGTTTGTTTGTGTATTGTACGTGTGGGTGTGTTTGTGTATTGTACACGTGTGTGTTTGTGTATTGTACACGTGTGTGGGTTTGTGTATTGTACACGTGTGTGTTTGTGTATTGTACACGTGTGTGTTTGGGTATTGTACACGTGTGTGTGTTTGTGTATTGTACGTATGTGTGTGTTTGTGTATTGTACACGTGTTTGTGTATTGTACATGTGTGTTTGTGTATTGTACAAGTGTGTGTGTGTTTGTGTATTGTACACGTGTGTGTGTGTTAGTGTATTGTACACGTGTGTGTGTATTGTACATGTGTGTGTGTGTTTGTGTGTTGTACACGTGTGTGAGTGTGTATTGTACATTTGTGTGTGTGTGTGTTTGTGTATTGTACATATGTGTGTGTGTGTGTGTTTGTGTATTGTATATATGCGTGTGTGTGTGTTTGTGTATTTTACACATGTGTGTGTGTGTTTGTGTATTGTACACGTGTGTGTGTTTGGGTATTGTACCCGTGTGAGGGTGACATAACCCATGAGCACCAGACAGAGGGTGACATAACCCCTGATCACAACACAGAGGGTGACATAACCCCTGAGCACAACACAGAGGGTGACATAACCCCTGAGCACAACACAGAGGGTGACATAACCCCTGAGCACAACACAGAGGGTGACATAACCCTGAGCACAACACAGAGGGTGACATAAACCCTGAGCACCACACAGAGGGTGACATAACCCCAGAGCACAACACAGAGGGTGACATAACCCCTGAGCACAACACAGAGGGTGACATAACCCTGAGCACAACAAAGAGGGTGACTCAACCCCTGAGCACAGCACAGAGGGTGACATAACCCCTGAGCACAACACAGAGGGTGACATAACCCCTGAGCACCACACAGAGGGTGACATAACCCCTGATCACAACACAGAGGGTGACATAACCCCTGATCACAACACAGAGGGTGACATAACCCCTGAGCACAACACAGAGGGTGACATAACCCCTGAGCACAACACAGAGGGTGACATAACCCCTGAGCACAACACAGAGGGTGACATAACCCTGAGCACAACACAGAGGGTGACATAACCCCTGAGCACAACACAGAGGGTGACATAACCCCTGAGCACAACACAGAGGGTGACATAACCCTGAGCACAACAAAGAGGGTGACTCAACCCCTGAGCACAGCACAGAGGGTGACATAACCCCTGAGCACAACACAGAGGGTGACATAACCCTGAGCACAACAAAGAGGTTGACTCAACCCCTGAGCACAGCACAGAGGGTGACATAACCCCTGAGCACAACACAGAGGGTGACATAACCCCTGAGCACAACACAGAGGGTGACATAACCCCTGAGCACAGCACAGAGGGTGACATAACCCCTGAGCACAACACAGAGGGTGACATAACCCCTGAGCACAACACAGAGGGTGACATAACCCCTGAGCACAACACAGAGGGTGACATAACCCTGAGCACAACACAGAGGGTGACATAACCCCTGAGCACCACACAGAGGGTGACATAACCCCTGATCACAACACAGAGGGTGACAAAACCCCTGAGCACAACACAGAGGGTGACATAACCCCTGAGCACAACACAGAGGGTGACATAACCCTGAGCACAACACAGAGGGTGACATAACCCCTGAGCACAACACAGAGGGTGACATAACCCCTGAGCTCAAAACTGAGGGTGACTCAACCCCTGAGCACAACACAGAGGGTGACTCAACCCCTGAGCACAACACAGAGGGTGACATAACCCCTGAGCACAACACAGAGGGTGACATAACCCCTGAGCACAACACAGAGGGTGACATAACCCCTGAGCTCAAAACTGAGGGTGACTCAACCCCTGAGCACAACACAGAGGGTGACTCAACCCCTGAGCACAACACAGAGGGTGACTCAACCCCTGAGCAAAACACTGAGGGTGACTCAACCCCTGAGCAAAACACTGAGGGTGACTCAACCCCTGAGCACAACACTGAGGGTGACTTAACTTATTTATAACCTGCAGGTCATTTTAGAATAAAGCCCTTGATTCATAACTGTTGATTCCATTCTACCGGACGTTTATTGTTCCTGTCCCTGCCTCATAACCCTGTCTGTGGTAACAGGGTTTCGATAGCATGTTGCATCCTGACTAGCAGACGGCTTAATGGCGGTGCTGATGGATGTTATCAGGTCAGACGTCTGAGAAAAAGCCTTTCAACAACCCTAGACACAGCAAGCCACTGATACCACCCCCATTAAGTGGCTGTTGGACAGTCCCACAAAAAACATCAACCTTTCACACGTCCTGCCACCTCCTTTTCACGTGCACTAAGAGTTTGGGATTTTATTTTGGAACACAGTCGCTCAACAGGTGAAGCCTGTGTGATAAATATTTGAGTAGTGAAAATCTGCAGAGCTCTCCGGACATTTAGAGCTTCAGTCATGAAACAGCGAACACAGGCTGTATCTGAAACGTCATCGCTGTTTTGTGTTACTGTCAAATGATGTGGGTTCCTACATAACCCTGTCCCCTCGACAAGGGCGGATTAGTTCCTATTAAACAAAAACATCAGGAGTCCTTTAGCGTTGATCTGAAGATGTAGTAACGTCACCCGGGTCACAAAGACTTTCCGTAGCCTTGATCCTCTGTGTGTGTCCAAATCGCCGACCTATTCCCTGCACAGTGTGCTAGTACAGACCAAAGCTCCACAAACTCCTGTCTAAAATAGTGAACAGAACATAGGGTGCTATTTAGGACATGCCCACGTCGATGTACATCACAGCAGCGTTTTTATGGAGGAGCAGAAATAGGTGGCCTTGACATCTCGTCCCAACTGGACACTACGCTCTCCTCTCAACTCCCCGTCCTGCATGTGTGTGTATGTGTGTGTGTGTGTGTGGGTGCGTGTGTGGGTGTGTGTGTGGGTGTGTGTGTGTTTGCCTGCATTTTTGTGCAACATTGTTGTTTCTGTCTTAAGGAATCACCTCCTGCTGGATGTTCTGGCTCACGTCCTGTAAAATCTCACATCAGAGGAGACACACGGAAATGAATCATACTGTTTGTCAGTCCCAGTTGGGACACTACAGCTATGTAGTCTAGCATGATGCTAACAAATGCGTAATAGGATATGAATGACCCATTGTAGGAAATAATCTATAAAGATATAATTTTTCTGTGTATTTTCAGTAAGTTGATGCATCATCTGTTTTCTACTCTAACATCATCACATACAATAGAAAACAGGATACCATTTAAAAAGTCAATTCTTTAAGGTTTGGGATTCTTTCCAACAGGTTGTGGCTACATCTACTTCTGGACATTTTAATTAATGTCCCGTTTAATTCTTCAGAATGTAACTTCACTGCCTGTTCCAACAGTTGCTCTCCGTCAGAATCCAAAATACAAGCAGCACTCAAACACTACAGCCTAAAAACACGGTGACAACTATTATTTTGATATCATGGATGGTCAGTCCTTGCAGTCCAGCACTGTCACATAGCTTCAGCTAAACCAAAACAGGGCTATGCTTAGTTATTGGGAATGTTTGATTCATGAAATGGGCTTGTATCATTATTGAAGAGGGGGAATTTAAAGATCTAGCAGTAGTAAGACGAGTGCTATTTACTTTTGGGCATAGTTTGCACTTTTAAAAGGGCAGGGCGCTTGCTCGCGTTTCCCAAGGGCTTTTAAAAAATCTTACATGGACTTATTTTACAATCACAATATGGTCATGCTCTATTTATGGAAGCGTTATTAGTCTACGGACCAATTATGTGATCATGATTATTGTGAATTTAGTTTTTTTAAAACTGTGAAAAAGTTGACTTTAGGCTAATACAGTGTTATATTATTTAATTTGTCGACAAATATTAAAATGTACAGCTGATGTATCGACAAATATCCCAAAATCAAATTTAGCTATCATAATAACGTTCCCCACCTGACTTCGCGTGCCAATCCCCTCGAAAGCGCACTAAAGTATGCAGTAATTACCATATTTTCTTTGTTTGATAATTAAAGCGTTAGCAGTTTGGTAGTCCACTCATCAACGCCTTATTTATCAGCAAGCTAAAAAATGTCGGTTGTCAAATGGTAGAAAGACGCCGTTTACTTAAATAATAAAACGGGAAAAGCGAAGGATTCAACACGCTGGTTTTAGCAAGCTGACATGCTAAAAGGCTTTCATATAGCTTCCGTACTAGCACGCTGTATTAGAGCCGTCAACAACTGCAATAGCAGCTGAAGTAAACATTAGCACGTTAGTAACCTAACGAGGCAGTATCAGGCTAGTTAGTATAACACTATTTTACTATTTTAAATAAGCGTAACAAGGCACTGGATACACAGAATGTGTTTACATTAATCTGTCTGTGGCTGTGTTTGTGTTGTTTTAGATCTATAAAAGTATCGATAGGTTTTATTCGGTACAGTCAGGATGGCCGAGCGGTCTAAGGCGCTGCGTTCAGGTCGCAGTCTCCCCTGGAGGCGTGGGTTCGAATCCCACTTCTGACATATCTTTTTCCCCCTTGGGTTTTACAGAAGATTCATCACAGTGAACATTTTCCTCATACGCTTACGCAAGGTAATTTTGGTCTGTCAGTGTAGTGACAGATTATTCTTACATTTCCTATGCCGTCCTTTGTTGTTACATAATTAATTTATCTCCTAAAACAGAGAAAGAGGTACAAAGAACTAGACTACAGGACATAGTAGAAGAGGCTTCAGGTGTTCAATATCTGTGGCCAATCATGTTACAGGGGTATTTTACATTGTTATTTCAGTAATCTATCTGACTCTTATGCAAAGACACTTGTATTCATTAAACATGTTGTTTTGAGGGGGAGGGGTTAGAGAGTGGGGGTTAGAGGAAGTTGTTTAGAGAGGAAGTTAATTAGAGGGGAGGAGTTTAGAAAGGAGGAGTTTAGAGGGAATGGTTTGAGGGCTTTTTATTTAAAAAAAATTGTTGGTTTGACTCTTACAAGTCATTGATTTTAGATTTCTTCTTGCCTATTTGTGAAAAAATATTTTACAAGTAACTTTTAAATGCAGATCAAGTTGGTTTACCAAACGGCATATGTGCACAAACATGGGTTAGTCAGTTGTTGGCAACAGGACACAATTGTTTTGCTCCTGATCGGTGTTGTTAGCCAAGGCCTGTCTTATTAATGTTGATGACTGGTAAACAGAGATAGATAGACCAGTCAGTGTTGAATGGGAATGATGATGATGATGATGAGGATCTGTAATCCATGCAACCTCTGTAACTCTGCGAAGAGTCTGTTTCGTGTTCCGTTAGAAATACTCTTGATCCTGTTAATAGGATTTGTCACCCGTCAAAGATGCTTTCTTTGTCAGCTGTCTTCATGTTGGCAGGCACAATCAGTAGGAGAGAGCACACCCTCTCTCATCTCTTCTCTCACCCTCTCTTTTCTCTCCCTCACCCTCCCTTTTCTCTCTCTCACCCTCTCTTTTCTCTCCCTCGCCCTCCCTTTTCTCTCCCTCACCCTCTCTTCTCTCTCTCTCTCCTCCCTCTTCTCTCTCTCTCTCCTCTATCACCTTCTCTCTATCCCACTTTCACTCTCGTTCTCTCTCATCGGTCTCTCTCGATCTCTCTCGATGTCCCTGTTTTACCATTGGTCTATCTCTCCCTTTCTCTCTGTCTCCTCAGAGTTCTGTCTCACACCCCCTCTCCATCTTTGCCAAGAACACAACATTCAAAACAGTCTCCTATCAAATCTCATTACCAACCCAGTTATGCCTCATTGTTTGAGCATCAGTAAATCCACACTCATTCAACCTATTGTGATCCTTTTTTAACGCAGGCTGCTGATGCCATTCATCTTTCTATATTCTTTCTCATATGCTGTAGTAATGAAGTATTAAATACAGCTGAAAAAATTGTTCCACAGGACAGCTGCACCCGTTTGAGTCCTTTGATTGCTAGTGTGGCTTAAAAAACACAAAATATTCAGATGTTGCTATGTGTCTCATGTTGCTTGACTAAGCACCAAAACAAAAAAGGAAAACGTTTTATTTATATACACTCCATTTATAAAAATAAATATTAAGCCCAACAAATATTTACTGTATCTTTATTTACACGCACAATGAGAGCATGCATGGGAGTGACGTCACACCGTAGTTGGCTTTTAAACCATAGCTTTGACCAGTTTGTGTATTAACTTGACCATGAGAAAAGAGTTACTGCATGAATAATGCAAGTTTCATTAGATTCACAGAGAGCCACAAGGCCAGTCAATGTGTGTGGGAGAGAAGTGTTGCAGATGGTTCTGATGTAATTAGCCTCTACAGGTGATGGACAAGGTGGAGGTGTAGGGCGGTCAAGGCTAAGTTAAGCCGAGGTGTCAGTACTCACGTGTGGGCTAAGACTCCTAGCTCCAAGCCCTCCTGCTGGGGCTCTCAATCAGTGGTTTTTTTTGGAACATGGACAGAAGATGTTTTGCACATAAAAGGGTGACAGATGACAGGTCTACAGCACATCCATAGTCAGGCTTTGGGGTACATTATTTCTAAAATACTGTACATCTAGATAAGTAACCAAATTCCATATCCAAATGTTCTTATTTAAGATGCAATAAAGAGAATTGGGACGTCAATGTACTTTCTAAATTTACTGGAATGAAATGGCTGTGGCCCTAAAACCTTGTGTAATTCAACAGCTTTAGGCAATGCCTATTTCCCTCCCAAAAAAGATTTGTCTTAATATTAACAATTTTGATAGACCAATGTATGAGTTATCACAACATGTTAGGAGACAACCTCATCTGGAAATCATTTTTATATGAAGTGCAACTAACTGGATTAAAATAATGAGTGTGCACCTGGTCAATATGACCACTGATATTAGTCAATATAAGCCATGAGGAGCTGACATTCCTGTCCTGTGGAATTGTTTAGATGGTACTTAGTCATGTTAATGCATCAGAAACCTCAGTGTCCTGACTGTACATGTATGGCTGTATATGTATGTCCCTGTTTGGATGAATAAATCAGAAGGGTTGGTCCAGGAAAGCCCTCTCAGACTGACATCAGCAGCACTTCCTCTGTCTCACCAGTGGGACTCACCAGTGGGTCTCATGAGTCGGGAAATCTGACATGGCACAGACACACACACACACACACAAACACACACACAGACACACACACACAAACACACACACAAACACACACACACACACAGACACACACACAGATGCACACACGGCGCACACACACACATATACAGACACACAGACACAAACACACACACAGACACACACACAGATGCACACACGGCGCACACACGCACACACACACACATATACAGACACACAGACACAAACCCACACACATGCACGGACACACGCACACACCACACCAACCTGAAAGGCTCCTTGAGACTGTAGGAAAGGTGTATGATTTGGTGTGTTACTGATTCTGTGTGTGTCGGTCTGTCTCTCTGTCTGTCTGTTTTGTTTGACCATGTTTCTATTCTATTTCTCTGTCTGTGCCACTATCTGCCTCTATTATTGGAATTAACTGACTTTCAGTAGCTCTGAAAAGCCAATCAAAATCTAAATGTAAGCTCTGTCAGTAGCGGTTTAATACTCAAGCTCAGAATTCTTGAGTAACGACTCGTTAGTCTTCTCAGACTTGACCTGTGTTGACTCAGACATGGTCTCGACCACCTGTGTCAGGAAATCTCTCTTTTGACTAATTCAACATACTAGCAAATGTCACAAGATGGGCAGGTAACTGGTTACTTTGGATCTGAGCTGTACTTGCAGCATTCAACACAGTCCAACACAGAGTAGCATTTAAGAAAAAAAGCTTAAAGTTTGTTTTACAAAGATTCATAACACATTTATGTTACCAAACTTTATATATATATATATATATATATATATATATATATATTTATATATATATTTATATATATATGTACAAAGTGCCCTGCAAAAGCATTCAAAACCCTTAACCATATGTGCCATTTTACTGATTTACAAAAGGTACTATGATATTTAAATATGTTTGATATTTTATTTTAAAACACTGACACTCAAAATCAATTGTTGTTTGGGGACATTGGTTTAATGTTGGCAAATATTTATTAAGAAAAATACAAAACTGAAATATGTTTTTCTTGGCATATTTGCTCCAGGTTCTTCAGGTTTGTTGGATGACGTTGATAGACTGCAACTTTCAAAAGGTGTCACAGATTCTCAGTAGGATTGAAATCAGGACTTTGACTGGCCCGCGGTAGGACACCAAACGTTTTGTTCTCGAGCTACTCCAATGTTGTTTTGGCTTTGTGCTTGGGATTGTTGTCCTTCTTAAAGGATAATTTCCTCCCAAGCTTGCAGTATTTCTAAGTATTTTCCTCTGTCCAATCTTTCTTTCTTCATTTTTTGCAAGGGGCTCAGTCCCTGCTGATAAGAATTTTCCCCACAGCATGATGCTGCCGTCACCTTACTTAACTGTATGGATGGTGTGTTTTGAGGTATGGGTAGTGTTACCTTGTGAAGGAATTCACCTTTCAGCAGGACGATGATTCCATCCCACCCAGCAAAAAGTGCTTCCTCAAAATAAGTTACAAAAATTGAGAATGAAGCAACTAAGGGCAGTGAAAGGGACCTTGGATGGGATGTTGAACAGGATGATCATATGGATGATCCTATGGATGATCATATGAGTAGTAATGTTAACCTTGGTGGCCCTGCTAAATGTCCGATTAGACCCATCTCTCATCATGGCCACCTGTTCACCCCCAGCTTCCAATTGACTCATTCATTCCTTCTCCGCCTCTTTATAACAAAATACATATAATTGTAAAGTACCAGAGGTACTGTATGTATGCAGTCAATGATTGTTCTGGAGAAGAGTGGCAACTAAATGGGTTGCATGGTCAGTAACATTCCATGGTCAGAGAATAGATCTCACATGGAGGGGTGAGCTAGGGTTTGCCTCCCCTCAAATGCCTCGTCATGGGCCTCCATTGGCCTCCTGGGGCGTTCCGTTGAAATCGTGCTACAGTGCTACAGTGTGTCCCTCGTGGCTTTATGCATTGGCAAAGTTCTGGTCATGTGTCTTCCCAAAGGCTCAGCAGATTTGGTAACAATCTGAGAGGTTAGCGATTAGAGAAGCTTTCTGTTCTATCCTTAGCTCCTAACCCACGAGGACCAGATTAGCCAGAAGAGGCGCGTTCAGGAGAGAAGTGGCCAGAAGAGGCGCGGTCAGGAGAGGCCTCCCAGAGAGGGAGGAGTAGGGATTCAGCACTACCACATCCTTCTATCCTCTGGGCGCTTGGTACTCGCAGTGTGCGGACTGAGGATTTGCTGTCGCGTGGCACTTTTGGGATTGTATGGCTGAAGCCTTCGGCTGATCTGGATGATCATTCGGCCTTCAGTTCTTTCAGCTTCTCAAGCACTTGGTTTGGAATCGGCATTATGATTCTTCAAAGTGTAAGTGTGGTTAATTGTATTGCTTAGGGAATAAAACATTTTTTTTCTACCAAAGTGAATTAGACACTGATGACAAAGCAAAATGTTCTCACAGAGAGAATCACTGGATCTGTAGGTCGAGTGTGCAAACTCATAGGTCATCTACGTGACACAAAGGCAGGTTAACTACCTTGTTTGTATGCAAATTCTTCAACAAAGATAGGCACGCTGGTTTGCACCTTGTGCAAACACTTAGTTCTATAAATCTGTCTAAGACTACCCAAGTTGCAGCCAAACCGTGGTCACCAAATATTGAGTGAAAGGACTTGTATTAGGGGCTTAAATTCAGATATTAGTCCAGTAAAAACAGGTATCTTGTTGTTGCTATCAGAAGAATGCATTTAGAAAAAGCAATTTGAAAAGGACAAGCATTTTATTTGTGCAACAACCTCTGGGAAATAATTAGAAATGATCACTCGTTATAATTATAAACCTGTTAAGCAATGAGTTCCCATCCGATTCCTTTTGATGTTGACCATCTATAATCTCTGCTGGTCAACACAGCCATAAAGAATACAACAATAAGCGTCATACTGCGCTGTGTAGCTCTGTAAACCAAGATCTAATGAACACTCCATCCCTGCTTGGGCTCTTCGTTCAACCACTTCTGGACTCTTGCCCCCCCCCTGGGACAGTTTTTGATCCACACAGTCAAAACTCTTCACTGTCCTGGCGCCTCAATGGGGAACCAGCTTTTCTTGGAGGCTAGTATAGCAGTCTCCACCTACCTTAAGAAATTCCTGAAAACTCACCGTTTTACAGAGTACTTAAAATAGTTCCACTTCCTGTCTGTTGTCTTTAGGCAACGTTTCATGTGTTATGTTTATTGGCATTTCTTTCCGGCACTGACCTTTGACGATGACTAATTCATTGATTAAAATGCACTTACTACTGAACTGTGTTGCACAAAGCTCTTTTAGAATGTTTGCACTTGTTGTAAGTCCCTCTGGACAGGAGCCTCTGCTAATTGACAAACATTTTAAAATATAAATTGAATGTTGTATGTTCTTTCGGTATGTTTTATGGTTTCCTTCTGGATGTTGTATGTTCTTTCTGGATGTTATATTTTCTTTCTGGATGTTGCATGTTCTCTCTGGATGTTGTATGATCTTTCACAATGTTATATGTTCTTTCTGGATGTTGTGTGCTCTTTCTAGATATTGTCTTTTCTTTCTGGATGTAGTATGTTCTTTGTGGATGTTGCATGTTCTCTCTGGATGTTGTATGATCTTTCACAATGTTATATGTTCGTTCTGAATGTTGTACGTTATATATAATGTGTTTGGACTACAAGACCCAGCATACCTCTAGTTGTGGATTAACTTACCACACAACACTGCAGCAGAACTCACCGGATATGTGGAAGTGCCATTGTTTGAGGAAACCTGTGTCAGTATTTGTTAACGGTGTGAATGTGGAGATACTGTTAATCAGATCAGGAAAAGCCATTTTGTGACAGTCATTTGTAATGAGGTCAGTGATTACAGTGGAGAGGGGGCTTTAGGTGAAGGTGAAGGAGGTGACTCCGGTCTCAATGACAGGAGCTTCCCTCATCATGGACACACAGGAGATGTGAGCAGCGACTGTCTGGATAGTGAGAAAGAATTAAGGAAAAAAGAGGGTGGTGCCCCTTGCAGTGACCCTGGCACAATTCACAGGGTTATAGCTCCTAATGAACACTCCATTCCCCTTCAGACTAATGGACAAGGTTTGTTTTCTGTTTGTTTTGGTATATAGTTGCGGTTGCACTACTGCATTACTTCTGCAGTTTAGAATCATTATACATTAAACTTTGAACCTGTTTAAACCTGCAATGTTCTCTAAGTTCTAGAAGTTACTCCTCAAGGCAATTGGTGATTTTTTTGGCATATAATCAGGATTTAATTATTTTCATTGAATATCACATTAACCCAGATTTTCACTAACAAAAATGAATTTGTACTATCCTATATGGGGGTCAGTGGTGTTACCAGTGTGTTCCAGTTGTGTTATGCAGTGTCCTAGTCCTATATGATGGTCAGTGGTGTTACCAGTGTGTTCCAGTTGTGTTATGCAGTGTCCTAGTCCTATATGATGGTCAGTGGTGTTACCAGTGTGTGCCAGTTGTGGTATGCAGTGTCTTATATGATGGTCAGCAGTGTTACCAATGTGTGCCAGTTGTGTTATGCAGTGTCCTATATGATGGTCATCAGTGTTACCGGTTGCTTGCTGATTATCGATGTTAGGGACTTATTTGAAGGACAGGTTCACATTCTCTGTGGTGTGATGCTCTGGGCTCGCTAGGCCTAAGCTCTTTATTTAAAGTCAAATTAAGCATTCCTCTACTGCCCTGTCCCCACCCCTTTCTCTCCATGTCTCACCTGCGTAATATTGGTTCACACTGCCACACATGTGCCTTCTGTGAAACAATATTTACACCAAATGATCCCACCAAAATGTTTTCATCATGTTAATTCCAATCACAGTCCTTACATCCTGGTCAACCATTTAAGTTTGAGGTCTCATAGAAGGGACTTTTTCTGATTTCTTCTTGATTTGTTTTGTAGTATCAATGTATTCCAGGGAATCTATAGTTTTCAGAATTTACAATATAGCATCATGCAACCCTTTACCTTCAGCTCTGTGTCCTGTGAAGGAGCTATTTGTCCCTCTATACAAGGCTGTATGTGTTATGTTGTGTCTTGGAACAGCAGTTATTCTGTACACATGACAGTGAATCTCACTGCTTCAAGACAATCTAAAGGCCTGTTTAAGTTTGTATAGCCTGGATTTAGTCCTATGTTATCACATAATCCTGTTAACATATCTTTTGAAATAATTTTCAATCAAAAGGATGTATTTTCAACAACTTTTAAACCAAATAATGCTAATTTTCAACTTCTTTTTGGTAAGGTTTCTGTCCATAATGTTGTCAGACCTTACTGACCTTCTTCTCCTTCTTCCAGTGCCAGGTGAGTGGGAGGAGCACACCAAGCAGCATAACCATCACCTGCCTACTTGCTTTCCTTGGCTAAGACAGCCGAAAGGCAGGGTAGCAACAAAGAAGTAACAGTCATCTGACAGAAAGTCAGAAGTGAACAAAGATGTCTTACCACAAGCGCGTCTTCCAGTGCTTTGACGCAATCTTGGACGACGGCAGCCATCCTTTGCATCCTTTTGGGCTGACATCTGCCCCTGCCCCCCCACCCGGCCGATCCTCGCATGGTGGGGTTGGCTCCCATCAGGAGGCCCTGGAGGGACGGGGATGCCACCTATGCGCCCAGGCCACAGAGGCCAGACAGGAGGCCCAGAGAGAAGCCTCAGCCTGGTACATCCCTCCGCTTCACCATCAGCTGCCCCAGCAGCCTGGTCACCGCCGGCCGGTCCGGTTTCAGGAGGTCCCTGATGACACCCCTGGCCACCACCACCATCACCACCACCGCCACCTCCTCAACCGGCATAACAAGAAGGTGGTGCTGGTGAAGAACAGCGACCCCTCTGTTCGGAGGACGATTGTTCTTCATCGCAAGACCCTCCGCAGCCTGGGTTTTTTTTTGGACGAGCTGTCAGACTTCATGCAGTACCACATCAGGAAGCTCTACACCCTGGAGGGACGCAAGGTGAGGCCAGGGACTGCTTGCTGCAGATACCCCACACACACGACCCCACTGACCACAAACCACTGACCACATTCCACTGACCAGTGACCACTGACCAGATCCCACTGACCACATTCCACTGACCAGAGACCACTGACCAGACCCCAATGACCAAATTCCATCAACCAGACCCCACTGACCACATTCCAATGACCAGAGACCACTGACCACATTCAACTGACCAGACCCCACTGACCAAAAACCACTGACCACATTCCACTGACCACTGACCAGACCCCACCGACCACATTCCACTGACCAGAGACCACTGACCACATTCCACTGGCCAGATCTCACTGACCTCATTCCACTGACCAGAGACCAATGACCAGATTCCACTGACCAGACCCAACTGACCAGACCCCACTGACCAAAGACCACTGACTGTCTAGTCATATTTTATTAACAGGGCTGAATATCACATGGAGAAATGTATCAAAAGACATAGTAACCAAGATCTAAAATGAATGCCCTGTGAATGTTTCTGCAGTTATCGCCAGAAGTAATAGGTATAGACCAAGACAAAGCTCGGGGACACTATGAAAACTTGAGAGGTTTTCTTTGGTATTTTTCCAGTGACCTGAGAGGACTGGAAAGATGAGAGTGAAAGAGAGGCCTCTAGTGGCAGAAATTATCATTACCGTATCATTACCAAGTGCCACTCAAAATAAACCCTGATTTTATGCTGACATTCTATTTTCATGTTTGGAACCCAAATGCATTGATTACAATACGCTCACCACAACGATTATTTTAAGGCTACCGCTGTAAAGAGAAAATCTACTGCTGATAATGTTCAGCCTCAACACTGGAGGATAGCCAGGAGGATAACACCACTAGGAAATAAAAAAATGTATGACTTGTATGATATGTTAATGCCTTATTAAAGCACAAGTAAAAAATTTAGCAGCAATGACATTTCTTTTTGAGAGCCAAAGTTTAAAGCCAGTCCAGGCATTTCCTTTCTGTTGGAACAGCACTCTGATGGCTTTCCTGTCCTCCCTGGCCCTCCTCTCCTAACCCTGCTCTTCTGGCCCTCCTCTCTCCTCTCTTGGCCCTCCTCTCCTAACCCTGCTCTTCTGGCCCTCCTCTTCCCTCTCCTGGCACTCCTTTCATGGTCCTCCACTCCTTTCTTACACCTCCTCTTCTGGCCTACTTTCTCCTCTCCTAGCTCTCCTCTCATGGTCCTCTTTTCCTGGCCCTCCTCACCTGGCACTCCTCTCTTTGCCCTCCTCTCCTGGCCCTCCACTCCTTGCCCCCCTCTCCCAGCCCTCCTCTCTTTGCCCTACACTCCTGGTCCTCCACTCCTGGCCCTCCTTTCCTGGCACTCCTCTCCTGGCCCTCCTCTCCTAGTGCTCCTCTCCTGCCTGTCCTGTCCCTCCTTTCCTGGCACTCCTCTCTTTGCCCTCCTCTCCTAGCGCTCCTCTTGTACAACTATCTTCTCTCTCCACTGGCATTGAGCAACTCTCTTCTCCCTCCACTGCCCTTGTACATCTCTCTTATTCTTTCTCTTTAGGAACATGTACATCTCTCTTCACTCTCTAAATAACCAGCTCTGGTCTTTGCTACTTTTCTTTAGGATCTCTTAGTGGTGCTGAAATTTACTATTCCTTAGAACCAGTACCACTGAAATCAAAGGGTAGAAAGGCCTCAGCAGTAGGATAGTGACATGATCCATTTCAAAGTTAAAAGTCTTGTTGGTAATGTAAAAAAATTAATTTTAATATAATATTTCCCTTGATTAGCCTTATATAATTTCTTCAACATTGGCATCTTTTTTTTCATTCAAATAACAAATAAATTTGTATTTTTATATCATGTAAGATTGCTGTGAATGTAATCATATTTTTTTTCTATTCAACATTCAGTTTTTGCTTATAGTGCATTTTTCAACTGTAAAAACTCCACTGGCAGTTGAAACAGATAAATGGCTCAGTCCTCGGTCACACGAAGCCCAGGTGAAGATAATTAATAGCAGCTGCTTTGGAGGATGGTTTCTGAAAGAATCCTGGATCAAACAGCCTGTGTATCTCAACACTGGCCTGCTTCTAGTCTTTCAAAATAGCTCAGTTTTGACCAAGATTAATAGCTACTCAGGATGGCTAAAACATCCATACAGTCTAAATATATAAGGGGGAATGTCTTGATTACTTTCCTAAATAACAACACACCAGGATAGGCTATAAGACGGCTATCATAATGTTGACTCTCACTAGAATCCACAAAGCATGACAATAATGTCATATTAGATGTCTTTTTTGTGTTAAGATGTTGTACATTGTTCAGGTAACAAATGTAGAAATCACAGTAACAGGTAATCAGAGTCATTTAGCAAACTCAACAAATTAAGAATGGTGTAAACTCAGGAAAATTAGATAACACCAGAGATACATTTTGGTGAGAGATTTGTAAATTGCAAATTAAGCAATTACTTTAGTTGAAATCCAATGAGTGGGTAATATGGAGATTTCCAGCTGAACTCAGTGCTTCACAAACAGTTGTGCATACAGGGTGTGTATTAATCAATAAGTTATTATGCTATCTGTAATGGATTACAGTGAACGTGTCTGATTCCCAAATTATGCCCTATACTCTACACAATGCACTGCTTTTGACCAGGACACATGATGATGTTGTCTGAAGCAGTGCACTGTGTGGTAATAGGATGCTTTTTGGGACACCACCTCTGTCTGGTGAGGCTTTCCCCTCATCCAGCAAACTCCACACACTGCTGAGTCTTGCAACAGAGAACGAAAACAAACTATTCTTATTGGATGAATCCGAGTAATTCCTCACACTTTTACTTATTTCTTCCCAGTTTGCGGCCAAATGACCCCCACACCCCTGTGTTCTCTTTTCTCTTGTAGTTCCTTCCTGCTTTTCCCCAATTTGCCGACTCCCATGGCAGCTGAACAATTCCTGGGACACTCTCTAGTCTAGAGTTGCCAAAAAATCTGGTAAATTTTCCCTCCAAAAAAGATCGAGATTCTCAAAATCAGTAGAGGACATGCAGGAGCTCTAAAATTCTACAACCAAAATTTCTGGATTTAAATGGATTTTGAGGGAACAGAATACATGATCACCTCAGGTTTTGATACCTAGGACCAGGAGATTATCTTTGGTTAGGTGGATAATCTGGTTAGTAGTCAGCCAGGCTGAGCCTCCTTCACACCGCCATGCGGCAGGCTGGGGTCTGGTTGCATCACTAACACGCCTGTGTCACTGGTTAAAAATAGGAAAAGCACTGGCACTTCTAAGGTTAAAGGTGTATGGGAGTAAGAAACACAGGCAGGCCTTACTTGCTTGTTGAACTTGTCTTTTACTAACCCATTATATCGGCCTCACTGCCTTCATCAGGGCTTCACTGAAGTGGCTTACCTCAGTTCAATATGTAACAGATACTGTATCTTTACGGTTATGTAGCAGGACAGAAACATAGTTTAAAGTTGCTATTTCTTTTGGATATTTCATATAATTTGAGGTAAAAAATGCTTTTCTAGTTGTTCAGAGCACTTTAGTGCTCCGCCTAAAATACAGTGTTAGTGTTAGCATAATAGCATTATTTGCTATATTTGACTTCTTCTCATGGAAGTCCTCTGTTTTAATAATATGCCTTGAAGGAGCCATCTGGAATTGCAACATAAATTTTAAACATTTAAATGTATATATTTCTGCATATACCTTAAAAATGTCTCATTGGCTAAGTTTAACTGTTGAACCCAAGTAGTACCTGGCAATTCTGTTTTCTTACACAATTTCTAAAGGATGTACATTTAAACCAGTCAGTCCTTGCATCCATGTCCATGAATGTCTTAGTGGTTACATTTCTAAAACCCCACCCTTCAACATTCTACAGAAACAGGGGCTGGGAGACTACGGATTCTTACTTGCTCTCAATGTCTGTGTGGGAAAATTTAAATGACAGATGTTTATGTTTCCTGAACTCATTAACATCTTTGTGTTGCTCATGGCTTCAATCCACATCCGGTGTTACATGTACTTAATTTCTGTTTATCACAAGTCAGGCTTAACACTGTCCTTTAACACTTTGTCTTCAAGTCAGGTTTTAACACTGTCCTTTAACACTTTGTCTTCAAGTCAGGTTTTAACATTGTCCTTTAACACTTTGTATTATTCAGGTCAGGCTTAACACTGTCCTTTAACAATTAGTCTTCAAGTCAGGCTTAACACTGTCCTTTAACACTTTGTCTTCAAATCAGCTTTTAACACTGTCCTTTAACACGTTGTATTATTCAGGTCAGGCTAAACACTGTGCTTTAACACTTTGTCTTCAAGTCAGGCTTAACACTGTCCTTTAACACTTTGTCTTCAAATCAGGTTTTAACACTGTCCTTTAACACTGTCTTCAAGTCAGATTTTAACTTTATGTCCCCATTATGTATGCTTGACACTGTATACTGTGGGGCTTTGAGATTTGTTACAAACTCTAAATATGTCACCCATCACTGTACCCTATATGCGAGAGTGGGCTGGCCATCACTAGCTCTACATAAACTATCCAATATTTACAAAGACATTCTTGGAAAGCTCATAGTCTATTTATGCTCTTAAATTGTCCAACAGACTAATGAGAAATATTGCTTGTGATCTCATAACTGTATTTTGTTGACGGTTCTTAGAACTAAAGTAGTAGTGCTGTGCACCTTCCCCCTGGAATGAGCTACAAAAGATTTTAAAACTAAATTGTTTAGTGACTATGATTGATTTTATGACCAAAATCAAAACCATGATAGATATCGAAATGGGTTGCTGTAAATGTTTTGAATCTTGATCTTAATTGGAACAATGGTAATTTATGTTTATTTTGTTATTTTATTTACTATAACTTGTGCTGCTATTTTTGGCCAGGTCCATCTTGAAAAGGAGCTTTTTAATCTCTAATAAAGGATAAATACAAAATATATTGGGTAATTAGCTAGATATGACCACTGAACCACCTAGACAACGTACAATCTACAACCCCATGACCAACATACCAAATGTTGAAATTAAGACTTTTTCTTTTTGGACTGTAGGCAGGCCAGTTTAGCACCCAGACTATTTTACTATGGAGCCATGCTGTTGTAATACCTACATAATGTAGTTTGGCATTATCTTGCTGAAATAAGCAAGGCCTTCCATTAAAAATATGTTGTCTGGATGGCAGCATATGTTGCTCCAAAACCTATATATATTGTTCAGCATTAATGGTGCTTTCACAGATGTGCAAGTCACCCATGCCATTTTCATTAATACACCCCCATACCATCACGGATGCTGGCTTTTGAACTGTGCGCTGATTACAAGTCAGATGGTCCCTCTCCTCTTTAGTCCGGAGCGTCCATTATTCCTAAAAATACATTCAAATTTTGATTTGTCTGACCACAGGACAAAACAGTCCATCGTCAATGAGTTTGGACCCAAAGAATGTAGCAGCGTTTCTGGATGTTTTTTATATATATTCTTTGGGGTTACATCTTTGAATGGGTTTTAGCTTGATTTGTGGATGCATTGACACACTGTGTACACAGGCATTGGTTTTCTGAAGTGTTTCTGAGGCCATGCAGTGATTTATCTGTCTTTAATATAGTGCCTCCCGAGGGCCCAAAGATCACAGCCATTCAATATTGGTTTTTGGCTGTGCGTACAGAGATTTCTCCAGATTCTCTGAATATTTTAATGATATTACCATTGATTATGAGATTCCTAAACTCTTTGCAATTTTATGTTTAATTGTTGCACTATACTTACAGAGTGGTGAACCCCTCCTCATCCCCACGTCTGACAGACCCATCCTCTCTGGGATGCTCTTTTCATACCCAATCATTTTACTGACCTTTTGCCAATTGACCTAATTAGTTTTAGATGTTCCACCAGTTTTTTCTTTAGCATTACACAACTATTCCAGTGTTTTGTTGCCCCTATCCCAGCTTTTTTGAAACGTGTTGCTGGCATCAAATTCAAAGTGAGCATCTATTTTTCAATAAATAATAAAATGTTTGTTTCAACATTTTGATATATTTCCTGTTTCTTTAAAAGCATCTTTGCATTCTGTTTTTATTTTCATTTTACACAGCGTCCCAACATTTTTGTTGACAGGGTTATACATAAAATCCTCTGTAAGTATTGGGATATGAAGCCATTAGTATTTATTATTTTGGTTATATACTCGAAAAGTTTGTATTTGAAATCAAACAATTACCAGGATTTTACAGTATAGTAAGTTTAAGTTTTTATTTGAAAGTACTTACATTCATAGAGTATCTGTATGTTATGGTAATGCATTTCAAAATGCTTCACCATCACAACAATAAAGATTGTACTGAATTTGTTCTTCTGATAAACATAGTTATTTCACGCACTCAACATAACATTATGCTGTACTGTTTTTCACCCTTCTCTCAACCTGCTCCCATATGATTCAGATCGACAGTGTTCAAGGTCTTCTTCAGTGCCCCAGTGTGTTGATCTGTGTGGGTCGTGAGCCCTCCCACCCTGTCCTGCTGGAGAACTTCCGGAAGAACACCGACGACCGACTTCCACGTCTGAGTTCAAAGTCGCTTGGGCGCTCCAGCGTGGCCAGTAAAGGACAAGAGAGTAAGATGGATTGGATGCATACAACAAAAACATTTAACTTACTTTATACTATCTATTTTAAAGCTACTGTTTAAAAGAGAACCTTTCAACCACTTACCATTTCAGCATTAGGGATAAAAATCCAATGTTAAAAACGTGACAGGATTTTGGCCACTGGCTGTTAATGTAGTGATTTCATGCCGAAAAGGGTACCCCGAGAACTTTGCACGATCTCAGGTGATGATTTATGTCCTATGTTATAAAAACCATTACCTTTAAATTGGAAATATCATGGCTAACTGTGTTACATTATGAAAGTGGTTCTACTTATATCCACATATAAACAACTTTATACATATCCAGACCACAGTGGGAGGTTTAATTAATTATTTTGTTAATCAAAGTAGTCCGATATTGGATCTTTAATGTTAATTCATTTTATTTGTGCATTATGTACAAATGTTTGACTTACTTTGGATTTGTGTAATGATTGCTAAAATGTACGTGTTTGAAACTGACAAACAGTTAAACAAACAGAAAACCTTGGATAGCTGTTATAATGCTTACTAAGGAGGCCAAACCATTCCTTAAAGGAAAATTACTTGTTTTGAAAAATAATGTCCAGCATGGATATTAATATATTTTTCAATCTTCAAAAACACATTTAGTCATATTGAAATGTAATTACATAAACCGGGCCAAGTTTAAATGCCTTTATGCTTAGTTTTCTTTAAAAGCCGAATGGATTGTTTAATTTCTTCTATCCTTTTCCACAGGCAGCTTGGGACTTGAAACAAAACCAAGTGTAATTCATCCAAGATCTGGATCCAGCAATCGATCAACCAGGCACTCCATATCATCAGACAAATCACTCCCACCGATCAAATCTACATCACCAGCACAAGTGGACCCATTCCCTCATTCAAGTGAAGGACTGAAGGAGGACGACATTGAAAAAAGGGTACTAGTCAACAAAGATGGCAGCCTATCAATGGAAATGAAGGTGCGTTTCAGACTCCTGAATGATGAGACATTACACTGGTCCACACAAATAAAGAAGTCAGTGGGAATGGCCAACGAAAGCCAAGGATACCAGGACAAATGCTATGTTCAGCAGAGCAGCCTAGAAAGCTCAGAGCGTGAGTCCCTCTCATCTGGCGAGGCTGACGATGCATACATCACCAAGCTGCATCAGAAACATCTAGAGGACCCTCACTGTCAGCAGTGCTGTGGCCACTGCCAGGAGTATGATATCTGGAAGACCCGTATTTCCGGGGGACAGGGGACTGTCCAACATGTAACGACCTCCAGCTCCAGCGCCTCCTCACGTGTCATTATCCAAAAAAAGGGTTCAGTGGAGACCATGTCTAGTGAGGAGATCACAGAGCATGTGGTGGAAAAAACGTCTTGCTTCCAGGTTGAAGGAGGTGGCGACACCACGGTGGAGTACTGCACAATTAGCCGTGGCTGCAGCAGGAGCGAGGTGTGCTCAACATCGTCCACCAAGTGTAAAAATGAAGCCTCCACCATGGGCAAGAGCGCGAGCATTGACCCAAACCAGTCATCAGACAACGACGAAGCTCTGGCTGATAGCACATCCTCAGTTCCCTCCAAGGAGTCTCAGAGCGAGATCAGTGTCAAGGTCATGGATGCAGATGAAGAGGAGCGGCCTGCGTCGACTGTTAGTCTTTCCTCTCAGATCCTTGCGTCGCTCAGGGAAGATCAGGACGATGAAGATGATGACCTTCCACCAAGTGCTTCAAGAGCCTGCATATGTTCACAGAATAGTAATGCAGAGGAGGAAGAGTCCACCAGAAGTGCTGTTTTGTGTGCAGAAACAACACCTATGCAACATCTATCCCCCAGACCTCAGAGTAGTAGGGCGTCCCCTGTGGGCTCCAACAAGTCCAAGAAGTCAGTCAAGGCTTTGTCTTCGAAACCAGCAGATGGACCAGATGACCAAGCATCAAGCAAGTCTGAATGCAAAGCTGCTGATGAAGCAGTGGATGCAACCGAAGCTGATGGCGGTATTGCTGAAGCTACAGTAGAAGAGGATGGACAAGAAGCAAACCCTTCAGAGGATACAACACCCAAAGACATAGAAACAGAGGAGAGGGCCTTGAGCTCACTGTCTGCCAAATCAAATGTCTCTACCAGGTCCAGGACGTCCAAAGTTGGGGTTTCAAGAGTTCAAGAGCAAAAGGGAGAGAGATCATCAAGTGCCATGTCAGTCAAATCTAATGCCTCAGCAAAGTCAAGATCGTCCAATGTTTTAGCTCTAGAATTGGAAGTGCAAGAACATGAGACAGACAAAAGACCCTCAAGTGCCATGTCAGTTAAATCAAATGCCTCATCAAGAGCAAAGTCTAAAATGTCAGAAGTGGCAGCTGAAGAAAACCTTACACCAAAAGAAGATTATGTAAGAGCATCAAGTGCTTTGTCTGTTAAATCTAATGCCTCAAGGATCACCAACATTTCTGTTGTTCCTGCTGAAGTAAATGCTGAAGATGAATTGAATGATGCTGAGGAGAGATCACCTAGTGCTATGTCTGCTACGTCCAATGTGTCTACAATATCAAACAAGTCTGAGGTTTCTGAACTTTGCATGGATGAAACTGAGAGGGCCTACAGTGCTATGTCTACCAAGTACAATATGTCGGAGAGACATAAGAAATATGACATTTCTGATGATCCTGGTGCAGAAGTTCTTACTGAAGAAAATGCAGACAATCCAGGCGAAACTGAAGAAAGAGCACCAAGTGCTATGTCTGCTAAGTCAACTAAGTCGGATGTTTCTGCAAATTCAAATAAGTCCAAGACTTCTGAACTATGCCCTGGAGAAGAACTTAGAGGAGTGAGTGCATTGTCTGGTAAGTCTGCTATTTCTGCAAGATGCAAGAAATCCAAAGTTATTCCTGCTGCAGACAATGCAGAAGTAGAACAAACCGAAGTGAGAGCACAAACCCCTTTCTCTGTCAAATCAAACACATCAAGGAAATCAAAAACTTCAAAAGTGCCAGCAGAGGACACACCTGGAGATGAAAGAAACAAAGCTGCTGCTAAAGGGAATTTAGAAGAAACTTTAGAAAAAATGGAAGATAGAGCACTCAGTGCTATGTCTACTAAGTCAGTCGAGTCCAATATTTCTGGAATATCAAATAAGTCTAATGTTGATATACTTTGTGTTGATGAACCTGAGAGATCAACCAGTGCTATGTCTGCTAAATCAAAAGCATCTGATGTTCCTATTGAAGACAATGCAGAAGATATCGTAGAGGAAATTGAAGTAAGAGCACCTAGCACCACGTCTGCCAACTCACCTAAGTCTAATGGGTCTGAAAGATTAAAGAAAACCAAAGCTTCTCGGCTTTGCATTGAAGAAACTGAGAGATCGTCCAGTGCTATGTCTTCTAAATATAATTGTTCTGCAAGAAACAAAAAATACAATGTTTCTGATGAAAAGGAGAATGGAACTGAAAAGAGAGCAGTTAGTTCTATGTCTGCTAAATCAAATGCTTCAGTTAAATCAAGGAAATCTGAAGCTGCTGAGGAAGAAATTGAAGTGGGAACTGAGGAAAACTATGAAGCGGAAATAGAAGAATCTGAATGTCTAGCTAAAATGTCCACAGATGCTGAAGAACATCAACCTGCCATTCTGACTGAAGAAATAGCAAAAGCTGAGAATGAAAAAATGGATGCTCCCGATGAAGAACCTGCAGAAGTTGAGGAAAAAAGAAATTATGCTCCAGATCTAGAAACAACTGAAGATCCAGCTACAGAAGCCACGAAACAACAAACTGACATTATGGTAGAAGAAACCCCAAAAGTTGATTTAGAAGAATCTGAAGTTTCTGCTGATGAAACCATTGAAGCTACAGTTGACAATACTGAAGTTAATGCTGGAGAAAATGCAGAAGAAGTACAAACAGAAGTTAAATTTGACACCGAAGACAGAGCATTGAGTGCTATGTCTGATAAGTCCAATGTTTCTGCAAGATCAAGTAAATCAAATATTTCTGTAAGATCAAACAAATCTAAAGCTTCTCCAATTCCTCCTGAGGGAAATGGAAACAAGGAGATGGAAGGTGCCGGAGGGAGACCACCAAGTACTCTGTCTACTAAGTCAGCTAAGTCTAATATTTCTACAAAATCAAAGAGGTCCAAGGTTTCTCCACTTTGTCCTGAAGAACAAATTGAAGAGAGAGCACCCAGTGCATTGTCTGGTAGGTCTGCTGTTTCGGCAAGATGCAAAATACATAAGAAATCAGCTCCAGCTAAAATAAATTCAGAAAAAGAAGCAGGAGAAACTGAAGAGAGGTCAACTAGCGCCATGTCTGCCAAGTCTGTGATGGTGGCTGATAAAACCACTGAGCCTGAGGAAGAAAAAGAAGATCGAGCTCCAAGTGCTATGTCAGCTATGTCCAATATCTCTGTCAGATCAACAAAATCCAAGATATCTGTAGCTTCTGCTGAAGAAACTACTAAAGATGTTCTGGATGAAAAAAGTACAGTAGAGACCAATGAAAACAAAAACAGTGAGGAGAGAACAATCAGTGCGAAGTCCAATGTTTCTGGACAGTCAGCAAAGTCTAAAGCTGCTGACATTTCTCCTGTGGAAAATGAAGACAAGGACTTGGAAGAAGTTGAAGACAGAGCATCTAGTGCCATGTCAACTATCTCAGTTAAGTCACATTTTTCGACAAGATCAAAGAAGTCAAACATTTCTGAATTTTGTGTTGAAGAACCTCAGAGAACTTCAAGCTCTATGTCTGCTAAGTCCAATGTTTCTGCAAGATCTATAAAATTGAAATCTTCTGGTGTTTCAGCTGAGGAAAATGCAGAGGAGGATGTAGAGGAAACTGAGGCAAGAGCATTTAGTACTGTGTCTGAGAAGTCTGAAGTTCCTGCTGAAGAAACTGCTCAACCTGAAGGGGAAATAGCTTCAGCCGATGATAACACTCTAGATGATGAGAGAACCCCAAGTGCTATGTCTGCTATGTCCAATGCTTCTGTGAGATCCAGGAAATGCAATGCATCTGAAGTTCCTGCTGAGGAAAATGAAGGAGACAAAGGAGGGGAAATGGAGGTGAGAACCCCCAGTTCTATCTTAACTAAGTCCAACATTTCTGAAAGATCAAAAAAATCTAAAGATTTAGATGTCCCTGCTGAGGAAAAGGAAGTAGAAGAAAGTGCTCAAACAGAGGATGAAACAGAGGAAAGGGCTATAAGCGCTATGTCTGGTACATCAGCTATGTCCAGTGTTTCAAGAAGATCCACAAATTCCCAAAGTTCTAATACTCATGCAGAGGAAACTGTTAAAGAAGTACTGGCTGAAGAAAATATAGAAGAGACCAATGAAAAAAAAGACAATGAGGAGAGGCCAATCAGTGTTATCTCTGCTAGGTCCAAAGTTTCTGTAAGATCAGTGAAGTCTAAAGCTGCTGACATTTCTCCTGTGGAAAATAAAGACTTAATAAAGGACTTGGAAGTTGAAGAGAGAGTACCTAGTGCCATGTCAACTATATCAGTTAAGTCAAATTTTTCGACAAGATCAAAGAAGTCAAACATTTCTGAACTTTGTGTTGAAGAACCTCAGAGAGCCCCAAGTGCTATGTCTGCAAAGTCAGCCAAGTCCAATGCTTCAGTGAGATCAACAAACTCTAAGGTTTCTGGTGTTTCAGATGAGGACAATGCAGAGGGGGAAGTAGAGGAAACATATATTACTGTGTCAGATAAGTCGGAGGTTCCAGATGAAGAAACTGATGAAACTGAAGGGGAAAGGTCTCCTGATGATAACACTCCAGCTGAAAAGAGAACTCCCAGTGCTATGTCGGCTATGTCCAATGATTCTGTTAGATCCAAGACATCCAAAACATCTGAAATTCCTGATGAGGACGGTGAAGGAGACAAATCAGAGGAAATGGAGGAGAGGACCCCCAGCGCTATGTCAGCTAAGTCCAACATTTCTACAAGATCAAAAAAATCTAAAGCTTCAGATGTCGTTGTTGAAGACAAGGAGGTAGAGGAAACTGCTCAAACAGAGGATAGAATGGAGGAAAGGGCTAAAAGCGCTATGTCTGGTACATCTACTAAGTCCAATGTTTCAGCAAGATCCAGAAAGTCTAACATTTCTGCAAAATCAGTAAAGTCTAATGCTTTGAAAGTTCATTCTGTGGATAATGGAGATGAGGAATTTGGAGAAATTTCTGAGAGAGCACCAAGCGCTTTGTGTGCCAAATCAAATATCTCTCCAAGATCAAAGAAGTCCAAGTTTTCAGAACTTTGCATTGAAGAACCTGAGAGATCATCCAGCGCTATGTCTGCTAAGTACAATATTTCAGCAAAAAACAAGAAATATGACATGTCAGTTGATCCCACAACAGATGAAAATCAAACTGAGGAAAGAGCAACTGGTGTTATGTCAGCCACGTCTAATGCAAAATGTAGAAAATCTAAAGCTCCTGAAGTTTCTTCTGAAGAAAGCAGTGAAAATATTGCAGTGGAAAGAGAGGGAAGAGCACTGAGCCCTATATCAATGAGGTCAGCTAAGTCTAATATATCTGCAGGGTCCAGACAGTCAAATGTATGTGAAGTAACTGCTGAAGAAGAAAATCATACAGAACAGAGATCAACCAGTGCTCTGTCAGCTAAGTCCTTTGTTCCTGCTGAACTTGAGGATGAATCAGAAGAACGAGCTCTCAGTGCTATGTCAGTAAAGTCTAATGTCTCTGCAAAATCAAAGAAATCTAAAGCTTCTAAAGCTCCTTCTGAGGAAACAGCTGAAGAAGTTGAGGCAGAAGAAAATTCTGATTATACGGTTGGAGAAACTGAAGTTCCAGCTGAGGAAAATGCAAAAGAGGAAGAAGAAAATGAAGAGAGGACAAACAGCACCATATCAGTTAAATCAAATACTTCAACAAGGTCTAGGAAATCCAATGTCTCAGAAGTAGCAATTGAAAAAACTGCTGGACCTGTAGACCAAGGCAAGAGTTCTCCTGCTGAAGAGAAGATGAAAGAGAGAGCACCCAGTGTGATGTCAGAAGAAAATGGTGAAGAGGAAAATGAGGAAACTGTGAAAGCACCTAGTTCTATATCACCTAAGTCAAATATCTCTGCAGGATCCAAGAAGTCAACTAAGTCAAAGTACTCAGCTAAAGAAGCGTCCGAACAAGAACACTTGTCAGGGGAAGCTCCTCCTGAAGAGAAGGCAGCAGAAGAAAATGAGCAAACTGAAGAAAGAGCACTGAGCTCTATGTCTGCCAAATCAAATATATCTGCAAGATCAAAAAAATCTAAAGTTTCAGTTATTGATCCTGACCATGAAGCAGAGGAAAAGGCAACCAGCAATGTATCTGCAAGATCCAAGAAGTCCAACATTACTGAAGTTCCTGCTGCAAAGCAAGTAGCAGAACATCTTGAGAAAGCACCAAGCCCTGTATCCACTAAGTCTGCAAGATCAGGTAGGACCGATGCATCAGACAAATCCAAATGCATGTACTGTAAATCCAAACCAAAAGATAGCATAACAGCTGAAGTCACTGAACGACCGAGAAGCAATATGTCCAATGTATCTTCCCACCTGCAGGTGAAAGGACAGAAGGACAAAAACAATTTGGATGATGCAATAAGCGATAAAGAAAGTGATATTTCGTTGAAGACCAACAGATCAAAGAAGACTCCCATTAAAATAGACACTCCTAGGCCTAACTCTACTGCATCAGAGAGTCGACTCACTCCTCCACCAGATGGCCCACCAACTCCAAGACAAATCAAAAAACCTGTAATTTTACTTGGTGGCTCAAGTGACAGTAATAAGTCACATGCAGCAAATCAATTGAAGGAGAAGGCTAACATCTCAGGCAATGAAAACAGCCCTTTGCAAGCCACAGACAGGAACGTCAATGACAACAAAAGTGATAAAAGTGGAAAGTGTAAACACAGGAAAGTCACATCATCACGCAGCTCTTCCCGACAGCTTCTGGAAGGAGATGTCACTGAGCTGGTTCCCTCCAATCTACCCAACTCCTCTCCCACAGAGGTTGTGAATGAGTGGCTTAAGAAAATACCGTCGGACAGTGCAATGTACACCATTGGAGATGAATTTAGTGACAGAGGACATTCACCAGAAGAAATGTCACAAATGGAAAAACGGACCAAGAACATTGATAGCAGTCCTGAGTGTGAGACTCAGACCAGAAAGGAAGAGACTGAAAACACAGTGTCAAACCACACTACTGAGACGCCACCAGAGACACCACCACAGAAGCCACCAGAGGAAACTAACCCCTGCACCATTCCACACGATGACGCATCAAAGAGCTTTCACTCCTCGGTGCAGGTGATGAAAGTTCTGTTGAGTCCTAAGCTTGACAGATGTAACAGCTTACCTGAGGTTTCCCCAGTGTATGGGCGTAAACTGAGCACGTCGGCCAGAGGTCTCCTGGATTGCCTCGCAAAGTTGCAGTTGATAGATTTTGATCCTAATGAAGCAGACAACAAGGAAGCGAGGTACAGGGAGCTAATGAACATTCTGCAGTCACTCTGGTTGTGTGACCCTGCAAAGAATCAAAAGCAAGAGCAAACCCGCTGCGATCAACACTCTGTGGATGGTGACACCAAAGCAAGGTCTTCCTCTGGGGTGGATGTCAGCAGTGGCTCAACAGGCTCAGGCAAGAGTTCAGGGGGTGTGGCTCAGGCACCGAATGTAGAGGGAGGAGCATTGGTAAAGGTTAAAGAATTTGACGAAACCACAGAGCAGCAAGAATGCCCAGTCCCGATGTCTGATCCAGCCACTCTTAGTGTTGCAGGTCAGTTCCAATGGACCACAGAAGAAGGGGGACAAGGAAGAGGAGGAATAGCAGTGGAGGAAGAGAAACAAAAAGACGAAGATGTCCCAGCTTCAGATGATACTATTCGAAATGAAAGTCCAAGAGAGATTCCAGAGACACCCCCATCTTCCAACAAGAGCTCAGACCCTCGAGAGGACACAAGCTCTGGCTCTCCTCCTTCTGTCCAAAGACCACAACTAACGAAAAAGGTATCCCTTGATCCTGATCCTATTTGGGTCTTACATTTACTGAACAAACTAGAGAAGCAGTTTATGACACATTACGTTGATGCCATGGCTGAGTTCAAGGTACGCTGGAACTTGGACAACAATGAACAGCTCGATGCCATGATAGCTGAACTAAAAGATGATGTGCAAAATAGGATAAAATTAAGCATTGACAGGGAACTGCGGAAGATCCATGGTCGGGCTGGAAGACCTCGACCGCCCAAAGAAGCCTTGTCACGAGAATCGACCGCACAAACAGAAACAAAGCGGAGGAGATTAAGGGTAATGCGCAATCAATCTATTGATAACCAAGATGATAAAAGCAATGATGCTACAGGCACTTCTTTCAGTGATCAACGGAGTGATGATGAGTATTGCCCTTGTGAAACATGTGTAAAAAAGAAATTGGAATTGGGCCCACTGCTTCCTGCAGAAGTCTTGCATACTGCTCCAGTTATGGTGGCTTTTGATTTGAAGTCAATTCTTCAGTTGAAAAGGGACCCTTCCCCAAAGACAGGTGGCACTGAAACTATTCATGAAGCCAGAGTAGTAAAAACTGGTGTTTTACATGGTTGTGATCTGAAGTCAGTTCATCAGCTAGAAAAGGAGATTCCTCCAAACATACAAAAAACCGATGATATAAATGACACCAAAGGTCTTGATGAAGCCAAAGCAGCAAAGAATCTAGTGGAAAATGTTATCAATGGGGCTAAGAAGGTGGTTAAGGGATCTTCAAAATTGAAAGAACTCGATGATGAAATGGGTAATGGAGCTGACATTGCAGAAGTTAAGAAAGAAGTACAAGAGACAGCTAAAGATGAAGCAGAAGGAGAGGAGGAAGCTGAATCAGAAATAGCAGAAGCTGAGACAGTGGAACAAACTGCTGAAGCAGAGGAAGCATTAGTTCACAAGGCAGCTTTTAATAAAGTAGTTGAAGAGGAGGAAGCTAAAACAAATAAAGCTGAAGCAGAAAAAGCTAAGGAAACTGCAGAAATAGGGGATTCAGCTGATGATAACACAGCAGCAGAGGAAGATTCTGAAGAAGAAACTGTAGACCCTACTGAGGATGCTGAAACAACAGCTGAAGATGAAATTACTGGAAAGGAAACAGCTAAGGTAGTGGCAGATAAAGAGGGAAAAGAAGATGAAGCCACAGAAGAAGAAAAATATGAAGCAGATATTTTGAATACAGCAAGATCAACAGCTGGAGAAAAGGTGACAATTGAAGCTGAGACAACTGACGTTGAAACTGCAGAGACAGCTGAGGATGAAGCAGGCGATGAAGATACTTCTGAAGTAAAGGTAGCAGAAGAGGAGACTTCCGAAGCTGAAATAGAAGAAGCAGAAACAGCGGAAGCAGAAACAGCAGAGGATGAATCGGAAGTAGACAGATCTTTTGAGGCAGCTGATTTTGAAATGTCAGAGGAGCATGAAGCTAGAGGTGAAACTGCAGGAGAAGAAGAGTCAGCTGAAGCAGAGACAGCTGAAAAATATACTACAGGAGAAGAGGAAGCTGAAATTGACACATCAGCTGCAGAAGAGACAGCTGAAGACGAAGCAGTAGAGGAAGAAGTTGCTGATGCTGAGAAACCTAAAGCTGACAAAGTAGTAGGGGTCAAGGAGTTTGATGATGCAGAAGTTGCCAGAGAAGACCATACTGCTGGTGACAAGAAAGAGGAGACTGCAGAAGATAATGCAGATATAGAGGCAGAGGAGACCAATGGCAAGGAAAGCACTGAAGCAGAATCTCCAGAAGAAGAGGAGAGTGTTGAAGCTGAAACTGAAGGTAATGAAACAGCAGAATTAGAAAGTTCCAAAGCAGATTCTGCTGAAGATGAAACTGCCAGAGAAGATGATACTATTGGAGTGGTAAGTGTTGAGGCTGATACAGAAGGTGAAGAGGAGACTGCTGAAGCTGAGGCAGTTGAAGAGGAATCAGGAGAGGAGGAAGCTGAGGCAGAGACTACTGCAGAAGAAGCAGAGACAATAGCAGAGGATGATGCAGAAGCTGAAATGACTGATGAGGAGACCTCTGGAGTAGAGGCAGTTGAAGAGGAAGTGGAGAATGCTGAAGCTGAGGCAGTAGAGTCAGATACTGTTGTTGTGACACCAGGGGAAGAGGATGGTGAATCTGAAACAGGAGTAGAGGCAGCTGAGGCTGAGGCAGCTGAGGCTGAATCAGGAGAGGAGGAAGCTGAGGCAGAGACTACTGCAGAAGAAGCAGAGACAATAGCAGAGGATGATGCAGAAGCTGAAATGGCTGATGAGGAGACCTCTGGAGTAGAGGCAGTTGAAGAGGAAGTGGAGAAAGCTGAAGCTGAGGCAATAGAGTCAGACACTGTTGTTGTGACACCAGGGGAAGAGGATGGTGAATCTGAAACAACTGGAGACAATATTGCAGGAGCAGAGGAGGCTGCAGAAACAGCTGATTCAGAAGATTTTGAAGAAGCAGAAGGAACAACTGAAACATTTGAGAATGGCAAAGGCATAGAACAATGTGAAGAGATTGCTGAAGAAGAGGAAGCAGATCAAGACAAAGCTGGAGAGAAGAATGCTAAAGCAGAGACGGCAGAAGATGAAAGTCCAGGAGAAGAAGAGTCAGCTGAAAATGAAAGCGGCAGAGAGGAGGGGAATGCTAAAGCAGAGACGGCAGAAGATGAAAGTCCAGGAGAAGAAGAGTCAGCTGAAAATGAAAGCGGCAGAGAGGAGGAGAATGCTAAAGCAGAGACGGCAGAAGATGAAAGTCCAGGAGAAGAAGAGTCAGCTGAAAATGAAAGCGGCAGAGAGGAGGAGAATGCTAAAGCAGAGACGGCAGAAGATGAAACTCCAGGAGAAGACGAGTCAGCTGAAAATGAAAGCGGCAGAGAGGAGGAGAATGCTAAAGCAGAGACAGCAGAAGATGAAAGTCCAGGAGAAGAAGAATCAGCTGAAAATGAAAGTGGCAGAGAGGAGGAAAATGTTAAAGCAGAGACGGCAGAAGATGAGTCTGCCAAAAATGAAACAACTGCCAATGAATCAGCTGATGTTGAAACAACCAGTGATGAGTCTGCACCAGCTGATGATAAAATGGCAAGAGAAGATGAGGAGAGTGTAGATGAAACAGCTGAAAGAGAAGAACAGACAGCTGGAGATGAAACGGGAGATGAGGAAACTGAAAATGCAGAAAAAGTGTTAGCAGTAGCTGAAACATTAGCCAAACAAGGGACTGCCAAAGCAGAGGACAAAGAATTACAAACAAAGGGAGCTAAGGAGCCTCAAATAGATGAGGAAAAAGAGACAGCAGATGAGTCAAACGTGGATGGGGAAACAACAGATCAAGACATTGCAGATGCGGGAGTCACAGAAGAAACAGAGACAAGTAAAATAAACGAAGGGGCCATTGCAAATGGAAGCCATGACCAAGCTGATGATGTCATTGAGGGGTTTGAAAAAGAAGAAGCGGAAACCACGGAAGGCATTGACACAGCCAATGAAGAGGATCCCTGCGAGGACTTTGGGTACTCGGCTGATGGAGGGGATGAAGCTGAGGATGAGTCTGAGCTGGAAGTGTCAGCAGATGAGGGAGAACAATCAAAGGTGCCTGCTATCAGGAAAGACAATGTTGAAGAAACTGTTGAAGAAACTCCAGTGACCTCATTCGATGCCTTGGCTAGAGCTGAGTACTCAGAAGATGGAGCCTATGCTGATGTTGAAGATTCAGATACAGAAGTCAACAATGATGAGGACAGTGAGAATCCTGTTGAGGAGACACCTGTTAACGAGTTCAAGGGAGAAGTTGAAAAAACAAAGGAGGAAGGTGGGGGGGAGATTGAGGATGAGCAGGAAGTTGAAGAGACTCCAGTTGAGGAGCTAAAGGAAGAAGATGTGGAGCAGAAGAAGGAAGTTGATGAGGAGCAGGAAGGCGAACAAGCAGTAAACAAAGCCACTGACGAGGAGGAGCAGCAAAATGGGGAGAAAGAAGAGAAAGGGATGGAGCAGGAGGAGACTGAAGCTATGGAGGAGCAGGTGGAGACTGAAGCTATGGAGGAGCTGGAGGAGACTGAAGCTATGGAGGAGCAGGAGGAATTTGAGGAAGAGAAGGAGCAAGTGGAGGAAGTTGAAAATAAGTCCACTCCTGAGGAAGCCCCAGATGATAAGACTAATGCAGACATCACAGGCAAAGATCAAGCTAAACACAACCGAGATGGCCATGAACTTTCTGGGTCATGTGAAGCGAGCCTACATAGCCAGCCTACCAAGTCTTCCATAGAATCCCAACCAGGTTCACTGGACGAAGTTCTGGATGAAGCATCAGACAGAGAGTCCAAAAGTGAAAAGAACCCACAGATAGAATTGAGACACCACCTGACTTTGAGGAGCAACCAGATGTACCCTACAGACACAGAGGATGAGAGCAGAGTGTCAGAGGTCACAGAGGCAGCCAAGAAGGTCCTTGAGCAACACATAATTTCCACAAATAAGATGAAGTCTCCTGCAAGATCTGCCAAGTCCAGCAAGGCCAAAAAAAGTAACATTGATCTGGATTTCTGAGAACTGACACTTCAAAGATCAAGTACTTAAACTGCCACTTATCAAAGATCAAACTGCCACTTGTCAAAGATCAAGTAATAAATAGTGATCCATCCCTTAACTTAATATCGATCAATCACTTTATTAAATTATGATAAAAGCACTTTATTTCAGTATTTCTACTGTGATTGCACATCCCAGGGCACAGGAAAGGTATGTACAAATTGAAACTTGAACTATGCAATGTAATGAATTACTTGACTAAATGTTATAGTCACATAACGAAAACTATATATATATTTACCTTTACCTTTAATATATATATATATTTACCTTTCTGGAATAATATTCATTTTTATTGTTAATTTTTACAACCTATGTTTGTGGTAGTGCAATAATGATCTCCAACTATAATGCATATAGTTAATAATTATTTAAATAAACATTTGTATATTCTACTCAGCTATAAGCCTTAGCCCTGAGGAGCTACAATGAACTGCAATTGGAGCAGTAGTTACATATAATGTACAATACTGTATAAAACATGAATGTAAACTTGAATGTAAAGAATATCCCAAGCACAATTAATGCATATTTTGTCAGTATTTTAGGATGATATATGTACATTGTTAGTGGACAGTGTTGACTTTAAACAACTGTCAGGAAGGTGGAAGCTATATATTCCAAGTGTATGTGAGTATGTATGAAAGAGGACTTAGAATGTGTGTGTGTTTTTGACTATAAGCAATTGAGCTAAATCAATTACTTTTATTTCAATCAGATCGCTTCGGCTTTGAATAATCATCATGTTTTTGAAATAATATTTATTTTTTCTAGAATAATACTTTTTTGACTGTCAATTTATTAATAGCTTAGTATATCAGTATATCAACTACAGCACTAACACACTTGTCAGGAAAACATTTTATTTAATTCCCTTTATTTATTCCATGTCACAAAAACTACATTCCAGTTTATCTAACTATTCATCTAGCCTAATGAGATCCACTTAAAATGATTCCTTCCGATCCTTGTTATAATGGTCTGTTAACTGTGAGTAAACATATAATAAATTATTTCAGATATTCAAACGATGATGGGGAATCACAATTTACAGAATGTATGGATGTCATTGATAAAATAAAAGATAATTAAGAAAAATAATTGTTCCTTTTTTTTTCTTTGTGCATTCATTTCTTTTTAAATGTTTCCCCTACTGACGGTATTTGAAGAAAGCTGGCAGCAACCCACCGGACAAATAAATACATTAACACACTACAAAACATTCAATCTATCACTGCCATTCATGACACAATGAGTATTGCGTCCTGAGAAACATTAAAGATGAAAAACTGGAGCCTATTAACAGCACCACCTAGCACATCAATCAATCTTTGTAGACGCATCGCATTAGAAGTCCGCTGGTAGTTATAATGTCACTGGTTCTGGTCATCATAGACTGATGAGTGGTCAAATGGGGGTCAAAGCCAATCAGTAGCTTCTACAACAGACATTACTCATAGCATGTAAAGCTGTGCAGCGCAGCTCTAAGTCAAGCCAGCATCCTGCAGTACCGAACTCAATGCAGCACAGAGTTTCAGCAATGCAAAGACATTGACGGGCCAAGTTGTGACAAGCCAAATCAAATAAAACATCTAAATAAATCGAATGTGTTTGCTGCTTCATTAGGAACGAATGTGAACTGACTGTAAAACATTTAGTCATTAAGATGAACAATTCAATAAAATACAATATTCAATACAAACTAATATAATCATTGCCAACAGAGGGCTAATCTTTCATCAACAGGCTTATAGTGTATTTACTGTTCACCTTTATTCACTTTTACTGTATAAATGTACTGCAATTTCTAGATATTTTTATTCCAGAACTAGGCCTCATCTGTGTCTGCGAAAACTGCAGTCACTCTTTAAATGTGACATATTCATTCTCAGTGTTAATGACCAGTGTCCTCTTACAGGACTCAGTTGTAGTTAATAGCTTGCCCATCCATTCACTGCAGGTTGGTGGATGAGTGTGGAAAGCTTTTCATCCGTTGAGACTTCCTTCTAGGCCTGTAGTGAGCCACAGGCAAGGTGCCCCATTGGGCAAAGCTGATGGATGTGCCTCTCGCTGAGCAATCCCATTGGTCCCTACCTGAGGGGATGTGATGGAAATAATTGGTGTCACTCTGATCGACCAAGAGCCATGGAGCACAAACATGCACTCACACTCAAATCGACCCATGGCGCTGAGGTGGAGGGACGAAAAACAGCTGAGAAAACATTTATCCAGTGGTCAGTGAGTCCGGTCTCTGGTCAACCTTTCCTGTGGTGGAAGGTTGAAAGACCTGCTCTATTAGATTAGATGTTTGACATTAAAAACCCACTGCCCCATTCTTAGCTGTTCAACTGTCATATTGCTCTGGGAAACATCTGGGCCTCATTCTCAGACACTGCAGATTGAAGTTCCGTGAATAAAGTATTGGTGAGGACTGATTCCAGGTGACGCAGTGACATGTTTGTTCTACATGTTGGTGTTATTTGTTATGTTTGTCACTGATACAGGCAGGACAGATGCTTTTGCCGGGTTTGTTGTTCCCAATACAACATCGCAAAACATTTTTGGTTTGTGCTCAACAAGTATTTCCCCGACAGCCTCACACGCTGTTGCACCTACAGCACTGATCTGTTGCATCGTCAGAGATCTGTCCAAACAACACAGTTCGTTGGTGGAAGTGTTTGTGATTCACAGAGGGATCCCGCCCAAATTCAACAGTTTCACCACAAAGGACATCCCCTGGCTTCTGGTTTGGGGATGGCTGGTGTTTTGACGAGGCTACTGAAGGAGCTGTTATATGTGGTATACACATTCATTCATCAACATCAGTTTAAATGAGGAGTCAGAGAGCTCAATAGAATGGGCTCTCTCAGATGGAACAGGAAACAGGACCCTTCATTTATTAGCCTCCAAGAGTGCATGCTGTGTTAGCGACAGGCTGGTGAAAAACACTGGTTTAATTGGGGCGTTTTTCTCAGCCTGATAAATGGCTAGCTATTGACACACGGCCCCTCACAGCACTCTGCGTCATTGAAAGATCAGGTTTAGGATGAAAACACTCCCCTCTACTAATTACGCTTCCTCTGTGAAGCATTATGCAATATGTGTTTCCCATCAGAGGAAAACACATCTGTATTTCCATATTAGTCATTGGTATTCTGTAGAAGTCTGTAAATCTCTCGTCAATCTGGTTGATGCAGAAGTAACTGTAGCATGACATGTTTCTAAACAACAGTAATACTACACCGCAGACCTGCTAATTGGGTTGTGAGTGACTCTGGGCTGAGTGGGTTGTTTTCCTCATTGTTGTCCCCAAAACGTCTGGAAACGCAGACTGACACTCGAGGAGGGTGTAGGAAGCACCTGGAACGGCCCTATTCTCATCTAACTCTGAGATTTGTTCTACAGGACAATAAAGGGGCTTTTCCCCTCACTCCTGTTTACCCCTCTAGTGCCCTGCTCCTGGACACACACAAACACACACTTCTGAGTGCCAGCTGAAAATACCTGTTCCAGGATGCTCCAGATGTCTGTCAAACTAACAAGCATGTTGCTGCCAGGTTTTCAGGCGTCACAGTGGGACAATGCTGCAGGGTTCTGGTGACATTCCAGTTTCTGAACACAGTGAAGAAGTCTCACATCCACAGTAGTAAAATTCCTCGTCCACAGCCTGTCTGCTAAGTGATCTGTTTAGAAGAGACGGTTGTTTCCTCTGAGTTCAACCATACAGTACAGTAGCGCAGCCCAGTGTGAGCTGAGCTGCTGCGCAGGTGAATCACTACTCCTTTATATTTCATGGTTGACAGCGCGTTAGCACCTTGGGCTCATTGGATGGAGTCACCTGGTTAGTCCAAATGAAGGTGTTTTCACCTGAACTGGCACAGCGGCTCTCCTTATTTATAAAATAATAATAATCTTGTATCTGTTTAATTTTGCTCCAATTTCAGTTTAGTCCTCATTCATGTATAAGGTACATTTCAGTTTGAATCAGTTTGAATATCTCTTAGGGAAAGTTGTGTAGGTTTCAGTGCAGACTCTTGCATGTGATTCAGATTCATTATAGATGTTTCAGACTCCCTATAGATGTTTCAGATTCCTATAGATGTTTTAGACTCCTTATAGATGTTTCAGACTCCCTATAGATGTATCAGATTTCTATAGATGTTTTAGACTCCTATATATGTTTCAGACTCCTTTTAGAAGTTTTAGACTCCTATAGATGTTTCAGACGCCTTATGTGTCAGACTCCTATAGATGTTTCAGACTCCTTATATATGCTTTAGTCTTATAGATGTTTCAGACTCCTATAGATGTTTCAGAGTCCTATAGATGTTTCAGACTCCTTTTAGATGTTTTAGACTCCTATAGATGTTTCAGACTCCTTATATATGCTTTAGTTGTCTTATAGAAGTTTCAGACTCCTATAGATGTTTCAGAGTCCTATAGATGTTTCAGACTCCTTATAGATGTTTCAGACTCCTTATAGATGTGTCAGACACGTATAGATGTTTCAGAGTCCTATAAATGTTTCAGACTCCTACAGGTGTTTCAGACTCCTTATAGATGGGTCAGACTCCTATAGATATTTCAGACTCATATAGATGTTTCAGACTCATTACTTAAGCCTTTGTTGCTTTTGCTTAGTTCCCTTTCCTGTCAGCAAACCTTTGGATTTTGTCATTTGGAAACATTACTTTCTACACATGGATCTCATGCATGTTTTTACTGTCCTGTTATGCTCCCTCGGTAAGGGCTTGTTCAGTTTAAAATATAATAAGTCTACAAAGCAATGGCTAAAAGCCAACCTAGTGTCCTAGAGGCTTGCGAGGCTGTTACTGTCTCGGCAGAGAGGAAGACAGACGTGTGAAGCTCCACCAAAACCCACGTCCTCCCAGCCAGTCCCAGCAGGGCAGAACAAGTGGCTCTTGAACACATTGTTCAACCTGTTTATTGACTTTCACCTTGTCTACTGAAGACAGCCGCAGGGGGGAGATCCTTCTGTCCTGTCTGCCTTTTCCCACCCGCTCTTTGTGTCTGTCTTTCTGTCTACCTGTCTGTCTGCCTGTCTGGCTGTCTCTCTGATAATCTACGACAGAACACACACAGTTCCCATGGAGAAAGGAAACACAAGAGGCCTCCTACCATGGATGACACATCAAAGTGGACAAAGAATAGGGTGTTTGTGTATGTAAATGTGTGTGTGTGTGTGTGTGTGTGAATGAATATAATGCATCTCTATGGTAACCATCTCCAGGCACACAGCAGTTAAAGCATCTGTCCATTAACTAAAAGGCTGGATCCCTGAGCCAGCAGCGCTTACTGGGTCCAGTCTGTTAATGTAAATCAGATGCTTACCTGATCAAATAATGTGGTAATAGAAGGTGGAAAGCGCTGTTGTCTCTACTAAGTAGAGGAACAGAGATGCCTGAAACACTGGTGCTTTTTAATCCTCTCCATATAATAAGAGATTCATACCTGAGACACCACGGCAGAAAACCCCAGAGAAACGGTTTGTTTCTCCAGGACCTGAGCTGAATAACTCTGGTAGGCGAGAACATTTGTCTTTCAATTAATTCAAACGTCCCAACCTTTGGACTCAGAGTCGGCTGCTTAACCACCCAGTCTGTTCCATTAATACCAGGCATCCGTCTGGCTCTGAGGAGCTGGCTGTCAAATCATATGCAGACAAACCCCCCCACAGGACACATGTTTAATATAGTTCATGTGTTGTGTTAGGCCTGGTGTGTGTCTCTCAACATCTGCATCCGCAGTCTGGGAAAACAGAACGTGATAAAAAGCCATGGGGACATCCAGTTAGCAGTGAGGACACGTTTGACCAGACCCACAGTGTACCTGCAGCCAGATGCTGTGTGTGTCTGTGTGTATGCGTGCGTGCTTGTGTGTGTGAATGTATATGTATGTGTGTGCATGTGGGTGTTCATCTTAGAAGTGGCTACACACACAAAGGTCCAAACACATTTCTGTGAAGTGCTGCCCACACCATAACACCGCTTGGTGTTCTACACGACTCCCATAGGAAGCAAACATCACTTCCTGGTGTTACCAGATTTATTGTCCCCCCTCTTGTGATATTCGACCAACTCTGAAAGACGTCTTCCTTATAATGTTGCTTTGATTCATTCTGACAGTGTGAGAGCAGGGACATGAAGGGACGTGATGGGGACAGTGTGAGAGCAGGGACATGAAGGGACGTGAAGGGGACAGTGTGAGAGCAGGGACATGAAGGGACGTGAAGGGGACAGTGTGAGAGCAGGGACATGAAGGGGACAGTGTGAGAGCAGGGACATGAAGGGGACAGTGTGAGAGCAGGGACATGAAGGGGACAGTGTGAGAGCAGGGACATGAAGGGACGTGAAGGGGACAGTGTGAGAGCAGGGACATGAAGGGGACAGTGTGAGAGCAGGGACATGAAGGAACGTGAAGGGGACATGAAGGGGAGAGTGTGAGAGCAGGGACGTGAAGGGGACATGAAGGGGACAGTTTGAGAGCAGGGACATGAAGGGACGTGAAGGGGACATGAAGGGGACGTGAAGGGGAGAGTGTGAGAACAGGGACATGAAGGGACGTGAAGGGGACATGAAGGGGACAGTGTGAGAGCAGGGACAAGAAGGGACGTGAAGGGGACATGAAGGGGACAGTTTGAGAGCAGGGACATGAAGGGGACAGTGTGAGAGCAGGGACATGAAGGGGACAGTGTGAGAGCAGGGACATGAAGGGACGTGAAGGGGACATGAAGGGGACAGTGTGAGAGCAGGGACAAGAAGGGACGTGAAGGGGACATGAAGGGGACAGTTTGAGAGCAGGGACATGAAGGGGACAGTGTGAGAGCAGGGACATGAAGGGGACAGTGTGAGAGCAGGGACATGAAGGGACGTGAAGGGGACATGAAGGGGACAGTGTGAGAGCAGGGACAAGAAGGGACGTGAAGGGGACATGAAGGGGACAGTTTGAGAGCAGGGACAAGAAGGGACGTGAAGGGGACATGAAGGGGACAGTTTGAGAGCAGGGACATGAAGGGGACAGTGTGAGAGCAGGGACATGAAGGGACGTGAAGGGGACATGAAGGGGAGAGTGTGAGAGCAGGGACGTGAAGAGGGTAATTACTTGGCTGAAAAATAATTACTGAAGGACACATTGTTTAATGTTTATTGTTTCCATTCCTGCGAAGCACAAGAAATCCCCATTCAGATCAGTGTCATTGTGTATGCGAGAGTGTATGTGAGTGTGTATGCGTGTGTGTATGTGAGTGTGTATGCGAGTGTGTATGCAAGTGTGTATGTGAGTGTGTATGTGAGTGTGTATGCATGTATGCGTGTGGGAAAAAGGAAGGAGTCGATCAAGGTTATAAACTCAAAAAAAGTAGCTCATTGTTTTGTTTTGATAAAGTTACTCCATTAATCAGCTGGTAATTTTCCATGCCTGAGGAACGGATACGGTAGGTTGTTGTGGATCCAAAATGGTGGCCTACTGCCATCTAGTGTCCAATGCCTGTTGTTGTATATGAGCACATTTTTCACTTGTTTTTAAACACATTCAGGGATTTCTCCCTTGTCGTGTGAAGGAGGGCTGCTGTGCCCCACCCCTTCCCGGGTCACATGATAAAATTGGTTGGACTTCATTTCCTCTATGACTAGTTCTTCTGACCGGCTAACTCCAGCCACAGCAGGTGCACAGCGATGTGGAAGCCGGCGTCTGTACCACACCTGACGTCCATCACACAAATGTTTGCAGAGATTGAGAGCAACGTTTACAATGAAAGGAAGTCAGCTGAACGGAAAACTGGCTTGGGATTTTAAAGTCCATTTTGAAAAAAATTGTCCACTTTCCAGAGCCAGGAGCTTCCTGGTTCAAAGTTGAGCTCTAGAAATAATGTGCAGAATATAAAAGGTTATAAATCAGTAAGAGATAGTTGTGTGAAAGCAGAAAGTAAAAAGTAATGGAAAAGATAACAGTTGTAAAGTAATAAATATATTTGTTCACTAAGACAATCATCTATTTTTATGTTCAGAGGATTCCACTAGACAGCCAGCTAGAGAAATGCTACATTTAATTTAGTAATCAAATATGACAGATGTGTATATTAGCTGATACATCAAACCAAATCAGGAACTGAGACCGACGTCATGGAAAGATAAAACACAATTATGCACACATATACACACTGTGATTGGTTGGAAAATGTAATGCCAGGACAGGAAATGCTTTACTATAGGCTTGTAAACAACATCCTGTAGCTCTTCTGAGCAAGGACACAATCTATATATATATATTTTTTAAAATATATATTCAAACCTTCCAGCATTGGTCAGATAAAGGACAGTTTGTGCAAAGAATATGTTAGACAGGTCTGCACGGCTAAGCATGGAGCAGACAGGTGGGAACTACAAGACCTGTCCCTCAAATACAGATACTTGATGAAAAAATTCTACCCAGAAATTAATAGCATAAATTGGACCTCCAGACAAGCTGGTTAGAGCTTGTTAATATATTTGACCTCCAGACAAGCTGGTTTGAGCTGGTTAATATACTGGACCTCTAGACAAGCTGGTTAGAGCTGGTTAATATATTTGACCTCCAGACAAGCTGGTTAGAGCTGGTTAATATACTGGACCTCTAGACAAGCTGGTTAGAGCTGGTTAATTATTTAGGACCTCCAGACAAGCTGGTTAGAGCTGGTTAATATACTGGTCCTCCAGACAGAGGAAAGGGAGTGACCCGTCAGAGTAAATAAACAACTACTGTCTTCTCATCTAGTTCAACTAATGTACTCCCCAATGCCTGTGTATGTTTGTGTGTGTGTGTGTGTTTGTGTGTGTCTTCGGCATGTTTGAGTGATGGTTTTGTGAGAATGAGAGAGAGAAAGAGTGATGGAGAAAGAGTGAGCTAGAGATGGAGAAAGATAGAGAGAAAGATAGAGAGAGATAGAGAGAGAGATAGAGAGAGAGAAAGAGAGAGAGAGAGAGGTAGAGAGAGAGAGAGAGAGAGAGAGAGAGAGAGAGAAAGAGAGAGAGAGAGAGGTAGAGAGAGAGAGAGAGAGAGAGAGAGAGAGAGAGAGAGCTTTGAATAAGGAAATAGCAGACACTTCAAACTGGAATACTTTTGATGACACAAGGCAACACCAAGTTGAAGGTATTTAAAAACTATGTTGTTTGTGAATTTGAAGTTATTGATTAGTAATTATGTTTTCTTGCCTTGTACTTGCCAAAAACAAATTTAGCAAATTGCGTTAACAAAATTTACTTATGATAATTGCTTATGTTGGAATTAACACAAAATATAAAATTCAATAAGTTGTTTAATAAAGTAGACATTAATAAAGAGAGCTGCAAACTAAGGTAACACACAGAGATTATTGTAGTTTATGGGCCGGTTTCACAGACACTGATTAAGCTTAGTCTAGGACTAAAAAAATCTAGTTCAACAGAAACTCCATTAAGCTTGTTTTTTTAGTCCTAGACTAGGCTTAATCTGTGTCTGCAAAACCGGCCCTAAGTATTTAGAATATAATCACTAGTAAGTGATTAAAGATTGGTCAGAGATTAGTCGACTGCAAGTAAAAATAAATAACAAAATAATAAATTCAGTTTCCCAGAGCTTTCATATCAGTAACTTATTTGCTAGATCAACAATTTACAACATTAGCATTCATATGAGTCATTAGTATAATTCATTTATCTAGTAAATAATTAATATAATTAATAATAGTGTAAAATAATTATTTGAAACCAATGTCACCATTGAACTGCAGTAATGATAGGCCGTTAAAATTGTTTTGTAGTAATGATAGTTTGTTAACATTGTACTGCAGTAATGATCTGCTGTTAACATTGTATCGTAGTAATGATAGTTTTTTAACATTGTACTGCAGTAATGATCTGCTGTTAACATTGTATCGTAAAAATGATAGTTTGTTAACATTGTACTGCAGTAATGATCTGCTGTTAACATTGTATCGTAGTAATGATAGTTTGTTAACATTGTACTGCAGTAATGATCTGCTGTTAACATTGTATCGTAGTAATGATAGGTTGTTAACATTGTACTGCAGTAACGATAGGCTATTAACATTGTATTTAATTAATAATAGGTTGTTAACATTGTACTGCAATAATAATAATTTATTAACATTGTACTGCAGTAATGACAGGTTGTGAACATTGTACTGCATTAATTATAGCCTGTTAACATTGTACTGCAGTAATGATAGCCTTTTAACATACGTTTGTAACATTGTACTGGATTACTGATATGTTGTATTTACATTGTACTGAATTAATGATAGCTTGTTAACATTGTACTGCAGTAATAATAGGTTGTAAACATCGGTTGTTAATGTTGTACTACAATAAGGTCCAAGGTGCTCCAGCACATTCAATGTTTTAAAAACCAAATACTCTCTCAAACTTTATTTAATAGTTTGCAAATTTTTCATCCCAGGTTGTGAACCTCCGGACACACTGATGTGTTTCACGTCCTTCTTTAAGGATGGGTGGATGCTGCAGTGGTCAGAAACGACAACAAGATGACCTTCACCCCTCAGCGAAGCTCACGGACTCCACCAATCACGTAGTGAGCATGTCATTATGTTCTTTAAGATCCTTTTCAAATGTTACCCAATACAACAAAAGTATTATGTCTGTGATAGCTTTTATTAAATACTTATTTTTGAGTATTGATAAGCTCCGGTTGGAGGCTGAAAAAGATTACATTACTGTAAAAGATGACAATCAGTGCTTGACTTGGGCCGGAATGGGCCGGAATGGGCCGGAACGCTGTTCGGGTACTTCAAATTTTAGGCAAACTGCATTCCGGTTCCTTTTTTAGGCAAGCTTTATTAACACGTACATTTTTACGAACATAGTCTAATGTGCAATTTGTCAGTTCCTGTACTTATTTTATCACCAGTCAAGCGCTGGTGACAATATAGCCAAAAATGCATAATTACAATAACTTTAGCTACTCTTAAAACCAGATGTATATTTGAAACTTTCTCTGAATTTATGTTTCACAAGCATTAACTACAACAAGGTGTGAATGTAATTAAGAATTTAAACAAAGGATCTCTGCCGTTTTACACTGAACAAATATTAACGGCAACATTTTAAATGTTCGTCCCCGTTTTCGTAGCTGAAATAAAAGATCCCAGAAATGTACCATGTGGACAAAGAAATTATTTATTTGAAATGTTGTGAACCAATTTTTTACTTCCCTTTTAGTGAGCATTTCTCCTTTGCCCAGACAATCCATGCTCCTATTTTCAGCTGATTAAACTGTATTTTCTCATCTCAGACACACAAAGGAGAAAATGCTTCCAATAATGGTATGTAATGCCTTTCAGAACATACTTTTGGAAAACTTTGTACAATGAATTACTTAATAATTCCAATAATAATTAAATATGTCAGTGTGACCTCCCTCATTAAATGAAGGAGAAATAACCTCCTCAGAAACCTCATGTTTTCCGTTACTTTCCAGGACGAGATCTTGTCATCGCTCAGCATGATTTTAAACCAACCAACGACAACGATCTGGGGTTCAAAAAGGGAGAACATCTTCAGATTCTACAGGAGTGAGCACAGTACAGCCACATTTAAAAACACACACATTTGTTGTTATACTGTCCCCTAACTTTACTATTCAAGTCCTATTTTGACCAACTCTAACCCTATTAGACAGGCTGACTGTCATATTGTAACTAGGATGAGGTTTATATTTTGTAATGGAAGTAAATTGCAATCCCCAGAAAGTTCTCCCAAGTATAGTAAAATGTGTGTGTATGTACGCAAGGTATACAATCACCAGGGTACCAAAATTCCCTTCAAGGGCTCTAAAATGAATTTTAAGTTTGACCCTAAACCTAAACCCTGAGCCGGAAATTGACTTTTGCATGGGACCGGAAAAAGGACCCCATTAGTAAAATTATTTCAGGTTTTACTATATACATTTGGACATTTGGTCCCCATGAGTATAGAAAGACCTAAAACACACACACACACCTACCCATACCCACAAAGACCCCACCCCCACCACACACACATAAAAGCTACATTTAGAACGCAGTTCAGTGTCACTGAGTCACTGCTATATTAAAGGGGTAATGGCTATATACTAGATAAAAATGTATTTAAGCTAATAAATTGTTCCCCTTTTTATGACAATAAATATGTAGCCTGAATCAATGTCAGATTTATTGTCAATACAGAAAAGGGGAAGTCATTGTTTCTTTTACAATTGTCAGATAAGATATTATGAATGTAATAATATCTGTGCCTTTGGGGGCTCTGTACCAGTGTATCTGCATAGTGTAACTGCTTCTGTGGTGTTCTGTGAAGGAGTGGAGACTGGTGGCTGGCGAAGTCTCTGCGAACCGGAGAGGAGGGCTACATACCAAGCACCTATGTAGCCAGAGCTCACACCCTGGAAGAACAGAGGTATGGGCCTTTTATAGCACAAATCAGTACACATAAAACGTTACATACTTCAGCATGAGTTAATATATAAAAAAACAGTTGTTTTGAAGGGATGAAATTGACTGGTATTCTGTTTTAATATGACAGCATACGTGTAATAACTCATTATCGTGGATCTAATTCCTGTCCTTCCTGTTGTTTCAGTTGGTTTTTCAAGGAATTGAGTCGTAAAGAGACTGAGCGCCTGCTCTTGGCTCCTGGGAACAAAGTCGGGTCGTTTCTCGTCAGAGAGAGTGAGACCACCAAAGGTCAGATGTCACCAGCCTTTCTGAAACTTCCCTTTAGAAAGGAGAAAATGCGAACAACATGACTTGTTCTGAATTCTAAAAAGCCCTAAAAACATTTTGGATCTTTAGTATGTAAAGACTTGGTCCAGTCATCACTCTAGGTCATATAACCAAACTGACAACAAACATGGTAGAACATGTGAAGTCTGTAATAGGAACATCCCCTTGGTAGAGACCAGATACTGCATATATTGACATCCCCTTGGTAGAGACCAGACACTGCATATATTGACATCCCCTTGGTAGAGACCAGACACTGCATATATTGACATCCCCTTGGTAGAGACCAGACACTGCATATATTGACATCCCCTTGGTAGAGACCAGACACTGCATATATTGACATCCCCTTGGTAGAGACCAGACACTGCATATATTGACATCCCCTTGGTAGAGACCAGACACTGCATATTATTGACATCCCCTTGGTAGAGACCAGACACTGCATATATTGACATCCCCTTGGTAGAGACCAGACACTGCATATTATTGGCATCCCCCTTGGTAGAGACCAGACACTGCATATATTGACATCCCCTTGGTAGAGACCAGACACTGCATATATTGACATCCCCTTGGTAGAGACCAGACACTGCATATATTGACATCCCCTTGGTAGAGACCAGACACTGCATATATTGACATCCCCTTGGTAGAGACCAGACACTGCATATTATTGGCATCCCCCTTGGTAGAGACCAGACACTGCATATATTGACATCCCCTTGGTAGAGACCAGACACTGCATATATTGACATCCCCTTGGTAGAGACCAGACACTGCATATATTGACATCCCCTTGGTAGAGACCAGACACTGCATATATTGACATCCCCTTGGTAGAGACCAGACACTGCATATTATTGGCATCCCCCTTGGTAGAGACCAGACACTGCATATATTGACATCCCCTTGGTAGAGACCAGACACTGCATATTATTGGCATCCCCCTTGGTAGAGACCAGACACTGCATATATTGACATCCCCTTGGTAGAGACCAGACACTGCATATATTGACATCCCCTTGGTAGAGACCAGACACTGCATATATTGACATCCCCTTGGTAGAGACCAGACACTGCATATATTGACATCCCCTTGGTAGAGACCAGACACTGCATATTATTGGCATCCCCTTGGTAGAGACCAGACACTGCTTATATTGACATCCCCTTGGTAGAGACCAGATACTGCATATATTGACATCCCCTTGGTAGAGACCAGACACTGCATATATTGACATCCCCTTGGTAGAGACCAGACACTGCATATATTGACATCCCCTTGGTAGAGACCAGACACTGCATATATTGACATCCCCTTGGTAGAGACCAGACACTGCATATATTGACATCCCCTTGGTAGAGACCAGACACTGCATATATTGACATCCCCTTGGTAGAGACCAGACACTGCATATTATTGACATCCCCTTGGTAGAGACCAGACACTGCATATATTGACATCCCCTTGGTAGAGACCAGACACTGCATATATTGACATCCCCTTGGTAGAGACCAGACACTGCATATATTGACATCCCCTTGGTAGAGACCAGACACTGCATATATTGACATCCCCTTGGTAGAGACCAGACACTGCATATATTGACATCCCCTTGGTAGAGACCAGACACTGCATATTATTGGCATCCCCCTTGGTAGAGACCAGACACTGCATATATTGACATCCCCTTGGTAGAGACCAGACACTGCATATATTGACATCCCCTTGGTAGAGACCAGACACTGCATATATTGACATCCCCTTGGTAGAGACCAGACACTGCATATATTGACATCCCCCTTGGTAGAGACCAGACACTGCATATTATTGGCATCCCCCTTGGTAGAGACCAGACACTGCATATATTGACATCCCCTTGGTAGAGACCAGACACTGCATATTATTGGCATCCCCCTTGGTAGAGACCAGACACTGCATATATTGACATCCCCTTGGTAGAGACCAGACACTGCATATATTGACATCCCCTTGGTAGAGACCAGACACTGCATATATTGACATCCCCTTGGTAGAGACCAGACACTGCATATATTGACATCCCCTTGGTAGAGACCAGACACTGCATATTATTGGCATCCCCCTTGGTAGAGACCAGACACTGCTTATATTGACATCCCCTTGGTAGAGACCAGACACTGCATATATTGACATCCCCTTGGTAGAGACCAGACACTGCATATTATTGGCATCCCCCTTGGTAGAGACCAGACACTGCTTATATTGACATCCCCTTGGTAGAGACCAGACACTGCATATATTGACATCCCCTTGGTAGAGACCAGACACTGCATACTATTGACATCCCCCTTGGTAGAGACCAGACACTGCTTATATCGACATCCCCCTTGGTAGAGACCAGACACTGCTTATATCGACATCCCCCTTGGTAGAGACCAGACACTGCATATATTGACATCCCCTTGGTAGAGACCAGACACTGCATATATTGACATCCCCTTGGTAGAGACCAGACACTGCATATTATTGACATCCCCTTGGTAGAGACCAGACACTGCATATATTGACATCCCCTTGGTAGAGACCAGACACTGCATATTATTGGCATCCCCCTTGGTAGAGACCAGACACTGCATATATTGACATCCCCTTGGTAGAGACCAGACACTGCATATATTGACATCCCCTTGGTAGAGACCAGACACTGCATATTATTGGCATCCCCCTTGGTAGAGACCAGACACTGCTTATATTGACATCCCCTTGGTAGAGACCAGACACTGCATATATTGACATCCCCTTGGTAGAGACCAGACACTGCATATTATTGGCATCCCCCTTGGTAGAGACCAGACACTGCATACTATTGACATCCCCCTTGGTAGAGACCAGACACTGCATACTATTGACATCCCCCTTGGTAGAGACCAGACACTGCTTATATCGACATCCCCCTTGGTAGAGACCAGACACTGCTTATATCGACATCCCCCTTGGTAGAGACCAGACACTGCATATATTGACATCCCCTTGGTAGAGACCAGACACTGCATATATTGACATCCCCTTGGTAGAGACCAGACACTGCATATATTGACATCCCCTTGGTAGAGACCAGACACTGCATATATTGACATCCCCTTGGTAGAGACCAGACACTGCATATTATTGGCATCCCCCTTGGTAGAGACCAGACACTGCTTATATTGACATCCCCTTGGTAGAGACCAGACACTGCATATATTGACATCCCCTTGGTAGAGACCAGACACTGCATATTATTGGCATCCCCCTTGGTAGAGACCAGACACTGCTTATATTGACATCCCCTTGGTAGAGACCAGACACTGCATATATTGACATCCCCTTGGTAGAGACCAGACACTGCTTATATCGACATCCCCCTTGGTAGAGACCAGACACTGCTTATATCGACATCCCCCTTGGTAGAGACCAGACACTGCATATATTGACATCCCCCTTGGTAGAGACCAGACACTGCATATATTGACATCCCCTTGGTAGAGACCAGACACTGCATATATTGACATCCCCTTGGTAGAGACCAGACACTGCATATTATTGGTATCCCCCTTGGTAGAGACCAGACACTGCTTATATTGACATCCCCTTGGTAGAGACCAGACACTGCATATATTGACATCCCCTTGGTAGAGACCAGACACTGCATATTATTGGCATCCCCCTTGGTAGAGACCAGACACTGCATACTATTGACATCCCCCTTGGTAGAGACCAGACACTGCTTATATCGACATCCCCCTTGGTAGAGACCAGACACTGCTTATATCGACATCCCCCTTGGTAGAGACCAGACACTGCATATATTGACATCCCCTTGGTAGAGACCAGACACTGCATATTATTGGCATCCCCCTTGGTAGAGACCAGACACTGCATATATTGACATCCCCTTGGTAGAGACCAGACACTGCATATATTGACATCCCCTTGGTAGAGACCAGACACTGCATATATTGACATCCCCTTGGTAGAGACCAGACACTGCATATTATTGGCATCCCCCTTGGTAGAGACCAGACACTGCATACTATTGACATCCCCCTTGGTAGAGACCAGACACTGCTTATATCGACATCCCCCTTGGTAGAGACCAGACACTGCTTATATCGACATCCCCCTTGGTAGAGACCAGACACTGCATACTATTGACTCAACCTGGTGTGACCTTTAAAAGGGTTACAAATCTCATACTTTTTCAAAGTGGCTTCATCCTGTCTCAGACATATCAGCACTAATCACCGTCCCATCTAGATGAGGTTCAGGTGGACTGCAGCATTTGGGGAGGGGTGTGCTCTGTTTTTTTCTGTTGTCACCCAAACTATGTGAGAGTATTTCTGTTGGATGAGAAAGTGACTACAATGGTCTGAATTGACTCAACTTGGAATGCGGTGTTTGTTTGACCCTACAGGAGCCTTCTCTCTGTCCATCAGAGATTCGGGCCTGGAACACGGAGACATGGTCAAGCACTACAAGATCCGTTCCCTGGACAATGGAGGATACTACATCTCCCCCTCCACCACATTTCCCAACCTGCAGGAGTTGATCAATTACTACACCCGTGAGTAGGAGGGACATTAGCAACTGTTAGCAACTAGTAAACCCGTGAGTAGGAGGGACATTAGCTGCTGTTAGCAAGTACTACACCTGGGAGTTTGAGGGACATTAGCAACTGTTAGCAACTAGTAAACCTGGGAGTTGGAGGGACATTAGCTGCTGTTAGCAAGTACTACACCTGGGAGTTTGAGGGACATTAGCAACTGTTAGCAAGTACTACACCTGGGAGTTTGAGGGACATTTGCTACTGTTAGCAAGTACTACACCTGTGTGTTGGAGGGACATTTGCTACATTATTAACTTCTTAAAACAAATCAAATGTCACCCTAGAGTAAAATTTATCTTGTAAAAACACACTCACTCATCAGCTGCAAGTAATTTACAGGAAGACGGAAGTTGATCAGCTGATAATTATGGTTGACGATTGATGTAAATCTACTAAGCATCTATTGCCTTTTTTTTTTTACTGATTGTCACTTATTTTTAATGCTTGTATTAAATCATCAGTTGATGATGTAGCTTGGCCTATATAAACATGATGTAGCTTGGCCTATATAAACATGACGTAGCTTGGCCTATATAAACATGACGTAGCTTGGCCTACATAAACATGACGTAGCTTGGCCTATATTAACATGACGTAGCTTGGCCTATATAAACATGACGTAGCTTGGCCTACATAAACATGACGTAGCTTGGCCTATATAAACATGATGTAGCTTGGCCTATATAAACATGATGTAGCTTGGCCTATATAAACATGATGTAGCTTGGCCTATATAAACATGATGTAGCTTGGCCTATATAAACATGATGTAGCTTGGCCTATATAAACATGATGTAGCTTGGCCTATATAAACATGATGTAGCTTGGCCTATATAAACATGATATAGCTTGGCCTAAATAAACATGATGTAGCTTGGCCTATATAAACATGATGTAGCTTGGCCTATATAAACATGATGTAGCTTGGCCTATATAAACATGATGTAGCTTGGCCTATATAAACATGATGTAGCTTGGCCTATATAAACAAGATGTAGCTAGGCCTATTTAAACAAACGACACCTCCGTTGTCTGATTGATGGAGGTGGATGTGGGGTCGAGGATCACTGCGTAGAGCTGTTCATCTCAGTACCTATCTCTCTCCCTCTGTTGCTCAGGTCAGGTGTGGTTCAGGGTTCATTAAATGTCATGCTGCTGTGTTACCACTGTTATAGTTCAACCTACTCACTGTTGACCAATCACTCTATCTCTCTAGCCAGGCGTGTTTGGATGACAGACGTAAACACTTTTTGGTTTTGTTTACATGCTAATGAGCCCACTGCTTTGTTGTGTGATCATTTACTCACGGCTGCATGTCCTGTATGTGATCATGCAGTAGGCCAAACACTAGGTGAGGAGGTAACTAGACCTATCAGCTCCTCAGCTCAAATCTGTTCCTCTCCTCTCAACTCCTCTCCCCTCAGCTCCTCTCAACTCCAATCAAACTTTAATACTTTACCTGTAGAAAATTACTAACCTTTACCCTCATGTGCACTTAATACATACAGCGGGGAGAGGAGTTGATACACTGCCGAAAGCCTGCCGATGTTGCAGGTTTTCCTACTACAAAGCATGTAGAAGTCTGTAATCTTTATCATAGGTACATCTGACGGAATCTAAAACAAAAATCCAGAAAATCACATTGTATGATTTTTAAGTAATTAATTTGCATTTTATTGCATGAGCAGAACTTAATATTTGGTACAGAAACCTTTGTTTGCAATTACAGAGATAATACGTTTCCTGTAGTTCTTGACCAGGTTTGTACACACTGCAGCAGGGATTTTGGCCCACTCCTCCATACATACCTTCTCCAGATCCTTCAGGTTTCGGGGCTGTCGCTGGGCAATACGGACTTTCAGCTCCCTCCAAAGATTTTCTATTGGGTTCAGGTCTGGAGACTGGCTAGGCCACTCCAGGACCTTGAGATGCTTCTTACAGAGCCACTCCTTAGTTGCCCTGGCTGTGTGTTTCGGGTCGTTGTCATGCTGGAAGACCCAGCCACGACCCATCTTCAATGCTCTTACTGAGGGAAGAAGGTTGTTGGCCAAGATCTCGCGATACATGGCCCCATCCATCCTCCCCTCAATACGGTGCAGTCGTCCTGTCCCCTCAGCAGAAAATCATCACCAAAGAATGATCATTCCACCTCCATGCTTCACAGCGGAGATGGTGTTCTTGGGGTTGTACTCATCCTTCTTCTTCCTCCAAACACGACGAGTGGAGTTTAGACCAAAAAGCTCTATTTTTGTCTCATCAGACCACATGACCTTCTCTCATTCCTCCTCTGGATCATCCAGATGGTCATTGGCAAACTTCAGACGGGCCTGGACATGTGCTGGCTTGAGCAGGGGGACCTTGCATGCGCTGCAGGAATTTAATCCATGACGGTGTAGTGTGTTACTAATGGTTTTCTTTGAGACTGTGGTCCCAGCTCTCTTCAGGTCATTGACCAGGTCCTGCCGTGTAGTTCTTGGCTTGTCCCTCACCTTCCTCATGATCATTGATGCCCCACAAGGTGAGATCTTGCATGGAGCCCCAGACCGTGGGAGATTGACCGTTGTCTTGAACTTCTTCCATTTTCTAATAATTGCGCCAACAGTTGTTGCCTTCTCACCAAGCTGCTTGCCTATTGTCCTGTAGCCCATCCCAGCCTTGTGCAGGTCTTACCCCTGATGTCCTTACACAACTCTCTGGTCTTGGCCATTGTGGAGAGGTTGGAGTCTGTTTGATTGTGTGGACAGGTGTCTTTTATACATGTAACCAGTTCAAACAGGTGCAGTTAATAATTACAGACCTCTACATGCTTTGTAAGTGGGAAAACCTGCAAAATCGGCAGTGTATCAAATACTTGTTTTCCCCACTGTACATGTAACTGTCAGTGTAGTGATGTGTGGAATGGAACGCGTGTGTCAGCGTGGGAGTTTAATTTTGTTTCTGGTTTAACAGAGGAAGAAAACACATCTGAAAATAACCACGTCACAATTTAACCACCTTCCTCCATTCACATCAGATTCAGCTATTCCTTGTTTATAATGTGACCAGGAGTAGCCAGCTATTGGTCTGTGTAGCCAGCACAGATTAAACCCTAACCATAGAATAGGCATGTAGGTGTATGTTGGTAACACACACACACACACAAATACACAGACACACATGCACAGTGTAAGATACACAGATTCAACCACATCCATGGTCCTACACAAGAGGCGCCAGGTTACCTTTCTCTATGTCTTCTTTAGGTGTACAAAGAGGTTGCCATTGTAGGTTTAAGTTAAGAGCTGAATTCAATCACACCCGCACTGAATTACCTATTCAGTCACCTGGGCCTATTGCCTTTGTATTGACACGCTCCAACTCGTCTGTGTGTGACAGGTAAGTCTGATGGGTTGTGTCAGCGTCTGAATGAGCCCTGCAAGCCAAAGCCCCCAGTGCAGCCGTGGGCACAGGACGAGTGGGAGATACCCAGGGACACCCTGAAGATGGTCAAGAAACTGGGAGCAGGACAGTTTGGAGAAGTCTGGATGGGTAAGACTGCTTCTGAGCCAGAGTGTGTGTGTGAGGGAGTGTTTCTGTCTTTCCATGGATGTTCAGTCATATCTTCCCATTTCACTGTGTTTTTACTGTTCCCTCCCTCCCCAGGATATTATAAGGGGAATCAGAAGGTGGCCATTAAAACGCTGAAGGAAGGAACCATGGAACCTGAGGCCTTTCTGCAGGAGGCCAACCTGATGAAACAGCTGAAACACGACCGACTGGTACGACTCCATGCTGTCGTTACCTTGGAACCCATCTACATCGTCACAGAGTACATGGTCAATGGTGAGAGACACAGTTCTGTCGCAGGCATCGCATGAGAAATATCTAAAATGCTCTCACTATTGCCCTGATATACCTACTGTCATGTGGCGGTTAAATAGCTCGGACACACACACTGAGAGACAGTAGACATGTTCCGTCTCAAATATTTGACAATGTCTACCAATACCTCACATGCCTAGTCAGATTCTGATGGCTTTTTTAATGTAGCACTTCAAGAGAGCAGTTCAAGTTGGGCCTCAATAACAATGGCCCTGGAAATAAAATATTTCTGTTTTTATTTTGTAACAAATATTTGACAATATCATTGGACCTCTGATCTAACTATGTTTGTGCTTCCTTTTACTGTCCAATTTGCAGGAAGCCTACTGGACTTTCTAAAAACAGACGAGGGCAAGAAGCTAAATGTCCCTAAACTGATAGACATGTCAGCACAGGTACAAACCTCTACACATGCCCATAAATTGGACTTTTAAATTGGATTTTATTTCTTGTTAAATTCCATATTTGATCATTTGGCTATTGACATTTTGAGGAATTTCCAATTATTGAGCTTTATGGTGACAGTAGAGATGTGAACACATAGCAACACAGCCAGATTAACCTTGACCCCTAAACCTAATTTGTGACCTACTGACCAGGAGCGCAGAGCTAATGTCAAACTATCTTTGGCAAGGGGGCCATGTGGGACTCAGAGATTGAAGAAACAAAACAGTTCCTAGTATCAATTCTGAGGACATGTCTATTCATAGCCAAGCAGACCGCAGAAGCTTTTAAAAGCATACTTTTTTTTATAGAGTGCCAGAATGTGAAGACAAATGGAAACTATCACTGCTAGCTGGTGTACATGAAGGTGGTTTCTGTGGCACTGTGGCAAGCGCAGTTTGAGCTGGTTTTACACTGCTAACTGCCTCCATCATTAACATCCGGACAGGAAGTTCAGTTATGTCGCTTTTTTCCATCCCCCATGGCAAGCCCCTCCTTTCCCTTGAGGCCAAAAGTGTAGCTTCCTGTGAGAGGGTAGCACATCCTGTCTAACCCACTTTACTGTATTTAAGACCCAAATGACGACCTGTTCCCTCTATACAGCACTACTTCTGCCCGGAGTCACATCATCACACCTATATTCTCTCATGACCTCTCGTCTGAAAGAGTGCACTACAGAGGGAATGGGGTGTCATTTGGGAGGCAAATACCATTATCACACTATATTTATATATAGATGCCATCCTTAATGCTATATAAATAAAATGCATTATTATTTATTATTATCTACATTCCCTCAGGGCTGCTTAGCAACATATAAACTCATTTTAAGACTGCATATCAACATATATACCTCCCGAAGACTGCTTAGCAAGTAACAGTATTGAAATGCTACCAACCAGTGGTGTGTCAACTTAAATTGGAATTAACAAGGTCTTGTCAATCATTTAATGTACTGTACTGTCCAGGACACGAAATAGAATTCATTCAGCTTTTTTTCATAATGAAAGCTTTGAAAGCTCTAAATAATCTCTCTTCTCTCTCCCACACTTTCTGTGTTAGATAGCAGAAGGCATGGCCTACATAGAGAAGAAGAATTATATCCACAGAGACCTACGAGCTGCCAACATTCTTGTCAACGAGACTCTCCACTGCAAGATAGCAGATTTTGGGCTGGCCAGGATTATAGAGACCGAGTACACTGCTCAGGAAGGTCAGGCATGACAGGACCTCAACTAGTGGCTCAAAACTATCAAACCCACATTACATTATTTACATCTGGCAGTTACATCTGGCACATATTGATACATCTGACTTGTGGTTGATAAATCTCACATGTGATTTTTACATCTGACACATGGTTGTTACATCTGTCACGTGGTTGTTACATCTGACATGTGGTGGTTAAATCTGACACATGGTGGTTACATCGGACACATTGTTGTTACATCTGACACTTGGTTGTTACATCTGTCACGTGGTTGTTACATCTGTTCCAAGGTGTTACGCTGCTATATTATTGTGCTGGGGGATATGAGGAATGCACTACTAACTTTTCTCAGTCTCCTCCAGTTTAAAATTTTAGGAGGAGATGAGGTCCTGGTCCACACTTGCGGATTACCTGGTTTGGGGGGCCCGTTGCTGTCCCTGTACTTATTCACCTGGTCATACTTCTGACCTAGTCTAAAATCAAATAGACTCTGGATTTAGCCCAGAGAAATGTATTTATTATTCCAATTGGACTCTTAATATCTCACCCGGCACAGCCAGAAGAGGACTGGTCACCCCTCTGAGCCTGGGTCCTCTCTAGGTTTCTTCCTAAAATTCGACCTTAGGGAGTTTTTCCTAGCCACTGAAATTCAACACTATTGTTGTTTGCTCCTTGGGGTTTAAGGCCGGGTGTCTCTGTAAGGCACTTTGTGACAACTGCTGTTGTAAAAAGGGCTTTATAAATACATTTGATTGATTGATTGATTGATCTGAACTGTGGTGGTTACATCTGACGTGTTGGTTACATCTGGCACATGGTTGTTACATATGAAATGTGGTGGTTACATCTGACATGTGATGGTAACATCTGACATGTGGTGGTTACATCTGACATGTGTTGGTTACATCTGACATGTGATGGTTACATCTGGCACATGGTGGTTACATCTGACATGTGGTGGTTACATCTGGCACATCTGGCACACATGGTGGTTACATCGGACCCTTAGTTGTTTCCATTGAATGTGAAAGCAACAAGGAATTACTGAATGTTTTTCAAACAAAAAACTCTGCTCTGCTCATTACTTGAAAACTGCAATCAACTTGACCCCAGTTTTATTTAAAGTATATTCTCAATCGAAAATACTTACAAGGGGAAGTTGACACAAGCTGAATGTGGTCTGTAAAAACATAAATGGCAGATCCAACACAGTAGATCATTCTCAGCAGTTCTATGAAATGATGCCGAATATTTTGCCCCAGTAATTTCAGCAATAAAAAAATTGGTTCAATTCCAAACTGTTCTAGAAAATTAGTAGCAGACATTCTTTGTCACCATCACATTCTTCAAATTTCCATTTACTAGTTAGTAATAGTGATTGTAAGCATTTGAATAATGTTTACTGAAATGGAAAAAGATTGATGTTACAGCATTGATGCAAATCTGTCATTACAAGTGACACATTAATGCAAGCTGATAGTGGCTGATAACTAGTCGGAAAAGCTTATCTTGGAGCAACATTTTTTTATGTGACTCTTATCTGTATTCCGTTATAAATGTCAATCATTTTCCACTGTGAGAAAAGGACGTTATTGAATGTGATATAGATTTATAGTTCACAACCCATTCTCCCACACACTCTCTCTTTGCCACGTTTATCTTTTTTCCTTTTCCCAATCTCTTTCTTTATCTTTCTTATTTTGCTCTGTATCCCTGGACAGGTGCTAAGTTTCCTATTAAATGGACAGCACCGGAGGCAATCAACTATGGGACGTTCAGCATCAAGTCAGATGTCTGGTCGTTCGGCATCCTGTTGACTGAGATAGTCACTTATGGAAGAATACCGTATCCAGGTAAAGAGTTGGCCTAGAATACTATATCCAGGAAGAGTGAGAATACCGTATCCAGGTAAAGAGTTGGCCTAGAATACTATATCCAGGAAGAGTGAGAATACCGTATCCAGGTAAAGAGTTGGCCTAGAATACTATATCCAGGAAGAGTGAGAATACCGTATCCAGGTAAAGAGTTGGCCTAGAATACTATATCCAGGAAGAGTGAGAATACCGTATCCAGGTAAAGAGTTGGCCTAGAATACTATATCCAGGAAGAGTGAGAATACCGTATCCAGGTAAAGAGTTGGCCTAGAATACTATATCCAGGAAGAGTGAGAATACCGTATCCAGGTAAAGAGTTGGCCTAGAATACTATATCCAGGAAGAGTGAGAATACCGTATCCAGGTAAAGAGTTGGCCTAGAATACTATATCCAGGAAGAGTGAGAATACCGTATCCAGGTAAAGAGTTGGCCTAGAATACTATATCCAGGAAGAGTGAGAATACCGTATCCAGGTAAAGAGTTGGCCTAGAATACTATATCCAGGAAGAGTGAGAATACCGTATCCAGGTAAAGAGTTGGCCTAGAATACTATATCCAGGAAGAGTGAGAATACCGTATCCAGGTAAAGAGTTGGCCTAGAATACTATATCCAGGAAGAGTGAGAATACCGTATCCAGGTAAAGAGTTGGCCTAGAATACTATATCCAGGAAGAGTGAGAATACCGTATCCAGGTAAAGAGTTGGCCTAGAATACTATATCCAGGAAGAGTGAGAATACCGTATCCAGGTAAAGAGTTGGCCTAGAATACTATATCCAGGAAGAGTGAGAATACCGTATCCAGGTAAAGAGTTGGCCTAGAATACTATATCCAGGAAGAGTGAGAATACCGTATCCAGGTAAAGAGTTGGCCTAGAATACTATATCCAGGAAGAGTGAGAATACCGTATCCAGGTAAAGAGTTGGCCTAGAATACTATATCCAGGAAGAGTGAGAATACCGTATCCAGGTAAAGAGTTGGCCTAGAATACTATATCCAGGAAGAGTGAGAATACCGTATCCAGGTAAAGAGTTGGCCTAGAATACTATATCCAGGAAGAGTGAGAATACCGTATCCAGGTAAAGAGTTGGCCTAGAATACTATATCCAGGAAGTGTGAGAATACCGTATCCAGGTAAAGAGTTGGACTAGAATACTATATCCAGGAAGAGTGAGAATACCGTATCCAGGTAAAGAGTATCGTTCACTATGAATATCATCTCTGCTAATGTAAAACTTCAAACTGACACTGAAAACAATACGGCTTTCTAATTAGCTAACACATGGTTATATAGATCATTTTCCAATTTGTTTTGAAGTTATAGCACTAAAGTACATGTAGGTATAGAAAACATTTTAAAATACATTTAAGTTCCAGGTAAATGTGCTTTTACCACTCTGGAAACCCTAGGTTTTCTAAGGATTGTAAAACCAAAATGTAACTTGCCTAAACTGATAGTCAGTTTTTTATCAGTTTGACCACTTCTTCCTTTAGCTTACTGATCTTCCATTTGCATTGTGAGATGTTTTTACAGCAACAGGTTTTAGTGTACCTTTTGATGCATTAGTGAAGCGTGTGAACTGTGAACATTATTGTGTTTGAGTGACAACTGAAACCCAATAATGGGTATGTTAGTTTGAATCTCGTAGTGTTATGAGCCACTGTATGTCTATGTAACACTGGCTGTGAAAGTATTTCCTCTGTACTTTTGGGATTATGTAGGTTATTAGTTTGTTGGATTGCTGTTGGGTTACTACACCTGTATTTCTGTCTCTCTACCTCGACCACCAGGTATGACAAACCCTGAGGTAATCCGGAACCTCGACACATTTTACAGGATGCCGTGTCCAGAGGGTTGTCCCGCTGAATTGTACGACATCATGATGTCCTGCTGGAGAGAAAAGGCAGAGGATCGACCTACGTTTGAACACCTACAACACACACTCAACGACTTCTTCATTGCCACAGAAGGACAATATGAAATGCAGCCCTGAAGTCATGATGTTCCCGTATAAATCTTTAAAAAAATGTGGGCGACAAAGTAATGTCAAAGTTGATTAGTAATGGTTATAATGCTTGAGGACCACATGGACATGCCATCTATACTGCATATGTCCGACAACACCCAGGGATTTTAGGAGAGACCTGATGGAGTCGAGCTGAGCCAAATCAAGCTGGACCAAGCAGGGTTACTGAATGCAGTTGCTGCCTGGAATTAATCTGAAATGGACCATTTGAAATGATGGAAAGAAAAAAATGAAATTATAAAATATCCATGCCAGGTCAGTATTATTTGGATAAAATGAACAAAATTATTTCCTGGCCTCAGAGGGACTGTGCGAGATGGAACCCTGAAGAACGTTACATTTCTACCTCCTGTGCAGGAGGTAGAAATTCCTATAAAGATTGAAGTCAGAGAAATAGTTGTGTCAACTGATGAACAGAGACCAACAGAGGACATATGAGACCTATAGACACAGAATAATCCTGAGACTAGTGAAAGGCAGCAGAATTGTTTTAACCAGGTACAGAGATAGTGTTTTGACAATATGAAGGTACAAAGACAGTGTTTTGACATGGTGAAGTTATCTAGACAGTGTTTTGACAATATGAAGGTACAAAGACAGTGTTTTGACATGGTGAAGTTATCTAGACAGTGTTGTGACAATATGAAGGTACAGAGACAGTGTTTTGACATGGTGACGTTATCTAGACAATGTTGTGACAATATGAAGGTACAGAGACAGTGTTTTGACATGGTGAAGTTATCTAGACAGTGTTTTGACAATATGAAGGTACAGAGACAGTGTTTTGATATGGTGAAGTTATCTAGACAGTGTTGTGACAATATGAAGGTACAGAGACAGTGTTGTGACATGGTGAAGTTATCTAGAGAGTGTTTTGACAATATGAAGGTACAGAGACAGTGTTGTGACATGGTGAAGTTATCTAGAGAGTGTTTTGACATGGTGAAGGAGTTAATATTATATAACTGCTGCAGGCCGCAAAGGCTGCGTCCAAAATATGTTTTTTTACTGCATTATTTTGGCACTTTAACTGCTGTTATTCTGCAATCACTGCATACAAAATATCACAGTCAACCACATTTACTGAACTTTTACTACAGTTTGAAAAATGCTATATTTTTTGTAAATGTCTTGTCCTGAAAAGGACTCCACAGATGACACCATGGTCGTATCTTGTCAGGATGTTGGATTTCTGGACTCCTCAGCTCCTTTTAAATTCTTTACATAAATACTGTAAAGCACTTGACCCTTTATGAATAAAGATGTAATGTATATTATTGGTAATTTATCTGAAGCTGCTTCTAGTACGTGACTTCATTTTTACGTGACAAAGGGTAATAAAAGGGTTTTTGGTCATGTATGATAGATGGGTTAGGGTCTAGGTTAGGGTCTAGGTACAAGAACAAAACAACAGTAACTAGAAAGCAGGAAACAACTTCATGAGTCACTGCCAAGATGTTACAGGTTTTTTCTTTGCAGATGCTTCTTGGTTTATTCATAGAACCAACCAACCGGTTTGTATACTTTACTCTGACACGGTGCCAGTTAGGTGTCAGTCCTGTGATAGTCCAGTTCAGTATCAAATCTTAATAATTGGGCTCTTAGTAACACATCTGCATTTTTTTTTCTCTATACTTTACCTTTATTTTACCAGGATGTCCCATTGTGATAAAAACAACCTCTTTTACAAGAGAGACCTGGTCAAGGTAGCAGCCCTATAAAAAAACCAAAAAACAGAACACATTAAAATGCAACATATAACATGAAATACATGAAATACAATAAACCCAAAAGAAAACATAAATTAAAAAATAATAAAATGCATTGTAGTATTTACTGCTGTAACATGTTTTGAACATTGCAAAGGCAGTTGGGGTCCAGCCAATACTTTCTGAATTACACCTTATTCCCTACAAAGTGAACTATTTCTGGCCTGAACCCTATGGGTCAGTAGTGAACTATCTAGTGAATAGGGAACCATTGAACCATAAACCAGAGAATGTTTGTGGAGTAGAGATAAGACAGGGGATAGACTCAGAACCACCCAAAGGGTGGATCTAACAGCTTCCTCTGCTGTTTCCTGAATGGTCAGCTTCACCAGGAACAAGGAAGTGTGACTCAGCATTCCTGTCATACCAATGTGGGAGGGTGACATGCTAGCTCGCTAGCCGTCGACCAGAGACCGGGGCTGTGTCCTCAATGGCCGACTATTTCCTGCATGATGTATTACTTACTATAGTGCCCAGGTCAAAAGTGGTACTGATGGATAATCCTGTTGAATCGTTCTATTGCTCCCACAAAACCCAGCATCTCACGGCTGATGGATGATCCTGTTGAATCATTCTCATTCTAATCCCACCATCAGATGAATTACAGATTTCACTTCATCCCATTTACTGTACAAAAAGAAAAATATCCACTGGAAATGTGGGCAGGTTTATATCAATGTATCAATTGAGCATAGGAAGTCTGAATACAATACAGGAGTATTAGAATGCAATACAGGAGTATTAGAATACAATACAGGAGTATTAGAATACAATACAGGAGTATTATAATACAATATTATTAGTGTGCTGCCTGAGGGCGCTTCCTGTACACGGTCACAGATTTGTGTAGGAAGGACCAATCAGACTAATGCACATTCACAATCTGCTTTTATTTATTAGTGAGATTCCAGATGGCTGAAGTTTTTGTTTTAGAAATTACTTTACATTCCAGAAAGGTTCCAGTTATTCCAAACCGTGATTAAAGAGCAGGGTTGTTTCAATACTGTTCCCAGGATAATCAATACCAGGTCATTTAAATACTGGAATTCCAAAGGATCATTGATGAAAACCGTTAGAATATTATTTGATTAGAAATTGCAGGTTACTTCCTGAACTGAAGTAAGTAAATATGAGTCTAACACTGGTAATGAGTTGTCTATTTTATAACATTTTCACAAGAGGCATTGTAAGTAAGAATTTGTTTTAAATTGACTAGTTCAACACAGAGAAGAAAAGTTAATATATTGTTGTAATACAATTCTGACCAGCAGAGGTCAGTGTCACACTATCTGTCAGGGGAGCTGTGCTGTAGTAAACATTTAGAGGAGCAAGATCAGAAGTGATCCACAATAAAATAAAGTTTTGTTTGATAGGATCAGATAGGACTGAAATTATTTGTCACGTTGCAAACTTCCTGTATATAGAATGGATGCCAGAAAAAGCAAGTTGATTAAGAACATATTCTCAGAGCTTTCAGCAATTGGTAGGTTATTGATATTTTCAAATCTGTCACAGTATTTGCTCCCAGGATGCTGTTAATAAATAAAAATTATCATTATCATCACAGGTTTGCTTTTCTTGATGTTTTGAATTTTATCCGTAATATGGTATATGGAAATTCTGATGACAGTGCTGCATAGCAGCGTATTAACCAAGAAACAGCTGTCTGTCAGCCAAAACACACCAACCGCTACTCTCATTATTCCCAAATCATATTAGGACAGTCAGAAGCAATCAAAATTAACAAACCAAGCGGAAGGGGAGGGGTCCTTGTTACCAAAACATGCATTGATCCAATTTAGGTGTTCAGAATACAATCTTGCAAAGTGCTAAACTTTTCTCTCAATTACATTAAGCACAATGATAGCATCCCAAATTTCAACCTACACCCTTATACCATGTCACTTATTCCAGGGCCCATTGGTGAAATTATTGCAAGGCAAGGAAATAGGATACCATTTAGGAAGCATCCTGTGGCTTATTGCCAATCTCCAGTCCCCATGGAAACATTCCCATTGGGTTTTGTTTTGTGACAATACAATATTGTGTCGTGATGCATTCCTTTAAGCCCTTTGATTAGTAGCGCTGTGAATCACAGGGGTTTTTCCAAAAACAGGGATCTGAAGATGGGAAACAGGGGCCTTTGGGAAGAAGATGCTTAATGTGTGTCAGGAAAACATTTGGCAAGATTGATTAACTTAATCTGAAAGTGTGAAGAATAATAAATAACTTGACCGAAAGTCCAAAAATATAGAAATAATGTGTTACAGAAATGACAGAACATAAAGACCATCTGTCTGATTATTCCACAGTAGTGAGATACTTCTACACCTTTTCCCTGCTTCAACTCCTTTATATGACCCCTGCATTTAATACAAGACATATGTGGATGAATGTAAGTAAGCAGACATAGAACCAGGGTTAGGAGTCCATGTTTTAAAAAAATACAACTTGAACAGACTTTCTCTACAATGTTACCTGCAGCAGAGACACCCAATCAGTGACAAGTTATATTTGACATTTCCTTCTTTGCTGGCTTACTTGTGAGAATTCTTTTAGTAGCTATTTTCAACTCCTTTGATATGGTTGTTAGGCAAGTTATTTTCATCAGGATACAAAACAAACCCCCCTTATGTAATGGCAGGAGACGAACAAGAGACTCCTGAAACAACCTCACAGTTTCTCCAAAGATATTTATGGCTCAGCGATGAGCAGCGCACAGGAGAGTAGGGGGCCATTCATTTTGCAGAACATCGTAAAAACACATTACACACACTAAAGAAACACTAAGACAAGAATTACAGCAATAGGCCGTACAAGGTATTTTATAGGGTAGGTGATGCTTGGCACTGGAGTTTGGACTGTGGCAGAATGAAGGCTACCTAATGGACAACCTGAAATGGGTTTTAATTGCTGGACCACTTTCTAGGTTTATGTTTTGTTTAAGATTTTCTGTTGTTTTGCTGCTTAAATGTTATTGTTCATGTTTGGAAAACATTATTTATAATTTTAGTTGTAGTTCATTATCATTATATATTTTTTTTTTAACTTATCTTCACCAAAGGGGACAATAACCGTATCTGGAAAGATTTTCTCTCTAAACATTCCCAAACATACCTCACCACGGATGACAAATAAAGCTTTTCAAAGTGATACTGTGAAATTCTGGCAACAAAGCAGTTATTTTCTGCTTACCCAGGCTGTGATGAATTTGTGGATACCTTGGGAAAATGAGCTAATATACTTGTAGACCTCCAATGATTGTCATTGAGCTAACTCACGTTAACATTGAATCACATCCTTCCAGACGTTATCCACAAGACCCTCTGCCTCAGTAGAAAATGGTTGCCTGATTTTTTAGTTGCCAGAGGGTTCAGTTGCCACAGGGTTTAGATGACACAGGGTTTAGTTGCCACAGGGTTTAGTGGCCAGAGGGTTTAGTTGCCACATGGTTTAGTTGCCACAGGGTTTAGTTGCCAGAGGGTTTAGTTACCACAGAGTTTAGTTGCCACAGGGTTTAGATGACACAAGGTTTAGTTGCCACAGGGTTTAGTGGCCAGAGGGTTTAGTTGCCAAAGGGTTTAGTTGCCACAGGGTTTAGTTGCCTGAGTGTTTAGATGACACAAGGTTTAGTTGCCACAGGGTTTAGTGGCCAGAGGGTTTAGTTGCCACAGGGTTTAGATGACACAGGGGTTAGTTGACACATGGTTTAGTAGCCAGAGGGTTTAGTTGCCACAGGGTTGAGTTGCCAGAGGGTATAGTTGCTACAATGATTAGTTGCCAGAGTGTTTAGTTGCCAAAGGGTTTAGTTGCCAGAGGGTTTAGTTGCCACAGGGTTTAGATGACACAGGGGTTAGTTGACACATGGTTTAGTGGCCAGAGGGTTTAGTTGCTACAAGGATTGGTTGCCAGAGTGTTTAGTTGCCAAAGGGTTTAATTGCCAGAGGGTTTAGTTGCCACAGGGTTTAGTTGCCAGATCCTGGATCCCTTTAAGACCTGCACCGTGCTGCCAGATCCACTGGTTGTCAATGTTACTACTTGGGGGTTGTGAGTGTTACTAATTGGGGGTTGTGAGTGTTACTAATTTGCATATTGAGGAGAACACTTGACGCATCCCAAGTAACACACTAAGGGAATCCTAAATAGGGCCCTTCCTATTTCAGGCACCTTAACCAATCAAGGGCATCATTTGGGAAGGTTCTGTCATCTGGCGCCGAACATCAGTCAGAACAGGATCCCTGCGTTGACATTGGTGCCCTCAGGGATAGCTATATGCTAATCATATTTACTCTGCAGATGAACTGAGAGGAAATCAATTTTTTCCCTCCCCACATTGTTATCATTTCATCCCAGAAAACCAGTGTGCATCCGACTCCTTTTCCAAACCATCAGTGCTGAACCGCTGAGGAGAATGCCAAGCAGGAAGGAACGAAAGGAAGAAAAAAGATTCATGATCCTCCACATACTGTACACATTAATGCAGACTGAATCCCATTCATTCCTTGTTGAACTGGATTTGCATAAAGTGGGACACTAATGGAGAATCCTCTGATGAGGCCAGTCCTCCAAAGATCTACAGCAACGCAATAGGTTACAATAGATATATGGGTGTTTGGTACTTTCCTCGGCTTTCAGACCTGAACCATGGAACAGTGGAACCATGCAACCATGGAACAGTGGAACCATGGAACAGTGGAACCATGGAACAGTGGAACCATGGAACAGTGGAATCATGGAACAGTGGAACCATGCAACCGTGGAACAGTAGAACCATGGAACAGTGGGAGTGGGTTTGTAAAGCCATTGTAGCCCAATTTCTACACTGTGCACTACTTGGTCCAGGTTTAAAATGATATTGTAGGCAGGGAGGAGGGCAACATCCGGGACACCAGACTTGTTTTGATAGATGTGAGAATGTCATATTCTCAACATGCTGCTTGCATTCATTCCCTCTCTTTCTCCCCTATTTCTCTTTGTCTTCATCTCTTTCTTCATTTCTGTTTCCCTCTCTCCTTCACTTCTTCTCCCTCTTCTCTATTACTCTTTCTCTGTCTGTCTTTCTCTTGCTATATCTCTCTGGTAAAATAATTGGGATAATCTAGGGGCATGCTGCATAGAAATCAATTGATGGATTATAAATTATGTCTAATCTTCTGTTTGATATATTTCAGCTTTAATAGTACGAATAAAAAAATTAGGCAAATTGATGTATTTTTGACACAATTACACCCAAACGACTTCAAAAAAAGTAAAGGATTTTATATTGTCAATAGAAGTTGATATATACAGTGGATATAAAGAATCTACACACCCCTGTTAAAATGCCAGGTTTTGTCATGTAAAAGAATGAGACACAGATAAATCATGTCAGAACCTGAAAATGAAAAATAAAAACCTTACAATAACCTGGCTGCATAACTGGGGATGTGGCTGTGTTCAGAATTAACCAATCACATTCAAACTAATGTTAAATAGAGGTCATTACACACCTGCCATCATTTAAAGTGACTCTGATTAATCATAAATAAAGTTCAGCTGTTCTAGTAGGATCTCATTGTTGAAAGATATCAGTCAGGAAAAAGCTACAAAATAATTTCCAAAGCATTAGATATACCATGGAACACAGTGAAGACAGTCATCATCAAGTGGAGAAAATATGGCACAACAGAGACATTACCAAGAACTGGACGTCCCTCCAAAATTGATGAAAAGACTAGAAGAAAACTGGTCAAGGAGGCTTCCAAGAGGCCTATAGCAACAGTAAAGGAACTGCAGGAATTTCTGGCAAGTACTGGCTGTGTGCTTCATGTGACAACAATCTCCCGTGTTCTTCATATGAATGGGCTATGGGGTAGGGTGGCAAGACGGAAGCCTTTTCTTACAAAGAAAAACATCCAAGCCTGGCTGAAGTTTGCTGCCTGGCCCGGCGAGGCGGGTTGCCACGGTAGCAGGAACAGTGTGAGGGAAGGGGGAGGATGTCACCCTCTCACATTCCTCCCAAACCACCACCGGGAGGCACCCCTGAAGAGCGCCATGATTGCTTTTGATTGTCCCCTCTCCTCACCTCTCCTCACCTCTCTTCACCTCTCCTCACCCTCTCCTCACCCTCTCCTCACCTCTCTTCACCTCTCCTCACCCTCTCCTCACCCTCTCCTCACCTCTCCTCACCCTCTCCTCACCTCTCTTCACCTCTCCTCACCCTCTCCTCACCTCTCTTCACCTCTCCTCACCTCTCCTCACCTCTCTTCACCTCTCTTCACCCTCTCCTCACCTCTCCTCACCCTCTCCTCACCTCTCCTCACCTCTCCTCACCTCTCCTCACCTCTCTTCACCTCTCCTCACCCTCTCCTCACCTCTCCTCACCCTCTCCTCACCCTCTCCTCACCTCTCCTCACCCTCTCCTCACCTCTCTTCACCTCTCCTCACCCTCTCCTCACCTCTCCTCACCTCTCTTCACCTCCCCTCACCCTCTCCTCACCCTCTCCTCACCTCTCCTCACCTCTCTTCACCTCTCCTCACCCTCTCCTCACCTCTCCTCACCTCTCCTCACATCTCTTCACCTCTCCTCACCCTCTCCTCACCTCTCTTCACCTCTCCTCACCCTCTCCTCACCTCTCCTCACCTCTCCTCACCTCTCCTCACCCTCTCCATTCACCACCCTTAATAAAACCACGTCCAGGACCCCAAGCACTTGTTCAGTGTTCATCTTTATGTCTTACAGTGTAACACTCCCAGAGTGTGACTGCGGTTCAGAGAAATAAAAGTATGAGGGGAGGAGGTGAGGGAACAATCAAACAAACACCGAAAACAACCACTTTGGCTGGGGCCATTTCGGGCGGCCTCCCGGTGGTGGTTTGGAAGAAATTGGCTCAGGATGTCGTTGCCTTGGTGATCTCCCTACCCATTTTATCGGCAGAGGCATCCCCATACATCCACTGGTGAGGTACCGATAGGAGGGGCTACTACAGAGCAATCAGGAAGTGTAGCTGCTGTCTAGGCACATCGTTGTAGATGGCTAACTTAAGAACAACTTAGAAAAAGGCACACTGGTCTTTTATATACAGAATGCATCTGGGAAGATTGAAAGGCTGCTTACAGGCTTTGCAGAGATAAGCTTCACGACACATCCGTCAGTTAACACAATAGCTTAATCCTCAACAGAATGCAGCACAGTTTCCTCCCCTCTGCTTTCCCAGGAAACTAACCAGCTGAGGATGATATTTTTTTCTATCCACAACCAATGCAAAAGAGTTCTCTCCCAAAATGCTCCCCCAGAGCCGTAACACTGTGGAGCTGGTCTGGCTCACACTGCACCCTTTCCTGTAAAGAGGCCTGAATCTTTCAGCCCATTAAGGGTGGTGTCAGATTGATATAGTAAGCAGACACATTACGAGGGTCCTGCCTTCAGCCAGCAGAATATCACTGGCAATGCCACCTCATTTACTTGTAAAGTCATTTTATTTAGTGCAGGGCTCTTGTCAAAAGTAGCGAACGAAGCGGTCAGTTTTTTATTGGTTGCATAAATATAATCGTATGATACAATTTATTTACCCTAAATAATCCAGATAGTAAAAGACAGCTTTTAAAAGTCTTAACTATTAGAATCAAAACATTTACAATACAAACAAGTCTATAATCCAGTTCATATCCAGCTACACTGGTCAGTCTAAATGATCCCCTGAAAAATAAAGAGCCAGAAATGACTGCAGAGCAGAAGACCATGTCCTGACTCACGTCACGTCACAAACACAACGTTTCCAGGTTTGTAATTATATGAATGATTCTATGGTTATAAACATTATGATCATAATTCTTGTAATGTATTCACATTCATTGCAATGTCTCCATTTTCATAATCATTGCAATGTTTCGACACCACTGTAATGTTTAATCATAACCTATATTCTAGAACCTATATCCCTGCATTGGGATTAAATAGCAAAAATCGAGGTAAAATTATAAATATATTTCTTTTCACCAGGGCTGCCCGTTGTGACGCGTCCCTGGTCTAATGTATTCATATTTTATTTGATCGCCACCCAAGGAGTCCAGGAAGTGGAATTTTATGTTTTAGTTCTCTCATCTGTTCTTGAGAAACCTTTGGGGTATTGGACGCTATACAACACTCTTTTGGATAATTAAAGTTATAAAGAGTGTTAAGGAAAGATGGTTTGAGGATGCAGGGAGGGGGAAGTAGGAAATATGTCTTCACTGTGTGTCAAAGAGGCTTGTGGGGGTTAGGGAAGAATTGTGCATTTAAAACACCATCCGAGCTTGACTCATTTATTCATTGATAACTTTTCTGAAACTTCAAGAAAGACCTTTTCATAATTGTTTTGTTACGCCATAACTAATACTTCCATATTGGGAAAGACAATGATCTGAATCACAAAAATGTTATAGAGAAATGTTGGCTAGCTTTCAGCGTTGAGTGTTATTCTACACATTGAATTCCAATTCCAGTCCTTGAAGGTTTTTCTTCACAATAAAAAAGTACTGCTTACAAGAATAGACAGAATAACATTGCAGTCAAATTAAAATATTGCTGCAGTTAATGTGCATATCATGTAGATTCTCCTCTTAATTATATAATTTTAGGATTTAATTTGGAATTGCTTGTTTCATTTTCCTTGTGATTGAGCACAGCATGGACATCACTAGAAAATCATGGATGGGGGGGCTAAGCCTCATTTTGGTGGGTCTGGGCATACTCCCCAAAACATATTTTCATCATGTATTTTTAGAGTAATCAAAATAAGGTTATTTTTTGTTATGGTTTGCTAAAAGTATTCCTGTTTCATAGTTTGTGTTAGACACTGATCTGATACTTAAATTCTATCTAAATAAAGAAATTAAAGTCCAGTCTGTCTTCATCCATCCAACACCAACTAAAGTCACAAAAAACACTGTAAGATTTTGCCAAAATACTTTTTTCAACTATAATTTATAGTAAATGAACATCTACATACAGTATATTCTGTTCCTAAGCGAGATTTCTCTGAATCATTCTGAATCATGTCATTAGCCCATTCATCTCAGAATAAAGTCATTAAAAAAACTCCATTCCTCTGAACAGAATATGTTGCAATACATTAACTCCAAACCCAAACAAACAAGTTTTTCCACTTCCTGATGATTATTAGTGACATACAAATGTCAGAAGGTATGTCATTAATGGGAAATTCACATTCTCAGTAGTTGGTTAGTGTTGCTAAGAAATACAACCCCCTATTATCGGCAACCGTCCCCAATAATTGGCCACCTTACCATTTTGTTTAATTACATTATAATTTATTTTTATTTGTATTACAAATGACAGATCTTGTTGTAGCTTGCTTTCCTGCCTTCTGATAAAGAAAAAAACCGCTGATCACTTTGATATTGCATGACGTCCTGTCTGTCACGCAAGTCGAATTTCACCAACTGCAACTTGTCTAAACAATTTCCATACATTCCATTTTTACAATATATATATATATTTTTTTTTACCTCCATACATTTATATAAGAAAGGGTGGTGGGCTGGCTGAGGTTATATTGTTTAGCATAACGTACCGTTGCTTTCCAGTGCATTTACATTTTGAACTTGAGAGGATTTACTTCTCAGACAACTAGAAACGTTAGCTACTATTTACAGAAGACTGCTCAAGCGAGTTATGTTCAAAGCATCAAACTCAACCGAACCTGCCAAATTAACATGATTCTATACAATTTCTATACAATTTTTAAGAAGTTTAGATGTGATGGAAAGGTTGAGGAAAAAAAGAAATCACAGAGAAAATATATTGACTGATAGGGGTCTTGTTCACGAGTGAGGGAAGGATGGAACGGGAGATTGACAGACGGATCGGTGCAGCTTCTGCAGTAATGCAATCGATGTATCGGTCTGTCGTGGTGAAGAAAGAGCTGAGCCGCAAGGCGAAGCTCTCGATTTACCAGTCAATCTACGTTCCTACTCTCACCTATGGTCATGAGCTTTGGGTCACCTTCCTCACCACACCTCCTATATACATGGCATACCCTCCTCGGGGGAGAGTCCTACACATGGCATACCCTCCTCGGAGGAGAGTCCTATACATGGCATACCCTCCTCGAAGGAGAGTCCTATCAAAGGGACACTTTTGCCCCCTGGTCTATGACAATCCAGACACTATGTCAGCGTCCATAGAACCCCACCTACACCTAACCAGTCTTGTAGGAGTGAAGGAATTTCGGTCGTTGCTATTTCAGTTGTCGTTAGACACCAAATCACTCATGGTCTCCTTGATTTAATCACTGCAAGTCATATGCTCCCTATTGCAATTTTCGGTTGCTTCTCAGGTTTTGCCTTTTTCTTTTCATAAAATGTGAATAAATAAGCGGAGAGGGTAGGTATTTCCTCCAGGTGATAATGAACCGTGATGTGAATGTGTTTCTTTGTTTCCCTGTTGTTTTGTATTCCAGTATCTGCCCACATTCAACCATTGTTGTATGGAGTCATCGTGAAAATATTTTAAGGCCTGACTTATTTATGCGTTTCATTTCTAATCATTCCCTCTAACTCCAACATAGAATCTGTTTTGATGGGCATGATGCCTGATGACGATGGAAACAGAAGCTCTTCTGTTAACAATCTTTTCCATCCATTTTGTTTCATTGGAATCTGCATTGCAACAGGGCTAAATGCTCAAATGTGCCATTCGCCCAACCACCAATCGAACTGTACTCCCACTAAACCAGGGGAACAATTGCCTGAATCGGTATTCTGACTCCTGTCAAGTAGAGACTCGCAATAGTGTTTGTTTTCTGCTCTGGTGTTGATCAGACACACACACACACAAACACACACCGTTTACTGAGTTGGCTCCTCTCCCTAAATAAAGGCTTTTCAAGGTTGTTTGTGTAATAGTTTTTTTCTTGGTGTTGGAATATTTTTATTTTTACTACATTTTATATGTAGTCTGAATCAACAACCTCTATTGTAATAATTTTTTTGTGTAAAAATAATTCTTTATTTAACACAGTACTTAAGAGTATATTCAGATATACTTTTCTTGCCTTGCCGGAGGTATCCGCTATCCCTTGCACACCAAGGGGAGCGCATCCTCTAGTGAATAATCAATGTTCAGCCTGCAGTAGCCCAACCTGCCACAAGGAGTTGCTAGAATGCGACAGGACGAAGAAACTGACATCCTTCCCACCAACCCAGGATGGTTGGTCAGAATGGGAGTAGAACCAAGACTAGAACCCAGTTTCAGATAGCAAGAAGTCAGAAATGTCAAAGTGAAATTTGCAAACATTGAATTTCAGTAGAGTAGTATGCAATGATTATCATGTTAGTATGAAATTAGTACTTGTATTGATTTTGCCTCTGCCAGTCCTCTGCTGGAAGTAGTTAATTGCAGCTGAATGACAACAACTGTCTCAAGGAGTAATTGGATCAAGAGAATATAGGCAAGAAAATAATAAATATACTTGAAATTGTCCGAAAATACTGCACCCTCTGGACTTCATATAGCACTAGGTTAACCATCATATGTGCTTAACTAACCTACTATGTATTCTCTGCCATGACAGTCCACAAAACACCCTTCACAAGTAATAAAGAGAGCCACAGGTTCATAGGTATATGGACTGTTCATTCAGAATTGATTCCCAATAACCTGAATGGCTGTAGACAGACTGCTACATCGATATGAACAGCTCTTCAAGTTAAAGGCCACTGAAATGTCAGCTTATTTCTACAAATAGATGTAGGATGACGACAGCTGTCATGGCAACTCAAATGTAATATTTAATAGGCCAATGTGCATGTGGATAAAGATCTCTCCAGGTGCATGCAAAATGCAGACCTATTTTTGGACTGTCATTCAGACAGTCATTCAGTCAGTCACGGACACTCAAATCAGACAGTCATTCAGACAGTCATTCAGTCAGTCACGGACAGTCATTCAGACAGTCATTCAGACAGTCATTCAGACAGTCATTCAGACAGTCAACAACATCATCCAACAGGATGACTAGCCAGCTTTCTGAACTAATTATTTTCACTTAGATGTCATTAACATGGCTGTCATGGGCCAATATGTAGAATTTCAGGACTTATTCACATTATCTCATCCTGAAGTAAATTAGCTTTATAACATTTTCTAGCTGTCAAGTAGGGCTATGAAATGTGGGCTTGCTCCTCAACCAAATTTAGTTTATGGCCCCAATTGGCTTTTGCCGGCCCTGCCTGTCCTTATAGTGTTCAAATTCTGACTAGGACACCACAAATAGGAACGTGGTCTCCATCTCCACAGAGAGCCGAGTGATGTTGAACCCAGACACCACAACTAGGGATGTGGTCTCCATCTCCACAGAGAGCCGAGTGATGTTGAACCCAGACACCACAATTAGGGAAGCGGCCTCCATCTCCACAGAGAGACGGTTGATGTTGAACCCAGACACCACAACTAGGGATGTGGTCTCCATCTCCACAGAGAGCCGGTTGATGTTGAACCCAGACACCACAACTAGGGAAGCGGCCTCCATCTCCACAGAGAGACGGTTGATGTTGAACCCAGACACCATGGCAACATCCATTCAATGGAAAAGCTCCAATAGCTTCCTGCTGGCTGATATTAATGGCAGAGACCTTCCACAGATAAATTTTGCAACAAATGATGAATGCGAACCCACAGCCACAAAAGGCTTTTTGAAACATGATGTCACCAAAAGTTACCTTGGATCCACAGAGGTTGGTATAATGAAAACATGAAATGTCAATATTCAAACTGATGAACAGTCTATCGCACATAAAGAATCAGTCACAGTCCTTCTTTCCTCCAGATTTTCAAATGTAATATAGAGCATGATGAAGTGGGAGCCACATGCAGTCCTAAATAAGCAGCAGAGCTGGACTCTGTCCAACAAGACAAATGCATAAAACCACATTCTCCAAATATAAATTCCTCCACTGTCTCCAGCCTGTCTTAGGAGGCGTTTCTGTGTTCGCATTAGAGTCCCGGTCCGCTCTCTTCGTTTAATTAATAGTGTGTAGGTGTGTCTGTGTGTGAGTGTGTTCAGCGATGTGAACCCATTTAGCCATGCCCCTGCCACCAGTGGTTGTTGTTGAATGGCAGTTCAGCATTTAGGAAAACAATTCTAAATCAGCAAATGAGGTAGCCAAATTACTTCCTACACTTTGTGCCAGTATTACACATTTGAGTCACCCAGCAGTATTTACACCACCAGTGATGCAGTCACCAATAAGCAATGAAATTCAGAAGACGGGACCACATGCTTAAATGTTATGTTGTCAAACGCTTTTTGAATAATTGACTGTTAAAGTGATGTTATCATTCATTTTGTTCACTAAATTTCCTCTGAAATTAAATTGATCATCTCCGAGTGGCGCATTGGATTTGGGCACACCAAATGATCAATGCAGTCTTTACATTTGTGACATATTAAAAGGGTATGATTAAGATAACAGCTGGCCACTGGACAGAAGCCTCAAGGCCCCCCGGAGGAGAAAGAGGGGCCAATTACATAGTCCAGCTAGCCATTCGGTGAAGTCATGAACACTTTTATGTTGCTGATATAATAGGGTTTTATTGGTTCTAGACATTATGCTTATCTATCACGTACCATGCCAGCCGTCAGGTAGTATAGAGAAGAGTCTCTATCGGTTTGGGTGGCTGGAGTCTTTTACTGTTTCTAGGTCCTCTGTCACTGCCTGGTGTGGCGGTCCTGGATGAGCTTGGCCCTCAGGATGGGGCCCAGCAGGTGTGCCCTACATTCTGAAGTGCCTTCCCATGTAGTCACTCTCAAATAAAATAACAACCACTACAATGGGACATTGTTGTGCCATATAGCTAAGTGCTACAAAATGACGGTTGGAGCAGAGAAAGCGAGATAGAGAAAGAAACAGACTGAGAGACTGCAGAATGACATACCAACATGAATAAATCATCAGGGAGCCGCGCTGAACAGAATGAGAGGCGCGTGCCTGCTGCGGAGGCGCAGTCTAGTGTTGCTGGAAGCGCGGTCTGTGGTGCTGAACCGCCTCAAAGCGTCCCCTCGTTGTTGAGGGGACCTTGTGTCCATTCACAAGTTTACGATAGGCTACAGTATATGATACAAAACGAGTTTATATAAGACAGACTATCACACTTGAATTGGTATAAGCGTTGGATTTTGAAGAAGCGACGTTTCAAATCCTTGGAGAAAATCGAAGATACGGCATGAGAAGGCTCTGAGATTTCATTTGGACACCGCGATTTGGGAAGTCTTCAACCGTATTTTAATGAGATGGTTACCCAAACGAACATGGGATTAATGTTGACATGAACGTTTCGGGAGGTGTTGATAAAATGTTGGTGAATATGATCTCTTTTTCCCATACCTTAAAGTTTATTGACCTACTCTAAATACTTGGATGATTCCTGATTGGAATAGTGGTCAATTATGCTATAAATAGAACGTATTCGCTAGCCTTCACGTGGGAACTTGAAGACCGGGCATCTAGCTTTACATTTAGATCTACTATACATCTGGAAAGAATATAACCAAGCCATGTCTCGTCTCCTGGTGTCAGTGAACTGCGCTGTCCTGTTGCTCTTTGCTAGCGACATGTTTTCGGTGGGGGCAAGTAAGTAAAAATATTATATTTCTGTTATTTTGACTTTCTATTCTAACTGTAGCAATCCTTGGGCACTGTGTCTAAACGACGTCCAACTGCACGTGGACAGTGTGGACATAATGTGCGCTGTAGCCAATAATAGGTGGATTAAAATGCTGTGAATGCAGCTGCAATATCCCCTATGTATTTTTTGCTATTTCTACAATTAAGATTTTTTCATTTAAATAACGTAAAATTATTGAGACTCATTCAACATGTTGACTTCGTTTGCCTCAACTTTTACAGGTAGACTGCCGCTTGTCTATGTGCACGTGTTCTTTATTAGCCATTATTATTTATTATTAACACAAATTAATGTCACTCGCGTAATTAACAAAGCATTTGTGTTTTTAACCAGCCAATACATTTTTTTATGAAATAGACACCTGATGCCAACATTAAACCACGGATAAGCGCGAACTCTCTATGTCGCCCTTATGAATAGACCGCTTGATTAATAATTTCTCCATGAAAGGGCACAGGCCAACTGTAATTGCATTTATGCCCTTGGCAAAATGTGGATGATATAGTCCTTTATATTGCAATGTAATCTGACTCGTGATGCAGTCGATTCAGTCGCTGCAAATGCTTCTATGGAGATAGTTATTGGGCATAGGAAAATATATTATCAGTTATTTACTGGAGCGTATCCAACCATTCCGTCATTCGTTCATTCAGTTTTAGAGCTATATGCACCTAGCCAGTGCTATTTCACTTACACACGCGACAGAGCTCTGGCCACGCTCAGCTCTTCTACATGACCGTTCTTATGCGGTGTCACGCAGATCAGAATATTCGAATAGCGAATTCGAAGCGCTCGTGCTGTAGCTCAGAACTTTCCACTTTCACCACGGCTTCAAATCACACGTTCTCTGTCTGATTTCAATAAGTAGGTAGTTCTCTTCGTTTGAAGCGGTATTGAGCCGGATGCCCAGCGGCTGTATGCATTCTGCCTGTGGGGAGTGAGTTCACGCAGCTGCGTTGATTCTCGGTTGATGTATCCACGTGTAAATTGTTAATATAGGCGGGTGAAATGTATTCAGAGATGGCCTACACCAAGAACAGTGATATCCAAATGCTCATTCGAACACAGAATTATTGGCCGATTTTTGCAAATGTTGATTAATAGCTAATTATTTTTATTGTTCACCACGGGGGTGGGGTGAAGTCTGTCTCTGTACATACACATACCTTACTAGCTATGTATCTCAAAATCCCGATTCTGACCTTGGTGTTAGTAGCCTATTTGATCAGGATTCATTTTTACCCCTGACTATGCAGCAGCTACTCATCCTGGTATGCAAAGAGGATTATTGGTGCTTCTCACTATAGAGCTAACATTTACAACATGATGACTTGCCAGATGGCGGTGCTATAACATGTGATTGAAAATGAATACTTTGAAGGTCATGTCCCTTACCCCTGTAGCATTGTTCATGAACCCAGTAAATGTGGAGGTGGAGTTAAGAAGAGCATTGCTTTCCTAATGTCCAAAAGAGAAAGTCACTGCAGAGGCTCTTGCTTTCTTTTTACCCCCAAAAAGTTCTGTTGTTTTCATGGACCCCATGGGTGTCTCACCAGAAACATGTTAGCTTAGATGCCAGGAAGCTGTTAGCCTGTTAGCCTCAGGGACCCATACAGTTCACATTTATTTGAGATTGATGCGCTTTATGGGAAGTCCAATAAGCTGTGTGCCCTTTCTTGCTTGTTAATGTGCTCTAGCTTGTCTCCTGGGAGGGGTCTCCTGCCCCAGATCACCACAGAGGCACATGGCCAGAGGTCTGTTGAAAAACACTTAAATTGCCACAACACAGAATGAGCAAACTGCACAAAACTCGATAGACAGCATCTATAGACTAAAGCCTAAAGACAGTTTTTTTTCCTAAATAGTAGCCAATAGTAATAGTAGTCCATTATTGACTAATATTGACACACATGTGTTTGTGTGGTCAAGAAAATTTGGCACACATGCTAAGGAATGTGTCTAGTTAACCCAGATAATATCTTAGGCTTGATTAAGACAAAGCCTGAGTTGATGATGCAATGGCAATGGTTTGGCATTTTAAAAATTGTTCGAAGGTGGGTTCTGCGTCAATCATTGGGTATAACGTTTAATGTTTCCTTGTATAACAAACTAACAGTAATTGAGTTTAGAGTGGACAAATAATTGTTTGTAGCTAGCTGGAGTCCCTGGTGTGTGTGTGTTGGATTTGACTGTGTGTTTGCGTGCATGTGTGTTGTCAGACAATTACATCCAGCCAGACTATATCACCCGAGCAAGAAGGATCATATGGTCTTTGAATGACCTCATGTCTGATCATTAAGCTAGTGTAGACAGGATACAACTGGACGTGTCATAACCAGGTCCTTTCCAAACAGGCCTTTTCAGACTGGGTCTACTGCTTCTCTGCAGTCATTAAAGTTGCTCATCCTATAGGACTGAATGCAAAACTGACACGGACATATAGAACAGTGTTTGGGTTAACTGACACGGACATATAGAACAGTGTTTGGGATAACTGACACTGACATATAGAACAGTGTTTGGGATAACTGACACTGACATATAGAACAGTGTTTGGGATAACTGACACTGACATATAGAACAGTGTTTGGGATAACTGACACGGATACATATAGAACAGTGTTTGGGTTAACTGACACGGATACATATAGAACAGTGTTTGGGTTAACTGACACGGATACATATAGAACAGTGTTTGGGTTAACTGACACGGATACATATAGAACAGTGTTTGGGATAACTGACACGGACACATATAGAACAGTGTTTGGGTTAACTGACACGGATACATATAGAACAGTGTTTGGGATAACCGACACGGATACATATAGAACAGTGTTTGGGTTAACCGACACGGATACATATAGAACAGTGTTTGGGTTAACCGACACGGATACATATAGAACAGTGTTTGGGTTAACTGACACGGATACATATAGAACAGTGTTTGGGTTAACTGACACGGATACATATAGAACAGTGTTTGGGTTAACTGACACGGATACATATAGAACAGTGTTTGGGTTAACTGACACGGATACATATTGAACAGTGTTTGGGTTAACTGACACGGATACATATAGAACAGTGTTTGGGTTAACTGACACGGATACATATAGAACAGTGTTTGGGATAACCGACACGGATACATATAGAACAGTGTTTGGGATAACCGACACGGATACATATAGAACAGTGTTTGGGATAACCGACACGGATACATATAGAACAGTGTTTGGGATAACCGACACGGATACATATAGAACAGTGTTTGGGATAACCGACACGGATACATATAGAACAGTGTTTGGGATAACCGACACGGATACATATAGAACAGTGTTTGGGATAACCGACACGGATACATATAGAACAGTGTTTGGGATAACCGACACGGATACATATAGAACAGTGTTTGGGATAACTGACACGGATACATATAGAACAGTGTTTGGGTTAACCGACACGGATACATATAGAACAGTGTTTGGGATAACCGACACGGATACATATAGAACAGTGTTTGGGTTAACCGACACGGATACATATAGAACAGTGTTTGGGATAACTGACACGGATACATATAGAACAGTGTTTGGGATAACTGACACGGATACATATAGAACAGTGTTTGGGTTAACTGACACGGATACATATAGAACAGTGTTTGGGATAACTGACACGGATACATATAGAACAGTGTTTGGGTTAACTGACACGGATACATATAGAACAGTGTTTGGGTTAACTGACACGGATACATATAGAACAGTGTTTGGAATAACTGACAGAAATATAGAACAGTGTTTGGAATAACTGACAGACATATAGAACAGTGTTTGGAATAACTGACAGACATATAGAACAGTGTTTGACCGGGATTGGAGTTTTATAATATGGAGAAACGGGATTGGATGTAAACCAGGCCTGTAGTTTTAGAACATAGAGAACCGGGATTGGATGTAAATCAGGCCTGTAGTTTTAGAACATGGAGAACCGGGATTGGACGTGGTAGAAAACGGTAGGCGGAGGCAGATGGGAGGGGTTCAGGCCCTATTAGCAGAAATACCCAGAAACCCCTGCAGTGCAGAGACAGGAAGTAATATGCAGGTTGAGACCGTCTCGTGTTACACTTCTTGTTAAAGACAGCACACTCAAGTGTTTGGGAAAGAAAAGAATCAAAGGATGCCCGTCTTAGTCTATCAACCAGTCATCTTCCTCAACGTGTTTTCTACCCCATTATCGATTTAAATGTTTCTGTGTGACAGCAGAGCTGCCTCATACAGCACTGAACCAGGGCAGAATACGCAGTTACCTGTTTGTTGAAGGTATGATAGTAGCTACCTTGATAATTGACAGAACAATGCATTTATTGTAGGCTACTGGCAGGTTCTCTTTTCTAATATAAAGTGGCTGGCTCAGGCTAGACTCATTCTTAAAGACGTGTTTGTTCACCATTACTTTGTGCAACTCGGATGAGGTTCGGCGTCTGTTCGCTACTAGTAACATGGTACGATCTGGAAGGAGGTCAATGGATGAGGCAGTCAATAAGCTGTTATCAAAGAGCAGTGCCAGGTGGAGCAAGGTGGAGCCCTGTGGAGCTAGGTAGAGCCCTGAATCTTATCTTCACAGAGGAGCTCAAAAATTGCTGCTTCACACAGCCGGACTGGGTGGTCAGTTGACCTCCTTGTTTGGCAAGGAAAAATGGACTGGGAGATGAGCAGGTGTCCAGGGAGGGAGGTGAGGAGGAGGACAGGGAGGGAGGTGAGGAGGAGGACAGGGAGGGAGGTGAGCAGGAGGACAGGGAGGGAGGTGAGCAGGAGGACAGGGAGGGAGGCAGCTGTGTACATGGTCAAATACAATGAAAAACCTTGGTGTGATATTTCCTGAGATCCAACTTTAATCCATGAGCACCTAATGGTCTACAGGACGTGGGTGTAGGAGCAAGAATACCCAGAAACCCCTGTGATGCAGAGGCGGGAAATGATGCATCATGCTGAGTGCAGGACTGCAGCAGACTACTATGAAACCACCCCACAGATCAGAAGCTACACTCCCTACCCAGAAAGACCTGTCAGAGGTGATTCAAAATGAATGATTGGGGAGGTAGCTAGATATAGTCACCACATGATAAACTATATTTGAAAAGTACCCAGTGCTCTTATACAGAGGGATAGCCACATAAAATTAGGGCTAAAAGCCTTGCTCAAGGGCACAGTGACAGATGTATTATTATTCAATGTCACCTCAGGGATTCAAACCAATGACCTGTGGGTGACTGGTCACTGCGTGGCCTCTACACGTGCTGCAGGTCAGCGCCTTGCTATGCCAGGCAGCACTTTGTCTCCGCGGTGTGGAAAACGCCTCGCCAGTTCCTTTAATGACCACGTTAGAGACGCCATCCGTCAGGCTGGACATTATAGCTGCTAAATATAATAGTGCTGATTAGTCTCTGCGGAGCGCAGGACACTGAAACCTGTAAGGCTGAGCTGTAGAGGGTCCACACCACCTCATTGGATGCGTCCCAAAAGGAATTTGTCTTCAACGGAGGGTCAGGTGAAATGCAATCTGTCATTTATGACTTTACCCCCCGACTACACTGCCTACAATTAATCAATAACAAAGATGTAAAAAAAGGCCAGGCCAGCTTTTGTTTCATAGACACAAACATTATTTGCCATAGATAAATGTTATACTAGGATTCTCCTGCATTCCATGGGTGTAGCGCTTTAATTATTATTATTATAGTGACACTAGAATGCATGCTGGACCACTCCTGTTGTTATTGGCTGTAACCTGATCAGCTAGAGGACAATGAGCTAGCGTGTCTAATCACGGTTTTGTCTCCTGGATAAATTGTTCGTAATGATTTGAGTCTAATGAACAAGGAGTTGAAAGAGGGGATTTTTAGGCTTGTCAGATTTGATGGCCACCCAGATGTCCCAAAGAACACCTGGCCGCACCTGTTCCTACCTGGTCTCACCTGGTTGCATTAGTAATGTAATCCGAAGACTGGCAGCTGCCATTGTCAGTACCTCTGTATTCTGTTCCACCAGCTGATTTGGTATCACATTCTGTTCTACCAGTTGATGTGATATCACGTATTCTGTTTCACCAGCTAATGTGATATCACGTATTCTGTTCCACCAGCTGATGTGATATCACGTATTCTGTTCCACCAGCTGATGTGATATCGTATTCTGTTCCACCAGCTGATGTGATATCACATTCTGTTCTACCAGCTGATGTGATATCACATATTCTGTTCCACCAGCTGATGTGATATCACATTCTGCAACACCTAATTTATAATAAAAACTATTCAGTAAACTGGAAAATGACGTAGCCCAAACCCCTGACCCGTGAACACAGGATGTCACTTAATCTCCACAACCCACACAGACACAGGCATTTCGATAAACCATTAGTCAGTACCTCCAGCACAAGCAGGCTGTATGTTTCAGATGTAGTGGAGCTGACTCCTTCAGTGTGTCGTCTTTAACACTGTTTCTGTATGTAGTGCAATACCTTTGGCCAGGGCCCATGTGGATTTGGGGGAACCAGAGGTTTGCTATCGTAGGACTGACAGGTGGGTTGGTGGAAATGCTGCCTTCTGACCTCATTCTGATACTATGTGACAGCTAACCTTTGGTGGCACAACAGAACAGGGAGGTCATTATTGATTGTCTGTTGGATAAGAGCGAGGGAGAGAAAGGGAGGGAGGGAGAGGGAGGGAGGGAAAGGGAGGGAGGGAAAGAGAGAGATGGAGGGAAAGAGAGGGAGGGAGGGAAAGAGAGAGATGTTGATAATTAAAAAGGCATACATTCATTGTTAAAGATTTGTCCATGCAATCATTTTGCTAAAAGCAGTGAGAAAGAATTGCTAATTGACTGTAAAAACTTTAATGAAAATCCCATTACCTTTGGACTACAATGGCTAATTGGAAACTGGTAAAGTTCATTGAACTCCACAACCATTTTAACACTTAGGATTATTGTATCTTTCAATGGTTGCTGCTACTTCATATTGTGCTAGTATCATTGATAACTACATGAAAAGCTCCCGTTTTCCATGATCGATTTGGGCACACACTTTCCTTTCTATATTTCTAATGAGCTAGCAAATTCGCAACGCCCTTTTTCTGATCTTCCATTATTTCTTGCTGGTGAATCTTTGGCTGTCATGTTACAAAACGTACATTCCTTTATACCGACATGAAGAAAAACGTCCCTACTTCCTGTCCCCTCCCCCCTCTGGACGTTGATTCCATGTGATTGCTGTGCCCTCGTGGTCCCTCCTCGATGGAATCTGTCACCCTTTAGTTCCCTCGTCTTTGCTGCCAATCCTTAATCAGGTTGTCCGCTAGCAGCTTAATCATGACAGATTACGGCAGAACAGCGAATGGGCGGGGACATGCAGCACTGCTGGGTTGTCTTTTCGGGAGGATGGAGGAGGGTCATGGAATGGAAGCCAGGCCACCAGTTAAAGACCAACTGTCAGTTTAAGGACAGTGGGAAATAATGACCCTGAATAGGCAGAATGTCATTTAAGGAGTAGAAACAACTTGCACAAAGGTGATGTTAAACTGATTATAACCTGTTATTAATGAGACTGGTATTGTTGTAGTTATTAATGTACAATTTAATATGCCTCAGACCCCTGTATCCACACACTTTACTGACAAAAAATAAACCACAGAGTTCTCACATTTTCCAGTCAATGTGTTTGATCTCCAATTAAAACTGTAAACCTTGTGACACTTTCTTCTTTAATTTGAAACTGTGCTTTTTCACATCCTAAGAGGTCACCTTTTTTGAGATGAAAGGTTTGCATGGATCACGTGGTCTCGTTCCTCTCCTCAGATCGACCACCTGCCCCGGTCAATGTTTCGGTGATGCATCTGAGGGCCGACTCTGCCACTGTGTCCTGGGAGGTACCGGAAGGCGATGTCATCATCGGCTTCTCCATCTCACAGCAGGTGAGACACTGTTGTTAAGTTAGAAAATAACGTGTTACATTTTAAACTCTGTGAACAGCCTGATGTACTCACTCTTGGGTCATGGGTCTAATAGATATAGTGTCGTAGGCTGAAATAATTCCCTCTTAAAGGTATTGTTCATTTCTTCAGTAATTGTCTAAAGATGTTGTGTAACAGTTATTGAGAGTTAAGTTCCCACAAAATCTGAACTTTCTATGACTATGTAAATTAATGATCAAACATTTTTAAATAGCATCTGATTCTGTAGCTATGGATCTCCGTAACTGGGCAAGAAATGAACAAAGCCTATTCGGGCCAAAGACCTGGCACTCTACTTTAGAAGCATTGACATACAACATCATTACATGGATTAAACCCGGGAGAAAAGAGAAAACAAAGCAATTTCATGACCTACAATCCGCCTTCATATTGAAACAGCTGAGCGTGTATGATTAGAGAATTCCTACACTAATAAAATAAGTTCTTTAAAGTGAAGAGTTTCTCCTGAACTGATTCTTCAGTTTATCCAAAACATCCTACATCCAAATACAGTTTACCTAGCACATCAACTAAACTACAACAGCACAACACTCCTAACACAAACTAAAAGAGAACAACACAATACCCTCAACACATAAACTGAAAGTGGCTGCTGGACCAATTCTATAAGGGAATGATTATGTGATAAATGTTGAATGTGCCACAGGTAAGTATGTAAGGCTTCCTTCAATTTTACACTACTTGGTTTTCTCAGCAATTTCTGAAGGCTCTGTTCACATGCTAATATACACTTCAGTGAAAGAAAGTTTGATTCTGAGCCCCCAAGCTTGGAATAGAAAAAAGCTCAGTATGCTTCATTTGACAAGAAATTCCCTTCCAGTGTGAAAATCTACAACTGACAGAAATATTTTTAGGTTGAATGGCCTTGAGAAGGCTTAAGAATGCTTAGTGTAGTGGAAGTAGTACTTCTGAATACTGATCTTTAAACGTAACATAGTAGAATAATAATTATTTTTAGTCCTATGATTAATTTGGTAACAATCTAGCCCTGACCAGAGTTGCCAAGGATAGTTGTGGAGCTTTTGTGTTGAGATAAGGTTGTAAATACAATATTTGACATGTATGATGTATTTTCCTTTTTTATTATGAGGGACACTTTAAGATGAATAGTGAAATTACAGCTAGCTAGATATAAAAATATTGTGCATATCCTTCAGAAATCTGTGGGTTAAAGTGACAAGACTGGAGCCATTACTCACAAAAAGGAACATACAAGCCTGAATACATTTCCAAAAACCATGTGAGAAAATGTATTTGAGTTTAATGACACCAAGGTGGAACTTTTCAGCCTTAATTCCAAAATATAAGTTTGATGACAAGCCAATATAAATCATCACCCAAAGTGCAGAGTACCTGTCAAGGTGATGGCAACATCATGCTGTGGGGCTGCTTCTTTTTGGGGGAGACCAGAGTTCTGGTCAGGATGGAGGAGACAATGAATAGCACCAAGAAATTAAGATATTTTCGGGCGAACCCTGCTGCCTTCTGACAGAAAGCTAGAGAAGAATTTCACCTTTCAACATAATGATCAAAAGGACACGGCAAGTTCAACCAAGGAATGGCTTGCAAAAAGCAAGATCAATGTCTTGGAAAGTTCCATTCAGACCTCAATCCTATGGAAAACTTATGGACTTACCTATAGATGCAACAGAGATCCCCCACAATTTGACTGATTTTAAACTCTTTTGCAAAGAAGTGGAATCAAATTGTAAAATGTGCTAGGCTGATGGAGGCCTATCGAAACAGACTTACTGCTTTACTCTGGAAATTCTTCCAAAAAGTATATGTTGTGAGGTGTACAAAATGATGCAACCAAGGCATTGACCTTTTTTATTTTATTAATATTTATTTTACTTTAATATTGTTGGTTCCAAGATCTACAGGCAGTGGTTCAGTAACTTCAGAATGCAGTCCTGTTGGCTACTTGCTCATATTTGTCTGAAAATACTTGCATCCAAACTGTGTACCTAAAATGTGTGTGTGGAGTCGAAAACATCTCTATGGCATCTTCCATTGTGTACATGTACCAGTAGCATATTTCATAGTGTGCATATACCAGTAGCATCTTCTATTGTGTGCATATACCAGTAGGATCTTCTATTGTGTGCATATACCAGTAGCATCTTCCATTGTGTGCATACCAGTAACAGGTTTGATAATTGGTTGGTTTGTGTGGCACACAGACCATTAAATTATTCATTGTTTAAAGACCTGTAATGTCTTGTTTTATCAGATTCCAATCAGGTGTGGCAAACAAACCGGCATACTTAAGCTGTCTGGCATCAAGCCCAGGGAACAGCAAGGAGAACAGAAAGACTGCAATGTGGGCAGTGGGGGTTAGACTGATATCAAGACTAAGACAACGGACATTTCCCACAGATTTGGGATTCGGAGTGTCTCATTTGCATTCCCAAGGTCACAGCATCCAATTTGAAGCCTTTTCTGAGTCGATGTTGAACCTCAAATCGATACTTTATACCCAGTAAATCAGTTTACAGTATATCTCTGCCCATCTTCTGTTAGAGGCAAGAGGGCCATACCCAGCGCTTCATCAGGGAGGTGAACACCACAAGTCGGAGCTGTGTTCTGTGGGACCTGGAGGAGGAGACGGATTACGTCATTCAGGTCCAGTCCATTGGTCTTTACGGAGAGAGCCAAGCCAGCAAGAAGGTCCACTTCAGAACATTAAAGAAGTCTGATCGCTTCCCCTCCAACAGCTCCAACCAAGGTAACTAAAACCCCTGACCTTTATAACCTTATTCTCAAATGAAGACTTCTCTAACCTTTAACCTTTGGCCTAAAGCTTTGTTATTCATCAACATGAATCAGCTTCAAATGGACTGCTACAGGAATTCTGCTGTAAATTAAATGAGCGTAACGTTTTTCCATTATTCAGCAGACACTCTTATCCAGAGGGACTTCTAGTAGTGAGTGCATACATTAAAGCATACATTAAAGTGCATACTTTTTAATTATCTTCATCCTGAAGCTCAAACTACAACCCTGGTGTTAGAAGTTCCATGCTTTACAAATGATATACACTGGATTGCTATTTAATTTTCAACTGTGAGGTTTAATGAGGTGCTTAATAGACAATCATGAAGTACATGAGAATAGCACAACCATGGAATTTACAGTTAATTAAAAGTGACTATCTAACATTGTCTTATTTACAAAATGAATCCTGTATTTACACAATTTTTATTCTGAATAGTAAAACATCTGTGAGAGAACACCTTTGTTGTAGTTGCAGATTTATATACAGTACCAAGACCAGTCTGGTAGTAGATGTAGGTTTTTATACAGTACCAAGACCAGTCTGGTAGGAGATGTAGGTTTTTATACAGTACCAAGACCAGTCTGGTAGGAGATGTAGGTTTATATACAGTACCAAGACCAGTCTGGTAGGAGATGTAGGTTTATTAGATAGATTTGCTAAATTTAGATTAGCTCTAATTTTAAAATTAATCAGAGTTGTGTGCACTTAGTTTTAAAACTGGGTCAATAAATCCATTATTAACGGTATTAAACTATGATTAGTAACAAATACAGTAACCCACCGGATGTATTTTCAGGCCACAAAGTTGTTTTACCATGAAACAGTAGTAAAGTAGCATTTCTGCAGTTATCCTTCATAAAACAATTTGTGGCTTGTGGGTGTTTTAATTTGATTTAAATCCGTTATTTCCAAAGTAGACCACACAAGTCATTCGTGAAATATCATGCGCTACTAAACTATCAAGATTCGTCAGAAGTTCAAATTTCTCCTCTTATGAAAACAATCTACTACCTGACCTGATGGAGGAATTTAGTATCATACTGGAGGATAAAAAGATGGACAACAAGACTGTCAAAAAGAAAGAGAACAGCGATTCTATGGATTGACTGGGATTAAAGCAAAAAGGGACACAAACCAAATTATTGCTTGAAAAGCAAAGGCTAAAAAGGACACGGTGGAGAGAGAGGATGGCTATTTCAGACCGGAGGAAGGCCACCGTCCAAAGAAGTTGATGCTCCCTCCCACAAGGTATTGGAATTGATTCCCCAGCAGATCGGCCCTCTACCTACCTACCTACCTACCTACGATGACGACGGACAATTCGACCAACTAGTATTCTGTAAGGAGATACATTTTTAGCTAAATATTATAGCTAGCCTCACTGTAGGTACTATACAGTAATGTTATTTTATTTATTTGATCTATCTTTACTGTAGTTAATATACACTAACATTATTTTATTTATTTGATCAATCTTTACAGTAACATTATTTTATTAATATGATCTATCTTTACTGTAGGTACTATACAGTAATTTTATTTATTTGATATATCTTTACTGTAGGTACTATAGAGTAATTTAATTGTATTTATTTGATCTATCTTTACAGTAATGTTATTTTATTTATATGATCTATCTTTACTGTAAATACTATAGTCATTTAATTATTTGATCTATCTTTGCTGTGGGTACTATACAGTAACGTTATTTTATTTATTTGATCTATCTTTCCTTCCCCCAGTGGAGCTGACACACTGTGCACTGGAGGATATACAAGGATGTTGCACCAATTATTGCAGTAGCACCAGAGAGGCCAATCAAAAGCCCCAAACTGACATCAGTCAGGCCCATATTAATGTATTGAGGCTAGAGAGAAAAATCAACTGCAGATTGAGGCCCTGAAATTACAAAAATAAGTTATTCTAATTTAAAACAAAACTACTAATAGAAGGGAACAATTGCCCACTTTGCAAAGAAGGATGATCGTATTTACAGTAAATGTATATTTATACTCACCTAAAGGATTATTAGGAACACTCATTAATGCAATTATCTAATCAACCAATCACATGGCAGTTGCTTCAATGCATTTAGGGGTGTGGTCCTGGTCAAGACAATCTCCTGAACTCCAAACTGAATGTCAGAATGGGAAAGAAAGGTGATTTAAGCCATTTTTAACGTGGCATGGTTGTTGGTGCCAGACGGGCCGGTCTGAGTATTTCACAATCTGCTCAGTTACTGGGATTTTCACGCACAACCATTTCTAGGGTTTACAAAGAATGGTGTGAAAAGGGAAAAACATCCAGTATGCGGCAGTCCTGTGGGCGAAAATGCCTAGTTGATGCTAGAGGTCAGAGGTGAATGGGCAGACTGATTCAAGCTGATAGAAGAGCAACTTTGACTGAAATAAGCACTCGTTACAACCGAGTTATGCAGCAAAGCATTTGTGAAGCCACAACACGCACAACCTTGAGGCGGATGGGCTACAACATCAGAAGACCCCACCGGGTACCACTTATCTCCACTACAAATAGGAAAAAGAGGCTACAATTTGCACGAGCTCACCAAAATTGGACAGTTGAAAACTGGAAGAATGTTGCCTGGTCTGATGAGTCTCGATTTCTGTTGAGACATTCAGATGGTAGAGTCAGAATTTGGCGTAAACAGAATGAGAACATGGATCCATCATGCCTTGTTACCACTGTGCAGGCTGGTGGTGGTGGTGTAATGGTGTGGGAGATGTTTTCTTGGCACACTTTAGGCCCCTTAGTGCCAATTGGGCATCGTTTAAATGCCACCGCCTACCTGAGCATTGTTTCTGACCATGTCCATCCCTTTATGACCACCATGTACCCATCCTCTGATGGCTACTTCCAGCAGGATAATGCACCATGTCACAAAGCTCGAATAATTTCAAATTGGTTTCTTGAACATGACAATGAGTTCACTGTACTGAAATGGCCCCCACAGTCACCAGATCTCAAACTAATAGAGCATCTTTGGGATGTAGTGGAACGGGAGCTTCGTGCCCTGGATGTGCATCCCACAAATCTCCATCAACTGCAAGATGCTATCCTATCAATATGGGCCAACATTTCTAAAGAATGCTTTCAGCATCTTGTTGAATCAATGCCACGTAGAATTAAGGCAGTTCTGAAGGCGAAAGGGGGTCAAACACAGTATTAGTATGGTGTTCCTAATAATCTTTTAGGTGAGTGTATATTGATTTATATTGATTCATTCATTTGAATCCATGTAGGCCTAAAACTTTTTTTAAACAATAATATATGTCCTCCAGTCTTGTCCTACTCTTATGTTCTTGTGCTTCCAGGTCCAACCGGTATAGTGTTGAGAATAACAACAAATAGCAGTCTCAAAAATAGATTATATCAAAATATAATATGCTTTACATATTAACAATGGTATATGCACACCTAAGGTTGCACAATGGTTTTCAGTCAAGGTTCTTCTCATTGCATTCCCATTAGCATTGGCTGCATTGTGCACCTGGTCATCATCTCTAATCACAGGTGGGTCCTCTTCAGTCTCCTCAGGTATTTCATCTCGGTGTCTCTTGCCAAAGTTATACAAAACTGCCAATGCAACAATTGAGGTCAGTGTAGTGTCCATCACATACCTTCTACAAAACTCTTTCTACAAGACCTTTCGTCAGGATGTGAGTGGAGTAGTATAGAACAGTTCATTACTCCATTCTCCATTTTCATCACAGACAGAATGCACATTGATGGAGCATTGATGAAGTCTTTACCATTACGAAACAGTTCAACATTCTCGCCACCAGGGATAGAAATAGGAATGAGTACAATCTATTAACCCTAGAACACCTGGTAATCAAGCTTTTCTATTCAAATCCAGCTGCTGTTTCTGCTGTTGGATTAAATTTTATGTACTGACTCTTTAGAATGGCAATAGCACTGGTCACTCTGGCCACAACCCTGCTGACTGATACCTGAATGACTGGTCCATTTCTATCACTCCCATGCTGAATGACTGGTCCATTCCTTTCACTCCCATGCTGAATGACCGGTCCATTCTTTTCACTCCCATGCTGAATGACCGGTCCATTCCTATCACTCCCATGCTGAATGACCGGTCCATTCCTATCACTCCCATGCTGAATGACCGGTCCATTCCTTTCACTCCCATGCTGAATGACCGGTCCATTCCTTTCACTCCCATGCTGAATGACCGGTCCATTCCTTTCACTCCCATGCTGAATGACCGGTCCATTCCTTTCACTCCCATGCTGAATGACCGGTCCATTCCTATCACTCCCATGCTGAATGACCGGTCCATTCCTTTCACTCCCATGCTGAATGACCGGTCCATTCCTTTCACTCCCATGCTGAATGACCGGTCCATTCCTTTCACTCCCATGCTGAATGACCGGTCCATTCCTTTCACTCCCATGCTGAATGACCGGTCCATTCCTTTCACTCCCATGCTGAATGACCGGTCCATTCCTTTCACTCCCATGCTGAATGACTGGTCCATTCCTTTCACTCCCATGCTGAATGACAGGTCCATTCTTTTCACTCCCATGCTGAATGACTGGTCCATTTCTATCACTCCCATGCTGAATGACAGGTCCATTTCTATCACTCCCATGCTGAATGACTGGTCCATTCCTTTCACTCCCATGCTGAATGACTGGTCCATTCCTTTCACTCCCATGCTGAATGACGGGTCCATTTCTATCACTCCCATGCTGAATGACGGGTCCATTCTTTTCACTCCCATGCTGAATGACTGGTCCATTCCTTTCACTCCCATGCTGAATGACAGGTCCATTCTTTTCACTCCCATGCTGAATGACTGGTCCATTCCTTTCACTCCCATGCTGAATGACAGGTCCATTCTTTTCACTCCCATGCTGAATGACTGGTCCATTTCTATCACTCCCATGCTGAATGACTGGTCCATTTCTATCACTCCCATGCTGACAATTGTGGAGGAGAATGTTTGTCTTCAGTTAAAGATAGCAGAGTTAGAGGCTCGGCTTCTGACGCAAATGTCAGGCAAGGATTATGTTAGTGTAGAAATGAGAAACTGCATCTGTGCCACCAGGAAGAAACAACAGTGTTGTTAGCCCCCCGGCACAGCTCCTGCAGCTGGGCAAGAACTTTATTTTGGTCACTGGGAAGAAATGCCTTCGACCAGTTAAACCTGAGTTGTTGCTAAATCCAACTGAGACTTAACAGGTTTTCCCCACTGGAGTCGGAGTCAAGGCCCAAGCTGTCTTCGGAGGGGAATGATCGGCAGGCATGTTCTACCGGTGGCCTTGAAAAACTAAAAACTTTAGTCATCTGTGATTCCATTAGACGCAGTATTAAACTAAAGAATCAGCCAGCGATCGTACACTGTTTACCGGGGGGCAGAGCCACTGACGTAGCAGCAAATCTGGGGTTGATGCTAAGTATATAAAACTGGCAAGTATAGAGAGTACAGAGATATTGTTATTCACGTTGGTACCAACAACGTTAGGTTACGAAGCAGAACATAGCATCAGCGTGTAAACTAGCTAGAAAGATGTGTCGGCATCAAGTAATTGTCTCTAGCTCCCTCCCAGCTAGGGGTGGTGACGAGCTCTACAGCAGACTTGAGCAACTCAATCGCTGGCTGAAAAACAGAGTTCTGCCCGTAGCAGGAGGTAGAGTTTGTATATAACTGGCTCTCTTTTTGGTACTCTCCCAGAAATAGGGCCAGGCCTGATCTGCTGAGGAGCGACGGACTCCATCCTAGCTGGAGTGGTGCCCTTCTTTTATCTAGGAACATTGACAGGAGTCTCACTCCTATAGCCTCACCATGAGATAGGGTGCAGGTCAGGCTGTTAGCCAGCCTGCTAGCATAGTGGAGTCTGTTGATAGCATAGCCAGAGTAGTTAGTACAGCTTTACCTATTGCCACTGTGACTGGTTCCAAGCTGAGAAAAGTCTAACAAGGCAGTGCTAACAATAGCAACCTTATTAAGATAAAGCCTTCCTCCACCTCGGTCACAAATAAAAATTACTGTATCACCTCACATTTCAAAATGGCTACAAAGGCGGTTGCAGTAAATGAATTAATCTCTGATCAATTGGATGACAGAGAACTTCTTGCTTTTTAACTCAAGAATAACAGTTATGCTCATTTTATGACCCAAGAAACAAATAGCTTTTTTGGCAGATTTAATTGTACCTAGAATTTCTAAACAAACAGTCTGGAATGTAATTAAGGTTAGAAATGCAAACTCTGTGCAAACTTTCAAGTGTCTACTAAGAACTAATCTCTACAGCACGGTTTATAATTAGGTGTAGCCTGGCCCGGGGGCGTGAAGGTGACCAGTAGGCTTGATACTGTCCACCCTTGCTGTCTTGCCAGGTGGGCTCTTGTCGCCACTGGGATGCCCTCCCTCCAATGCCTTTCGGGGGTGGAGTCACTGGCTTGTTGTTGTCTCTCTGTTGTGCACTTGTGGAATTGGGCTGTACTCTGCTAGCAACACTCAGCCCTCATTCAGGGTGGTTGCGGTTGGTGGGGGTCCTTTGGTTGATGCCTGGCAATGTGGGTGGATTGATTTCCTGCCTATTAGGCCCTGTCCGGCCCCTGTCTCAGTCCCAAGGTCTTATGCTGCTATATTATTGTGCTGGGGGAGTAGGGTCAGTTCTCCTTCTCCACAATAAACCCTTGTAGGTCTAAGGAATGCATTTTCAAAATGTTCTGTGTCTTCTGCTGTTTTAAACTTAGGAGGACATGAGGTCCTGGCCCACACCTGAGGAGTACCAGGCTTGAAAGATCCGTTGCTGTCTCTGTCCAGTCGCTCACATGCTGAATGACTAGTATCTTTTTGAAAACCTGTCATTATCATCAAACTCAAAAGGGTTTTACCTGCCACTTATTTTTCTACGCCGAACTCTGTTGTAAATTTTCTCTCTCCACTGCAAATATGCTGACATCTTCGTGAAGTTAATCTGTTATCTAAGTTTAAATTCCCCCAAAAAAGTCAGAAATTACCTTAGATAAGAGGAAGGATTACATCTAACCAGGATCAATTTAAATCTAGGTTTTATATTTGGTGCATTTTATAGATAAACCTTGATTTAACCCTGTTTAAAATTAATGTTGGTGCAACCACCCTTAGAAAAAATACTGCTGCTTAAATACTACAGGACAGAGACTGGGGAGTGTCTGTTATTGGACTGCAGTAATACAGGACAGAGACTGGGGAGTGTCTGTTATTGGACTGCAGTAATACAGGACAGAGACTGGGGAGTGTCTGTTATTGGACTGCAGCAATACAGGACAGAGACTGGGGAGTGTCTGTTATTAGACTGCAGTAATACAGGACAGAGACTGGGGAGTGTCTGTTATTGGACTGCAGCAATACAGGACAGAGACTGGGGAGTGTCTGTTATTGGACTGCAGCAATACAGGCCAGTCAGGAGCTTTTCAGAATGCCTCTGTCCTCCAGATCTCCACTGTATCACTCTACAGTTTATTTTTCCCACGGTTCAATTAATTTACTGACAGTAGAATTCTCTCTCACTTTCTCACTCGATTCATTATTGACAGTAAAAGTCTCCCATCTCTCACTCAATTTGTCCACTCTTCCACTCTCCATTTCATCACCGACAGTGTCTTGAGTCTACCTCACCCTCTCCTCTCTCTTTCCCTTCTCTTCTCTCCTCTACATTTCATCACATACGGCCTTAGACCAGTTAGCTGCTGTGAATGTATGCAGCTCCATCAGGGTGGCCAATCAGGATTCAGACACATTTTAATCAGATGGAACCCTTGGAGACGTCAGCGTCTGAAACTGTAGGTCCGTGCCCAACCCACTGATTATACAATATCCCTCCATTTTCTAGAGCTGATTGTTACAGTTAAATAATAGAGAGCTACTTCATAGCTAATCAGGGAAAGACCATTCCTGTTTTCTTCTGGTTTAATTTATTGAGTGCTAACATTAAATGTGTGCCTCTCTTTATTTAAGCCCAGATGGTGTGGCCTTTCACGGTCACTACATGGAAAGTGCTGATGCTAGTGAGTTCTGGAGGTTTCAGGCTGACTCAGGGTGGGCAAAGTTAGAGGCTAGCATGATCAGCGGATCTGAAAGAGCAGAAGGATCCGTAGTCAAGATCAACACAGAAATTACTGTCCAGCTTCTTCACATTCCCATTAGGTCTGATATTCGATTGAGCTGCTGACTGAATGGAATGATGTAAACTGGTCATAGTTTACATTCTATAAATCCACAACTGGCTGCCGTGCCAGTCCCATCACTCTGAGCTAACTCCCTGTTAGAGTGCCAGTCCCATCACACTGAACTAACTCCCTGTTAGAGTGCCAGTCCCATCACACTGAACTAACTCCCTGTTAGAGTGCCAGTCCCATCACTCTGAGCGAACTCCCTGTTAGAGTGCCAGTCCCATCACGCTGAGCTAACTCCCTGTTAGAGTGCCAGTCCCATCACGCTGAACTAACTCCCTGTTAGAGTGCCAGTCCCATCACGCTGAGCTAACTCCCTGTTAGAGTGCCAGTCCCATCACGCTGAACTAACTCCCTGTTAGAGTGCCAGTCCCATCACGGTGAACTAACTCCCTGTTAGAGTGCCAGTCCCATCACGCTGAACTAACTCCCTGTTAGAGTGCCAGTCCCATCACGCTGAACTAACTCCCTGTTAGAGTGCCAGTCCCATCACGCTGAACTAACTCCCTGTTAGAGTGTCAGTCCCATCACGCTGAGCTAACTCCCTGTTAGATTGCCCATCCCATCACTCTGAGCTAACTCCCTGTTAGATTGCCCGTCCCATCACTCTGAGCTAACTATTAGAGTGGTCTTTAATGTGTGTGGTGTTTATTACACAGTTAATCAGCTATTTCTTTGTGTACTTATTGGAATGCTTCCTGATTATTTGTTCATTACCTACATGCAATCTTAGAAATGTTCTATCTGTCCCCATTGGGGAACCGTTTGGTCAGACCATCTGTCTCTTCACTGTTGGTCTAACCAGTTGAAAGCTATGCTGCAGGATTGTACTGACTATACTGGGAAGACATAGCGTTCTGGGAAGACAATTCACTGTTACTCTTCAGGCACAGTCCAGGCATGCTACTTTAACTTCTTTTAGCAACATTGCTAACTTTGCTTACATTACTAACATTAATAACATTGCCTACATTAGTAAAATGACAAACATTGCTAACTTTGCTTACATTACTAACATTAATAACATTGCCTACATTAGTAAAATGACAAACATTGCTAACTTTGCTTACATTACTAACTAACTGAACTCTGTGACCTCAGGAAGGTGAATGAGGTTTCTATCTTAGAATTAGAGTTCCCGTATCTGTTGCCTTTAGTGTCTATGGGGCTGAGGGCTAGAGAAAACTCCACAGAGGGTAGAAGAGAGGAGAGAGAAGGGAGAAAAGGGGATGAAATGGAAAGGAGAGCAAAGAAAAAGAAAGTACAGGAAAGTAGAAGAGAGATGAGGCAAGGGAGAGATTTGGAATTCAAACTCCACCTCCTTCCCAAAATAGCCTCATCAGTTCTGCTGCTCTTGATCTCCGGCAACAGAGTCGACTAGTCTATTGAACATAACACCAACCGTTTCTCTCGTGAGCTTTAGACTGAGTTAGTGATTTGCCGGGTCTTAAGAGTTATTCCTAATCGGGTTTCCCTACGGCATTTATATATTTTTAGGGCTTCCCCACCACATGAGAGAAGCATTTCAAGATGTATTTTTTGTGACAGGCAAAACAGAAATCTGTAACCGCCTCCTCAGTCTTCCACTGAAAGTAAATTGATTAGTAGAGCAGCTGTTGGTGTTCCATTGAGACAGCTGTATGGCTGTGAGGCTACACAATGAATAGCCATGTTTTTATTTCCTATCAACACTTCTCATATAAGCTTTGATCATTAGTATGTGCTCATCGGGTCTTTGATCTATAGGATGTGTTTATGAGTCTTTGATCTATAGGATGTGTTTATCAGTCTTTAATAATGATATTTTTGAGTTTATATACAGCACAGATTTATACATTAATTTGCACAGGATTTTTTCAGACTGGTTTCTTTTGTTTAAAAAAAAGTTGTGGAAAAAGGCCCTTAAAAATATATAGGTTAATTATAATTTGCTTATACTGTACATACTATAGTTTTAATGTGCTTTTTTTCTGACCCAAAATAATAATTTACTATATTTGCTATTGTCTTTCAGATAAAATATATTATTTATATTATATATATAAATTCTTATTTACTATATATATTTGTGTTTATATTATATATACAGTGGATATAAGTCTACACACCCCTGTTAAAATGTCAGGTTTTTGTGATGTAAAAGAATGACACAGATATATATTATGTCAGAACATTTTCCACTTTTAATGTGACCTATAATGTGAAAAATTCAATTGAAAAATGAACTGAAATCTTCAGGGGGGAAAATGAAAACCTTACAATCACCTGGTTGCGTAAGTGTGCACACCCTCTTATAACTGGGGATGTCGCTGTGTTCAGAATTAACCAATCACATTCCAACTCATGTTAAATAGAAATCATTACACACCTGCCATCATTTGAAGTGACTCTGATTAATCACAAATGAAGTTCAGCTGTTCTAGTAGGATTTTCCCGGACATTTTCTTAGTTGCATCTCAGAGCAAAAGCCATGGTCCGCAGATAGCTTCCAAAGAATCAGAGGGATCTCATTGTTGAAAGATATCAGTCAGGAGAATTTCTAAAGCATTAGATATACCATGGAACACAGTGAAGACTAAAACTGGTCAGGGCGCCTTCCAAGAGGCCTACAGCAACATTAAAGGAACTGCAGGAATTTCTGGCAAGTAATGGCTGTGTGCTACATGTGACAACAATCTCCCGTATTCTTCGTATGAATGGGTTAGGGTGGCAAGACGGAAGCATTTTCTTACAAAGAAAAATATCCATACCTGGCTGAAATTTGCAAAAACAAACATCAAGTCTCCCAAAAGCACGTGGGAAAATGTATTATGGTCTGATGAAACCAAGGTTGAACATTTTGGCCATAATTCCAAAAGGTTTGTTTGGTGCAAAAACAATACTGCACATCACCCAAAGAACACCATACCCACAGTGAAGCATAGTGGTGGCAGCATCCTGCTTTGGGGCTGTTTTTCTTCAGCTGGAACCGGGGCCTTAGTCAGGGTGGAAATAATTATGAACAGTTCCAAATACCAGGCAATTTTGGCACAAAACCTTCAGGTGTCCGTTAGAAAGCTTAAGATGAAGAGGAAGTTCACTTTTCAGCACGACAACGACCCAAAGCACATATCTAAATCCACAAAAGCATGACTTCACCAGAAGATGAACATTTTGGAATGGCCCAGCCCGATCCCAGACCTGAATCCAATTGAGCATCTGTGGGGTGATCTGAAGAGGTCTGTGCACAGGAGATGTCCTGACAATCTGACAGATTTGGAGCGGGCGAACATTGCCACGTCAAGATGCACCATGCTAATAGACTCCTACCCAAAAAGACTGAGTGCTGTAATAAAATCAAAAGGTGCTTCAAAAAAGTATTTGTTTAAGGTTGTGCACACTTATGCAAACAGGTTATTGTGAGTTTTATTTTTTATTATTCCCCCTCAAAGATTTCAGTTTTTCAATTTAATTGTTCATGTTATAGGTCACATCAAAGGTGGAAAAAGTTCTGACATGATTAATCTTTGTCTCATTCTTTTACATCCCAAGAACCTGGCCTTTTAACAGGGGTGTGTAGACTTTATATATCCACTGTGTGTATATACATTACAGGTGCTGGTCATGAAATTAGAATATCATCAAAAAGTTGATTTATTTCAGTAATTCCATTCAAAAAGTGAAACTTGTATATTATATTTATTCATTACACACAGACTGATATATTTCAATGAATGAAAATCCCAACTTCAGTATCTCAGAACATTTTAATTTTACTTAAGACCAATACAAAAAAAATATTTTTAGAAATGTTGGCCAACTGAAAAGTATGAACATGAAAATTATGAGCATGTACAGCACTCAATACTTAGTTGGGGCTCCTTTTGCCTGAATTACTGCAGCAATGTGGCGTGGCATGGAGTCGATCAGACTGTGGCACTGCTCAGGTGTTATGAGAGCCCAGGTTGCTCGGATAGTGGCCTTTAGCTCTTCTGCATTGTTGGGTCTGGCGTATCACATCTTCCTCTTCACAATACCCCATACATTTTCTATAGGGTTAAGGTCAGGCGAGTTTGCTGGCCAATTGAGAACAGGGATACCATGGTCCTTAAACCAGGTACTGGTTGCTTTGGCACTGTGTGCAGGTGCCAAGTTCTGTTGGAAAATGAAATCTGCATCTCCATAAAGTTGGTCAGCAACAGGAAGCATGAAGTGCTCTAAAACTTCCTGGTAGATGGCTGCGTTGACCTTGGACCTCAGAAAACACAGTGGACCAACACCAGCAGATGACATGGCACCCCAAAACATCACTGACTGTGGAAACTTTACACTGGACTTCAAGCAACGTGGATTCTGTGCCTCTCCTCTCTTCCTCCAGACTCTGGGACCTTGATTTCCAAAGGAAATGCAAAATTTACTTTCATCAGAGAACATAACTCAGCAGCAGTCCAGTCCTTTTTGTCTTTAGCTCAGGCAAGACGCTTCTGACGCTGTGTCTTGTTTAAGAGTGGCTTGACACAAGGAATGCGACAGCTGAAACCCATGTCTTGCAAACGTCTGTGTGTGGTGGTTCTTGAAGCACATTTTTTAATGGGTTTTGTTTCACAATCCTCTCCAGGGTGTGGTTATCCCTATTGCTTATACACTTTTTTCTACCACATCTTTTCCTTCCCTTCGCCTCTCTATTAATGTACTTGGACACAGAGCTCTGTGAACAGCCAGCCTCTTTAGCAATGACCTTTTGTGTCTTGCCCTCATTGTGCAAAGTGTCAGTGGTCGTCTTTTGGACAGCTGTCAAGTCAGCAGTCTTCCCCATGATTGTGTTGCCTACAGAACTAGACTGAGAGACCATTTAAAGGCCTTTGCAGGTGTTTTGGATTAATTAGCTGATTAGAGTGTGGCACCAGGTGTCTTCAATATTGAACCTTTTCACAATATCTTCCCTGTTAGTCAGTTATAATCATTAAAATTAAAAGAAATAAACACTTGAAATATATCAGTCTGTGTGGAATGAATATATACATTATACAAGTTTAACTTTTTGAATGGAATTACTGAAATAAATCAACTTTTTGATGATATTCTAATTTTATGACCAGCACCTGTATGTATATACACAGGACATGTGAAAAAGCGAGGTTATTTATTGTTACTTACAAACACACTTATCGACAGGACACAATTAAATAGTATTAGGGATGGCAATTTGAATAGGTTTTGGGAATTTGTCACAAGCGTAATTTCCCAGAAGTGTAGACAAAATATTAAAAATGTTGTGGTTATTCCACATAAAACAAGAAAGATCCCAATTCCCTTCGCGCTGCTGTAGACCAGAACCCCACACAGCCCGGTTAAAAGCTGTGTTGTGAAGAGGTTGCCATCTGGTATTCAGAGCAGCGAAACAGAGCACCTTGAGAGATATTATGTTATATTCTATTTACCTGGTGGTCTAAAAGGAGACAGATCTGGCTTCAAGTAAACACTGCAGCTGTGAAACCTACTCCAGGTCGGCCACCTACATGCCCCCTTGTCTCAAATAATGCCTACTTCTGACCAGGGGCGTTAGTGTACTAAATGGTGAATAGGGTGGCATTTGGGCTGCCTCCTAGATAACTCTGGAGCTACTGTGTGAACCCATAACTTCTATTTCAGAAAATACTTAAGAGGACATTTGAAAAGCCAAAGAGCTGTTGGATATACTGTATAAGACACAGAAATAATCCCCAAACTCTGATTAAATGGAGGATAACATTTTAGCAACTTTTCTCTTGACAGTGCTTGGTGTGTGTATGTGTGTTTATGCACCACTGTGCATGTGTGAAAGTGTTTAGTGGTAGAATGTATTTTCTAGGCTGTCAAACAACTTGGAAAGATGTCCCATTAGACACAATTACTGTGAAACCTCAAAGATGAGACTGGTTCTGACTGCTGAGTTACTCACTGTCCAAAACAAGAATCAGAAACACATACAGGGCCACACAACACTGTCTCCCAATTAGATGTACACAAAATCTGTCTGTGTGTTTTTCTGTAACTGTTTTGGAGATGTATGGTGTTCTTTCATAATATTTATCTATAGAGTAGTGATGCCAACCATGCTATAATGCACATTGTTAGAAAGTGCAGATAAAAATTGCTATTCAGGAGAAAGATAAACATGTTCAGCTGACATTAAAGGAATGGTGCATTGATTTTCTAAAACGGTGTTGCACTCCTGCCATAGTTCTTCTGGCATTAAATCATGAGGATGGAATCAGAATGAGGGCGAGAGAGGAGGAGCTGAGGTAGAAGTTGTAAGAGACATGAGAACAGAGAGAAATGCATCTGTATCGCACCTGCAGGTAAAGATCATGGTGCCCAGAGGTCGTGCCATTGACTTTACTTTAGGTCCTTAAAAATCATTAAGTGGCTTCAGTTGGCGTGTGAAAAAATTAGATGGTATATTGACCTGGTGTCAATAAATACACAGAGAGAACAGAGACTTTGTTTTTGTCCTACTTACCTACTACTATTAATTACACCAGATATCCGTCTTTCTCTTATGATTTTTCTCCCTTACTTTCTCTTTAGGTGAATAAGCCCTTAAGAGAAAGGTTTGGAGGGTTAAAGGGTGGGAGGGTCAAAGGTTTGGAAGGTCAAAGGGTTTGGGGATCAACGGGTTGGGTGGTCAACGGGTTGGGTGGTCAAAGGGTTGGGTGGTCAACCGGGTTGGGTGGTCAACCAGGTTGGGTGGTCAACCAGGTTGGGTGGTCAACGGGTTGGGTGGTCAAAGGGTTGGGTGGTCAAAGGGTTGGAGGGTTAGTGTGTGTGAGATGCTTGCTGTCTCTGGAAAATCAGCTGTGTCTGCTGTTGTGAGATAAATGGTTGGGAAGATAATTAGTGTAGCAATCACACCCTGCCATGCAGAAGGCTCACATTCCTTCAGGTAGTCACCATCTTGATAGTCAGCAGACAGACCGCCAGGTGGACTGCCAGATAGACTGTCAGACGGACTTCCAGACAGACTTCCAGACGGACTGCCAGACGGACTTCCAGACGGACTTCCAGACGGACTTCCAGACGGACTGCCAGACGGACTGCCAGACGGACTGCCGGATGATGAGTATCACTAAACAATTTGGAAAAGTGGATCCCTGGAGTTCCACCAAACAGGATAAAGATTAGTTGGTGTGGAAGTGTTCCATTATGCTACAGGTTAAAGGATGGGAGAGATGGATCTTGGCCAATCCATTAGAAGTGGGATTTATAGTGGAGATTTATGTGGGATTTTGACAAGCACTTCCTCTCTCCCAGACTGTGGTTGGAGAACAATAATGACCATATTGGAAGAATGGCGTCATCTCCATCTCATCCTTTACATGTTTGATGAGCTGGATTTCTTCTGAACTGAACCCTATTCCATAGTGCTCTGCTTCTCACAAGGACACATGGAGCATAGAGATCTGTGAGTTCCCCCTAGACAGACTTCCCCCCTCGATGGACAACCACATCCAACACTGGTACAGATTGGTCCCAGGGCACTGACATACCCTAACCTTATGCCTTGAAGTCCAGCCATATAGGATGTGTTACTTACTAGTACTCCCTTTATATTCCCACAATCCATGCATTCAAGCGTTGTTAAAGTAAGTAAGCAGTCATCTGATGTTCAGGCAGTTTGGTTCAAATTGGTTCGCAGCCCAATTCCACTATTTCTTTTATGTGATTGGTCTTTTGACCTGTCACATAGATCTTTTCAAATATCTTTATCTGAGCTGCTCTGACAGTTTTTAAGATCAATTTGTTGTAGGTCTCAACCATTTACACAGGCAGACACGTTGTGATTTATTTGTATATTTTATCATTTTGGGCATCTCTTAAAAAGGTGAGATTTAAAGAATATTTAGAGGGGAGGAATATAATAATTAGACGCCTGTGTGAACATTGTCTTAGTGAAGACATTTGGGGGCTTCTGACTGTTCTACCATCTGTCATCCATCTGTCATCCATCCATCCAATCACAATCTGTCATCCATCCATCCATCCATCCAATCACAATCTGTCCATCCATCAAATGTCAGTTAACATACAATCCAGGGAATATTTAGGATAACTTTAATGTGTCAGTTAGATCCATGCTGCCTGGAGATTAACTGCTCAGTCATTGTAATGATGAATAAAGGGGACTTATATACTGTACCCATCAGCACCCACAAGCAATGTTTACATTTACTGTCAATAAAGTTGTACTGGTTTTATTTGAATGTGATCTCTAGGGGTCTCAGACTGGACTGACATAGGCAGGGTTGGTGCAGTATGGTTTTGACTAATTGTGACTGGTTCTGAACGATTGCGACAGGTTCTGACTGATACGGACTGATTGTGACTGATACGGACTGATTGCGACAGGTTCTGACTGATACGGACTGATTGTGACTGGCTCTGGCTGGTTCTAACTGGTTCCTGTTGAAACCAGTTGGAACCAGTTTTTGACCTTGAAAACAATATTTTCATACTTTTGCGTGGCACTTTTCTGGTTCCGACTGGATCTATGTGGTTTGGTTATAACAGGGTTATAACATGGTTATTAATAGGGTTATTAACAGGGTTGTCCCTCCCCACAGACGACCCTGCGGTGGAGGGCGTGGATAAATCCCGGCAGCTGCAGACGGGGGAAGTGATCATCATTGTGGTGGTGCTGCTCATGTGGGCAGGTGAGGACCGACCCCAAGTCCATCTGGGTGTTCATTCCGTGTCCTTCCCCTTCACTGACAGGCTCATTACTGCCAGGTGGAGGAGCAACCATTTCCCTGGCATATGCAACTGAAAATGTATGTGTGCAAACTTCTGAAATAGGGGATTTCTAAATCCTGAACAGATTCTCCAGTTCGTTCTAAAATGCACTGGAGAACAGTGGCTATGTATCTTAGGCTGCTTCAAAGGTGCCATCTGCTGTTATATATACTGGGTGGTATGAGCTCTAAATGCCGATTGGTTAAAAGCTGTGGTATAACAGGCCATGTATCACTTGTATTTTTTGTACTTTGCCCATTGTGTTGGTAACCAGTTTGTAGTAGTTAGACGTTCCCTGTGAATAGTCCTTAACTGTGGTTTATCGATCATTTACCAAATCCCTCACGCCTCATTCATTAAATATGCCGGTATCTGGTATTCTCATCCAGAATAGAAAACCGACACAATTTTAAAAAGATTGGTCAACCATTCATTGAGAATCTTTTATGCACCTTAAGTAACTCAAGGGCCCAATGGAGTTACTACAACACTAACTTTTCCATTGACTTAAATGTAACAGTACCCAGAACTAATGATAGACCTGCCCACGTTTTCATGAGCCTGTAAAGCTCTACTTTACAAGCCAGCTCTCTGTGACTGAGATATTACACAATGACCGGTGACAGAGGCATTGCTGAAAAAGACACTTTCATTGCATCACTTAGATTTTTGAACAAAAAAGATAATAAAATCTACACTAAATGAGTTAGTGAATATTAGAGACATATTACTAAATGCTTTTTGATGAATGAAGTCAACAATGTGACAAGAAATCGGCAACAGAAAAAGCTGCATTGCAATTAGAAACAAACTTAAATATTTACTTCAAAGAACCTGTCAGTGTTCTATTAAAACATGTTTTTTAGCAATCAAGTTTTTTTTCTTTTCAATTGCGCTGATATTTCCTGTTTACCAGTTGTTCACGAGTGGTAACAATCCGTGTCTGTTTCCTGCCCCAAGGGAATATAATGTTTACTATGTTGCATTGTTAGATCCTGCCGTAATTGAAATGATACAAAAGTTTAACATAACACATATTGTTGTTTTTTGTTATTTTTGAACCCACTTCCTCAAGAACCCTCTGAACCCACTACCTCAAGTACCCCTTGAATCCAGTACCTCTCCTACCTTCTGAACCCACAACCTTAGATACCCTCTCAACCCACTACATCACTAACCCTCTCAACCCACTACATCACTAACCCTCTCAACCCACTACATCCCTAACCCTCTCATCACTAACCCTCTCAACCCACTACATCACTAACCCTCTCAACCCACTACATCCCTAACCCTCTCAACCCACTACATCACTAACCCTCTCAACCCACTACATCACTAACCCTCTCAACCCACTACATCCCTATCCCTCAGGACTCACTACTTCACTGACCCTCAGGACTCACTACTTCACTGACCCTCAGGACTCACTACACCACTGACCCTCAGGACTCACTACATCACTGACCCTCAGGACTCACTACATCACTGACCCTCAGGACTCACTACACCACTGACCCTCAGGACTCACTACACCACTGACCCTCAGGACTCACTACACCACTGACCCTCAGGACTCACTACACCACTGACCCTCAGGACTCACTACACCACTGACCCTCAGGGCTCACTACATCACTATCCCTCAGGACTCACTACATTACTAACCCTCAGGACTCACTACATTACTATCCCTTAGAACTCACTACATCACTATCCCTCAGAACTCACTACATCACTGACCCTCAGAACACAATACATCACATAACATCTGAATATCTGTACTACCTGATAGCAGTTCTTGGAGGTCTGGTGAGTGACAGGTGACAGTGGATGTAATATCCCTCTCATGTCCCTCTCTCTTATTCCCACCCCCGATGCCCCTCCCTGCAGCTGTCATTGCCCTGTTCTGTCGGCAATATGACATCATCAAGGACAACGACTCCAGCAGCAGTAAAGACAAGGTCAAACCATCGTCGTTGGCAAGCACACCAGAACACTGCTCCGGAGGGCTGCTGCGAAGCAAGGTACATAGACGGAGGGAGGGATGGAAAGTTGGAGGAATGGAAGGATGTATGGAGGGATGGACTGTTGGATGGACAGAACAAACAAATGAAGGAAGGAATGGAATGATGTATGGAGGGATGGACTGTTGGATGGACAGAACAAATGAAGGAAGGAATGGAAGGATGTATGGAGGGAGGGACTGTTGGATGGACAGAACAAATGAAGGAAGGAATGGAAGGATGTATGGAGGGATGGACTGTTGGATGGACAGAACAAATGAAGGAAGGAATGGAAGGATGTATGGAGGGATGGACTGTTGGATGGACAGAACAAATGAAGGAAGGAATGGAAGGATGTATGGAGGGATGGACAGAACAAATGAAGGAAGGAATGGAAGGATGTATGGAGGGATGGACTGTTGGATGGACAGAACAAATGAAGGAAGGAATGGAAGGATGTATGGAGGGATGGACTGTTGGATGGACAGAACAAATGAAGGAAGGAATGGAAGGATGTATGGAGGGATGGACTGTTGGATGGACAGAACAAATTAAGGAAGGAATGGAAGGATGTATGGAGGGATGGACTGTTGGATGGACAGAACAAATGAAGGAAGGAATGGGAGGTGCAACGCCTTCAGTACCGGTCAAATATCACACACACATACACACACTCCTACACGTTGACACTTTTTAACTCATCCGTCTTGTCTCCTCACCTTGTTCCCCAACAGTGATGGGCTTAACCATAGACTTTCAAGGGATTAACATCCATTTTCCTGGAGTCAGTCTGGCCCACTGTGACCCCAGAGTCTTAAAATGACCTTACTGAACCCAGTCAGTTCAGTGTTTTTAATAGTAACCCTCTCTTTAAGACTCCCCTGTCACCTCATACCCAGTGATTTACTACAGTGGTCGCATGCAGCCCCCTCTGTACTGTGACCATGGCAACCAGATGTTGAAACATAAGAGTAAGCGTAATGTCCAATAATATTGTGCCACATTCCATCTCACTGGTGTCAAAAGGAAAACACCCACGTCCTGTATAGTTACAGTGTTGACGACTTTGTGTGTCAGTAATGGATGACAAAGGGGGATGATTCTGTAGACCAGCAAAATGCTGGAACTTTAATGTGGAAGGGTGAAGAGCACCAGTTTTCTTCAGTGTATTGAAGGCTGAAGAGAACCAGTTTGCTGCAGTCTTGATGTACAAGGCTGAAGAACACGTTTGCTGCAATCTCTTGCTAATTAAGAGAACCAGTTTGCTGCAGTATCTTGAGGCTAAAGAGGACTAGTTTGCCGCAGTGTCTTGAGGCTAAAGAGAACCAGTTTGCTGCAGTGTTTTGAGGCTGAAGAGAACCAGTTCGCTGTGGTGTCTTGAGGCTAAAGAGAACCAGTTTGCTGTGGTGTCTTGAGGCTAAAGAGAACCAGTTTTCTGCTGTGTCTTGATGTACAAGGCTGAAGAACACGTTTGCTGCAATCTCTTGGTACTGAAGGGAACCAGTTTGCTGCAGTGTATTGAATGCTGAAGAGAACCAGTTTGCTGCAGTGTCTTGATGAACAAAGCTGAAGAACACATGTTTGCTGCAATCTCTTGGTACTGAAGAGAACCAGTTTGCTGCAGTGTCTTGAAGGCTGAAGAACATGTGATACAGCGAGTACCTGAGAGTCCCTCCATTGACCAACGCAATATAATCAGGAGCCATTTGCCAGTAGTGACAGGGGTTTATAGTGGGATTGGATGATTACATTCAGCCTCAGGCAGATGCTGACTAAGTGGATGGTTGGCTTTAAGATAATTTTCTACTTGCAAATTGACCAGAAAGTTCAGAAATATATTTCAAAGTAACTATGATATCTTGATGACTCTGACATAATTACACATTTGAGTTTGTGAGAATAAATACTTGGGAACAGTTTTGTTTAATTTTTCACCTTGTGTGCCAAAATAGGATGCCATTTGGCACACAAGTCTTTGAGTGCTCTGGATTGATTAAAGGGGTCATCTACATTTTAAAGTTTGCCCTAGAATAGAGAGAAATGAACCTACTGAGGAATTACCTGTACTGTTAGAAGAAGCTCCAGGCTCATCCTTTGGCTATTGTGTAGCTCTGGTCGATCCCCTGGTTAGAAAAGTGGGGGTTTCTTTTTTTAATGCCTTTTCAGGTATTACTTGTTAGCATTGTGAATCAACAAATACAGTTTGTTGGCAATTAAAATACAGTCCTCCTTTTATGGAAGCAACACAGCAGACAAGGCAGAAAAATGACCCTTTTCTACAGATGCCAGAAGGCAAACAAAGAAGTGAGAGTTTTACAGAGGGACAAGAACAGTCCATTTCCACACCCACTAATGGGTGTTTGGGGATGGGGGGTGTTGAATATTAAAATGGCTTTTATAGCGATCGATTCCCCCTCTTCTCACCTTAACGACTTGGGCAGACATTGCTTAATGACGACCAATAGTGTTGATCACTTTTTCATGTCCGTGACCCATCTGGTTGGACCCGAGGCAGGGACAAACTCAGAAAGGATAACAGACCAGATTCTATCCCTTATACAGGAACAGTAAAAACAGACCAGATTCTAACCCTTACACATTTCTTATGGAATTCACATTCCACAGTATGTCATAAAAGAATGGCACAATCATAAAACAAAACGGGGCAACAAAGAAAAAAATTAACTGACCCTGTTCAAAAGTCTGAATACCCTTAGTTCTTAATACTGTGTTTTGCCCCCTTTAGCATCAATAACAGCGTGCAGTCTTATGTAATAGTTGTCTATGAGGCCCTGAATTCTTGCAGGGGGTATAGCTGCCCATTCGTCTTGCCAAAATGCCTCCAGGTCTTGCATGAATCGCACGTTTGAGATCTCCGCAGAGTGGCTCGATGATATTAAGGTCAGGAGACAGTGATGGCATCTCCAGAACGTTCACCTTTTTCTGTTGTAACCACTGGAGGGTCAACTTGGCCTTGTGCTTAGGGTGGGGTTGGAGATGGAGACATGGTCAGGGTGGGGTTGGAGACATGGTCAGGGTGGGGTTGGAGACATGGTCAGGGTGGGGTTGGAGACATGGTCAGGGTGGGGTTGGAGTCATGGTCATTGTGACCATAAAGCTCTATTTTGGTCTCGTCACTCCAAATTACAGTGTGCCAGAAGCTGTGAGGCGTCAAGGTGTTGTCGGGCATATTGGTACCAGGCATATTTGTGGCACTGGCGCAGTAAAGGCTTCTTTCTGGCAACTCGACCATGTAGCTAATTTTTTTTTCAAGTATCGTTGTACTGTGCTCCTTGAAACAACAACACCGTCTTTTTCCAGAGAAGTCTGTATTTCTCCCGAGGTTACCTGTGGGTTTTTCTTTGTATCCCGAACATTTCTTCTGGCAGTTTTGGCTGAAATCTTTCTTGGTCTACCTGACCTTGGCTTGGTATCAAGAGAGCCATGAATTTTCCACTTCTTAATAAGTGAACAGTACTGACTGGCATTTGCAAGGCTTTTGATATCTTTATAAAGCTCCATTACCTTGTTTTGACAGTTCTTTTCTGCTCCCCATGGCTCAGTATCTAGCCTGCTCAGTGCATCTACATGAGAGCTAACAAACTCATTGACTATTTATAAACAGACACTAATTGCAATTTAAAAGCCACAGGTGTGGGAAGTTCACCTTTAATTGCCATTTTCACCTGAGTGTGTCACCCTGTGTGTCTGTAACAAGGCCAAACATTGAAGGGTATGTAAACTTTTGATCAGGGCCATTTGGGTGATTTCTGTTATCATTATGATTTAAAAAGGGGCCAAACAACCATGTGATAATAAATCGCTTCATATGATCACTATCCTTAAAATAAATGACAGTTTTTTGCATGATCATATTTTCTAAATCAATGTCAAAATTTCACAATTTCTGCCAGGGTATGCAAACCTATGAGCACAATTCTAGATCATATTTTATCCTTCAGACAGGAACAGTAATGATTGATAGATCATATTTTATCATTCAGACAGGAACAGTAATGATAGATTGTGTTTTTGTCCTTTAGACAGGAACAGTAATGACAGCACTGCTTTAAGATATCTGACCACACATTTAGAATAACAGTTTTGTTTCTCTTCATTGCAGTTTCATCCGTCGCTGCGATCTGTCAACATCATTGAGGTTTGAGGGACTGAATGCAAACATCAACTCCCCCTACCAGCTTTGTCCTCACTCTCCCTCCTCAATCTCCTCTTCTCCCTCGTCATTATACTTTCCCCTACTCAATCTCCTCTCATCCCTCCCCACCTCCTCAATCTCCTCTCATCCCTCCCCACCTCCTCAATCTCCTCTCAACCCTCCCCACCTCCTCAATCCCGTGTCCCCAAAGAAGACAAAACTCTGGGCGGAACAAGACATTAGTTAAACTGCCGCTGTGAATCCATGCAGGTCTGCCCGGCAAATCTAGCAAAGGACACACACACACACACACACACACACACTTCCTGCAGGTTGACTGATAGTAGTACAGTGAACATTAGTCTTTTCCAGAGAGACGCGTGGTTTGTATTTTCAAAACACAGTGGCCATGTGTGTCTTCATGGTCATATTTTCATCAGTAGGGTATTTTATATAACTAGCGACACGACTATAAGGTTACGGATTAAGTTGCTTCTGTTCTTTCCTTTAACTGCTTTTTGCATGCTCTTTCTCACTGTACAGTTTAGGTACAGACAGTTCAGGTAATTTAATCAAATATAGCATCCAATTTGGTTTCCACAATGTTTGATAATACAGATGAATGATAACACAGATCTCTTAGGTTCACATAGCAGTTGATACACAGTACAGAAAGAACCTGCATTGATACACAGTACACACATGGTACCTATGGTGGGTGGATACATGACGGCGGGTACGGGACGGCGGGTACAGGACGGCGGGTACAGGACGGCGGGTACGGGACGGCGGGTACATGACGGCGGGTACGGGACGGCGGGTACGGGACGGTGGGTACATGACGGCGGGTACATGACGGCGGGTACGGGACGGCGGGTACGGGACGGCGGGTACATGACGGCGGGTACGGGACGGCGGGTACGGGACGGCGGGTACGGGACGGCGGGTACATGACGGTGGGTACATGACAGCAGTACATGAAGGGATGATGTACATACGGTGTTCCATCGATCACTGGAGGATGCATGCTGGTCAATGAAGTGTGATTTAGCATTGGATGTGTTCTCTAGATTACCAAAACAAAGATGCAAAAAATATGTACTGCAATACTGGAAAACCAGAATATAATTAGTTTTTTATTGTCATATGATCATGTTTTTTCTGTGATGCACCTGCTTTACTTGTATTTAATGACTTCAGATGTGTAAATATCCCATGTGTATTCCTGAAAAAAGGTTTAATTAGAATCTCAACAGAATAGCAGCAACTGCCCAACTGATCTGTTGGATAGAAAAATATCCAAGTTGAAATAGCATGCATATTCAGTTTACTTCTATGACAGATCACTTGTTTTATATTGTTTTATATAATTAACAACAGGATGATAATGATGATATTGCTCATTCAATTCAAGTTACAGTATCATTGTATTCTTATTTGTTCATGCTAATAAATAGTGAAAAGAGCTAATTTATCACCTTGCCTCAATCTTATCACCTTGCCTGAATGTGCTCTGTCTCTAGTAAATATGTCATGTCATCTAGTTTAACAGCCCAATGATCAAACATAGATTTAACATTTGGGAAGCAGAACGTCCCACAGGGCTGGAGCTCTGATGGCAGAGGATAATCTCTTGTAGTCTATCACTGGGCCTCATCCCCATCTATCTTCTGAATGCTGAGGACCAAGCAGAGGGTCCCGTGTTTAGAGTTCTGCCCACCTTCCAACCTCAGGGTGAACACTGTCCACAACTCAGAAGCTGGCCTGTTGCCGGTTGCCTTTTCTTGGGTTTTCATTGTCTGTTTAAATGTGCGCACTGTTTTCCCTGGCGGTGTTATTAGGTGGACTAATGGAGCAGGAAAAGGTCACAGAACCTGTTGAATGGTACTGGGGGAGGACAGAACCTGTTGAATGGTACTGGGGGAGGACATAACCTGTTGAATGGTACTGGGGGAGGACAGAACCTGTTGAATGGTACTGGGAGGACAGAACCTGTTGAATGGTACTGGGGGAGGACAGAACCTGTTGAATGATACTGGGAGGACAGAACCTGTTGAATGGTACTGGGGGAGGACAGAACCTGTTGAATGGTACTGGGGGAGGACAGAACCTGTTGAATGGTACTGGGAGGACAGAACCTGTTGAATGGTACTGGGGGAGGACAGAACCTGTTGAATGGTACTGGGGGAGGACAGAACCTGTTGAATGGTACTGGGAGGACAGAACCTGTTGAATGGTACTGGGGGAGGACAGAACCTGTTGAATGGTACTGGGGGAGGACAGAACCTGTTGAATGGTACTGGGGGAGGACAGAACCTGTTGAATGGTACTGGGGTGAGATGGAACTTTAGAGACACTAAAGTACTGTCTGAACATCCATATAAAACAAAACTATGGACGAATGAATGACGTCTGGTTGCCAAAAGCGAACCTTTATTCATACATGCATGAATGCAGGAAGCCACCTTCACATGCAGATGCTTTAGACTACTTGCTAACCAGATGTCAGACCCATGGTTTATATAGACTGGGATCCCTCTCCCATTACAATAAGTGTCTTATGTCCATTATTTTACAAAACGGTCAACAACAACAAAAAAGAATGTTTAAGAGGTTTTCTTCACCTGCATTCTTGAGACAACAGGGACGTAAACACAGATCAACAGAGGAGTTTTCTCCCAAATTACAGTCATTATACCACATTGGATCTGGACCTGATCGCTTGTTGTCAGTAGCTTTGCAACGTCCCATTTCAAAAGTACTAAATCTTGATATTGTGTGATATTTGGGATGATATATCAGATGGAGTGAATTATCAGGGAATTATAAATAACATCATTCAGCAATCCAGTTAACAGTTATGATTTGTCTATGAATACTTAATGGCAGAATAAATTACCCCTATATTAAAGAAATTAGGCTTATCATGAATAATGAATATATTGCCCTGGAGTGTTGGGGAATTTGCCTCCGTTTAACAGAAACACTTCACCAGCTAGGAACATTTAGCATGTGTCATGCTCCATCAAAGATTTTTTCTAGAAGCACATCTGTATTACGAAGCTCAAACAGAATTCCCCAGATACAGTACCAAAAAGATATCTATGGAGAAATACTTAATAATTCTCAGCTCCATCTAGGTCAGCATGCTCAGAAAGCATTACTCTATACACTATTAACTAAAAACATTAAAATACAAATATGTCCTGTAATTTTACAGAGAAAGATATCGTGTTGTCAAAGAGTGGACTCTTCATCTGCAGGTATACTATTAAGCACCAAGCAGCCGTGTAAAGACGTCAAGAAGAAACCATCAACGTCAAACACAGGAACAGCATGCTAAGTGGAGTGACTCTGTGGGAAACATTTGTTGGAGACATGGTCAGGATGGGGTTGGAGACATGGTCAGGATGGGGTTGGAGACATGGTCAGGATGGGGTTGGAGACATGGTCAGGGTGGGGTTGGAGACATGGTCAGGATGGGGTTGGAGACATGGTCAGGATGGGGTTGGAGACATGGTCAGGATGGGGTTGGAGACATGGTCAGGGTGGGGTTGGAGACATGGTCAGGATGGGGTTGGAGACATGGTCAGGATGGGGTTGGAGACATGGTCAGGATGGGGTTGGAGACATGGTCAGGATGGGGATGGAGACATGGTCAGGTTGGAGATGGAGACATGGTCAGGTTGGAGATGGAGACATGATCAGGGTGGGGTTGGAGACATGATCAGGGTGGAGATGGAGACATGGTCAGGGTGGGGTTGGAGGCATGATCAGGGTGGGGTTGGAGACATGGTCAGGATGGGGTTGGAGACATGGTCAGGATGGGGTTGGAGACATGGTCAGGATGGGGATGGAGACATGATCAAGATGGAGATGGAGACATGGTCAGGGTGGGGTTGGAGACATGATCAGGGTGGAGATGGAGACATGATCAGGGTGGGGTTGGAGACATGATCAGGGTGGATGGAGACATGGTCAGGGTGGGGTTGGAGGCATGATCAGGGTGGGGTTGGAGACATGGTCAGGATGGGGTTGGAGACATGATCAGGATGGGGTTGGAGACATGGTCAGGATGGGGTTGGAGACATGGTCAGGATGGGGATGGAGACATGATCAAGATGGAGATGGAGACATGGTCAGGTTGGAGATGGAGACATGATCAGGGTGGGGTTGGAGACATGATCAGGGTGGAGATGGAGACATGGTCAGGGTGGGGTTGGAGGCATGATCAGGGTGGGGTTGGAGACATGGTCAGGATGGGGTTGGAGACATGATCAGGGTGGGGTTGGAGGCATGATCAGGGTGGGGTTGGAGACATGGTCAGGATGGGGATGGAGACATGATCAAGATGGAGATGGAGACATGGTCAGGTTGGAGATGGAGACATGATCAGGGTGGGGTTGGAGACATGATCAGGGTGGAGATGGAGACATGGTCAGGGTGGGGTTGGAGGCATGATCAGGGTGGGGTTGGAGACATGGTCAGGATGGGGTTGGAGACATGATCAGGGTGGGGTTGGAGGCATGATCAGGGTGGGGTTGGAGACATGATCAGGGTGGGGATGGAGCATGATTCTACGGACTATTCAGAACAAATAACATTTAAATATTTTGGGTATTTTTTGCTATCAGCTTAATTCCTGGCTGCCTCAAATTAGATCAAATACATTTAGATAATTTTTTTGGTCCTTTTGATGAATATCTGAAAATATTTTTGTGTAAGACAACACTCCATTCTGCATATTTCACTATTTGAACAAAGTCCTTTATTGTTATGTTTATCAAACCAGAAGCCTCTCAATGTTTGTACAAATCCTTTGTACATGGGGATGCAGCTATTAAAAAAGGATATTACAATGAACGTTAATGGAAATCAACTTATTGCATAGATCTCAGCAAAATAAAGGACACTCCTATATAAAATAGACCCACCGAGAAACTGGAAACTTAATTTACAAACTAACTTATCAAGAGACAGATCCAATCTACTTTTCTTTTTGAAAAAACAATGTTTCACAAAAAAAACAGAATCTCAGGTATTTTGCCTTTATATTAAATATACAAAATGATTGTTTCTTTGATCCATATACAGCCATTTTAATCAAAGCATTTCAATCAACATTTTTGACATTGTTCTTTAGTCATTAAACAGTTTATCAAGATCTCAGACAGTCCCACAAAAGAGAACATTTGAATAGATGTGCAGCTCTTGGTCCACACAGCTAATTACCCACCCGCTAAAATGGCTAAGATGAGTCATCCTGTGGAATCTCATTTGGAAAGCACAACTGAAGATCTCTTCACACACACACACACACACACACACACACCTTTTAAATAACTTTCTAAAACATATTTTATTATAATACTACAAAAGCATGTTCACTCATTGTAGAAACTTTCAAAAATGTATTTTGTTTGTAATGTCAATACCTTTTGGTGATACACACATTTTTGTGAGCCACAGATCAAATGTACAGTAATATTTTACAGCCTCTGTATGTGACAGCTCACAGAACAACACCTTGTGCTCAGCTGGTTGAGGCCACCCTGACACGGCGCTGTACCAGGACAACTGCTTCACCCAGGACATATGTAGGTCCGCAATCTGAAGGCCACATTCTGTCGGCAAGTGAACAAGGCCCAGACTCCAGAATATCAGTACCAGAACAAACGCAAACACAGACACACACAGTAACTCCTGAGGCAGAAGTAAATACTGTAACCCAAAATATTTCCTCCAGAGTGGAAAAAGAACATGGCCAGAAAGTAGAGCTGATGAATGGGTGAAATATTACTTTAAACAAAAGGAATCTCTGCTTTTACTGCTGTGACATCAGGAACTATTACCTTCTCTTTTACTAACTATTATTGAAGACATTCTTACAACCTGGAAGAAATGATTCTTAACTGTCTTGCTCACCTTGTCGGCTAAAGAATTCGAACCAGCCATCTTTACTGGCCCAATCACTGGCTACCCTTCCACCCTTCCACCCAGGCTACCCTTCCACCCTTCCACCCAGGCTACCCTTCCACCCTTCCACCCAGGCTACCCTTCCACCCTTCCACCCTGCCCACCCAGGGTACCCTTCCACCCAGGCTACCCTTCCACCCTTCCACCCAGGCTACCCTTCCACCCTGCCCACCCAGGCTACCCTTCCACCCTTCCACCCAGGCTACCCTTCCACCCTGCCCACCCAGGCTACCCTTCCACCCTGCCCACCTTGGCCTTCACAATAAAAGCCCTCAGTACCACACCTGGACTTCACAATAAAAGCCCTCAGCTACCACACCTGGCCTTCACAATAAAATCCCTCAGCTACCACACCTGGCCTTCACAATAAAAGCCCTCAGCTACCACACCTGGCCTTCACAATAAAAGCCCTCAGCTACCACACCTGGCCTTCACAATAACAGCCCTCAGCTACCACACCTGGCCTTCACAATAAAAGCCCTCAGCTACCACACCTGGCCTTCACAATAACACTCAGCATTGACTGTGACAAAGTGTCACGTCACACACACAAGGAAATCTGTACGGATCTGTGCCCTTGGAGGGAGTCGGGATGGTGTGTGTGTGTGTGTGTGTGTGTTTGACGCACAGCATCCATGTTGGTGAGAAGGGAATCATTTTCCTGAATGTGAACATTAAAACGGATGTGTCAAATGTAGAGGTTATTGCTTTCTAAGTGAGGAGAAGCCGGGGTGGAAGGTAAAGTAGAAGTGTACAGGCATCCCAAATGGCACCATATTCCCTATGTAGTACACTACTTTACCACCCTATTCCTTATGTAATACACTACTCATAGGACTCTGGTATGTAGGTGCTCTTTACAGGGAAGAGGGGACGGAGACAGTGCCAGTCTCCCTTTACACTCTAATCCCTCAGCTCACGTCATCTCTTCTTAGGTGACACAAATCCGATGGGTAGTGCTGTTAGGTCACTGTGCGACTGTTCTGCTCGAATATCAAAACCACGCCAAGAATATGTGGAAAATATGATTTTTTCCTGCTGTAAGGAAATCCATTTACAATTCAAGTGCTATATGAAATCAGCAGGCTAAACTAAATCAATGCAAAAACTAGATTTCCAACTGTGACATTTACAAATCCTAATTATTAATGTGACTCCAATTAAACGACTGAAAACATTGTTTCTAAGAAACCCTGATTACGTAAATTCCAGACCTTAATCACTATTAATTGTTATTATTAACATTGAAAAAATACATCATATGTAAATACATATATTTTACACTCCTATAGTTGCAGGTGTGCCATCCTCAGCACAGAGACATTACCAGTGGACTGGCAGCTAGTTGTTAATAATGTCATTCACCTACATTACCCTGTTTGGAGGCAGGTGAGGGCTTCACTGGAGAACTTGGCTTCCAGAGTAGTTCGACATTTTAAAAAGAAACTGGTGTAGCATTCAACTCATTAACAAGGTTCTTCAGCGCCGACCTTCTGTTTGGGACAGGACTCTTCCACTTGAACAGCACACAAGAGTTTCCTGGGAGAAACAAAAGGGCTAATGCCTGATGGGCTGATACAACATTAGCCCAGTAGGCTCTTTCTCTTGCCAACAATAAAGGCCTCTGGGGACATCTTTTCATCCATTGAAAACCCCAACGCTCCCGGACCCTTTGCAGTGTCTACACATCATCCAACAGCACTGATGGATTGGAAAAGGTTTCTCTTGTTTCTGAGATAATTGCAATCTCCTGTCCTTGAAGGTGAGTGAGCTGGGGTCAAAGGAATGGTTCCAAGGCTAAATTAGGCAGCTACCCAAGTGGTTAAACTTTTGGGCCAGGAAACTTAACGCTTGCTGGTTAAAATCTCAGAGTGACAAGGTGAGAAATTGCTCCAGAAAGTTGCGCTGGATAAGATTGTCTGCTTAATGATTTTTGAAACAGCATGACACAGGAAATGTATTACCTGTATTAGAGTCCATCTGAGACACAGCAAGTGTGTGCTTACCACAGCAGAAAACCAGACCAAGCAACGTCAAATGAATCATACAGCTTATCATAATATAACAAGTTCTTCACAACAAAGACTTTAACACAAGAAAGAGCTTTTGAAAATAAAAATAAAAACATAAACATTTTAAAAAATCACAGCTAAATGATATTTATAGTATTTCCCGTCTCCCAAGTATTTCCAGGGTTCACACAGGTCCGCCGATGACACCGTGTAATGAAAACTCTATCCTGTCAATTGAAATGATACCTCTTTCTATTCTAATGATACTAAAGACCTTCGTGGACACAAGCAAAATTATATTTTTCCAAAGGCATATAAAATAAAATATATAATTAAATATATCTATTAGGAAGTAACAATGTAAATGACAGAAGATACAGTGGGGAGAAGTATTTGATACACTGCCGATTTTGCAGGTTTTCCCACTTACAAAGCATGTAGAGGTCAGTAATTTTTATCATAGGTACTCTTCAACTGTGAGAGACGGAATCTAAATCCAGAAAATCACATTGTATGATTCTTAAGTAATTAATTTGCATTTTATTGCATGGCATAAGTATTTGATACATCAGAAAAGCAGAACTTAATATTTGGTACAGAAACCTTTGTTTGCAATTACAGAGATCATATGTTTACTGTAGTTCTTGACCAGGTTTGCACACACTGCAGCACTCCTCCATACAGACCTTCTCCAGATCCTTCAGTTCTCGGGGCTGTCACTGGGCAATACGGACTTTCAGCTCCCTCCAAAGATTTTCTATTGGGTTCAGGTCTGGAGACTGGCTAGGCCACTCCAGGACCTTGAGATGCTTCTTACGGAGCCACTCCTTAGTTGCCCTGGCTGTGTGTTTCGGGTCGTTGTCATGCTGGAAGACTCAGCCACGACCCATCTTCAATGCTCTTACTGAGGGAAGGAGGTTGTTGGCCAAGATCTCGCGAGTGAAGTTTAGAACTAAAAGCAATTTTTTTGTCTCATCAGACCACATGACCTTCTCCCATTCCTCCTCTGGAAAATCCAGATGGTCATTGGCAAACGGACCTGGACATGCGCTGGCTTGAGCAGTGGGACCTTGCGTGCGCTGCAGGATTTTAATCCATGACGGCGTAGTGTGTTACTAATGGTTTTCTATGAGACTGTGGTCCCAGCTCTCTTCAGGTCATTGACTAGGTCATGCCGTGTAGTTCTGGGCTGATCCCTCACCTTCCTCATGATCATTGATGCCCCATGAGGTGAGATCTTGCATGGAGCCCCAGACTCAGGGAGATTGACCGCCATCTTGAACTTCTTCCATTTTCTAATAAGTGCGCCAACATTTCTTAAAGAAAAACTAACAGATCTGTGAGAGCCAGAATTCTTACTGGTTGGTAGGTGATCAAATACTTATGTCATGCAATAAAATGCAAATTAATTATTTAAAAATCATACAATGTGATTTTCTGGATTTTTGTTTTAGATTCCGTCTCTCACAGTTGAAGAGTACCTATGATAAAATTGACCTCTACATGCTTTGTAAGTGGGAAAACCTGCAAAACCGGCAGTGTATCAAATACTTGTTCTCCCCACTGTAGGTCAAACGAAGCCTGGTCTGTCCAGTGTTAATGAACATGCTGAATTAAAGGAATAGCTTCTTTTTTTTCAACAGATTGAAAGACGTGTATTCCAGGTGGTGACCTCCTGAGGCTGGTAGTGTTCAATATGGATTTAGTAAGACAGCACTTTCATCAGAGTTGGAGCTGGTCTTAACTAACCACAGTGGGATTATACCATTAAGGACAATTATCTATGTACTAGTGCAAACGGTACCCTATTACAGTACACTACAACAGGGTACCGTTTGGTGAGTCACCATGGAGATCAGAGTTTACTTTGGAAGTGAGAAGAGGCTGGTTGTCCATTTTTATTTTAAAACAGATGCTGGGTGTCGAGAAGGTATTTGCTCTAGATGACAGAGTATCAGAATGCAAAGTACCATGTGGTCAAAGTGGTCTGATAGGACGGATTTTCAGGACCTGATTTCTGGTGACGGCAGTATACTATTTTTTTCCCCACACTTTGAGGTTTGCAAGGGCAGTAGCATGTCTTGGTTATCAGGGGTTTGTGGACATAGAGACATTTGGGGCAGTACAGCATCAGAAGCTGTGTTTGTGGGGACATTTGGGGCAGTATTGCATCAGAAGCTGTGTTTGTGGGGACATTTGGGGAAGTAGTGCATCAGAAGCTGTGTTTGTGGGGGCATTTGGGGCAGTAGTGCATCAGAAGCTGTGTTTCTGTGGACATTTGGGGTAGTAATGCATTAGAAGCTTTGTTTCTGTGGACATTTGGGTCAGTAATGCATTAGAAGCTTTGTTTCTGTGGACATTTGGGGCAGTAATGCATCAGAAGCTGTGTTTGTGGGGACATTTGGGGCGGCCGTGCATCAGAAGCTGTGTTTGTGGGGACATTTGGGGCGGCCGTGCATCAGAAGCTATGTTTGTGGGGACATTTGGGGCAGCCGCGCATCAGAAGCTGTGTTTGTGGGGACATTTGGGGCAGCCGTGCATCAGAAGCTGTGTTTGTGGGGACATTTGGGGCAGCCGTGCATCAGAAGCTGTGTTTGTGGGGAAATGTGGGGCATTACTGAAACAGAAGCTGTGTTTTTGGGTGTTTGTAGGGACAGTAGAGTCTGTGGTGGTGTCGACAGTAGTACCAGTGTTGGTCTTGTTTTTGTTGTTGTTTTTGGTTTGTTAGTCTGAATCGATGCCCAGTTGCTTCTCTGGGACATGAGGTCCTTCAGGGGGTGAAGATATCCTTTCTGCTCCAGATGATTCAAAACTGCATCGTCAGATTTCGGTCTCGACCGGGACTCTGCAAGGCTGGGGGTTAAGAAGGGAGGGGGTTTGACTGTATTTGTTGTACGCATGAAACATTGCCAAAACATGAAGCAGAAAACAAAGAGATTGAAAGAAACAGAGGCTGGAATTGGACTACATCAAATACAGCAATGACTATACACTCTACCATCTAATGTAACTCAAGCTAACAACCATGTTACTGAACACATAAAAACACTAACACCATGTTGCTGAACACATGAACATACTAATACCATGTTACTGAACACATGAACATACTAATACCATTTTACTGAACACATGAACATAAATCATACACTAAAATATATTACAAACTGGGTAGTTTGGGTCTGGTTGGCTGATTGCCTGAGTGCCCTGTAAGCTTTTTAATAGCAATAAGGCTTTGTGGTCTACGTTCAGTCAACACCACTGATACCTGTAATAAGGCCTGTCAGGGGTTCGTGGTCTACGGTCAGTAAACACCACTGATAACGGTAATAAGGCCTGTCAGGGGTTCGTGGTCTACGGTCAGTAAACACCACTGATACCTGTAATAAGGCCTGTCAGGGGTTCGTGGTCTACGTTCAGTCAACACCACTGATACCTGTAATAAGGCCTGTCAGGGGTTCGTGGTCTACGGTCAGTCAACACCACTGATACCTGTAATAAGGCCTGTCAGGGGTTCGTGGTCTACGGTCAGTCAACACCACTGATACCTGTAATAAGGCCTGTCAGGGGTTCGTGGTCTACGGTCAGTCAACACCACTGATACCTGTAATAAGGCCTGTCAGGGGTTCGTGGTCTACGGTCAGTCAACACCACTGATACCTGTAATAAGGCCTGTCAGGGGTTCGTGGTCTACGGTCAGTAAACACCACTGATACCTGTAATAAGGCCTGTCAGGGGTTCGTGGTCTACGGTCAGTCAACACCACTGATACCTGTAATAAGGCCTGTCAGGGGTTCGTGGTCTACGGTCAGTCAACACCACTGATACCTGTAATAAGGCCTGTCAGGGGTTCGTGGTCTACGGTCAGTCAACACCACTGATACCTGTAATAAGGCCTGTCAGGGGTTCGTGGTCTACGGTCAGTAAACACCACTGATACCTGTAATAAGGCCTGTCAGGGGTTCGTGGTCTACGGTCAGTAAACACCACTGATACCTGTAATAAGGCCTGTCAGGGGTTCGTGGTCTACGGTCAGTCAACACCACTGATACCTGTAATAAGGCCTGTCAGGGGTTCGTGGTCTACGGTCAGTCAACACCACTGATACCTGTAATAAGGCCTGTCAGGGGTTCGTGGTCTACGGTCAGTCAACACCACTGATACCTGTAATAAGGCCTGTCAGGGGTTCGTGGTCTACGGTCAGTAAACACCACTGATACCTGTAATAAGGCCTGTCAGGGGTTCGTGGTCTACGGTCAGTAAACACCACTGATACCTGTAATAAGGCCTGTCAGGGGTTCGTGGTCTACGGTCAGTCAACACCACTGATACCTGTAATAAGGCCTGTCAGGGGTTCGTGGTCTACGGTCAGTCAACACCACTGATACCTGTAATAAGGCCTGTCAGGGGTTCGTGGTCTACGGTCAGTCAACACCACTGATACCTGTAATAAGGCCTGTCAGGGGTTCGTGGTCTACGGTCAGTCAACACCACTGATACCTGTAATAAGGCCTGTCAGGGGTTCGTGGTCTACGGTCAGTCAACACCACTGATACCTGTAATAAGGCCTGTCAGGGGTTCGTGGTCTACGGTCAGTCAACACCACTGATACCTGTAATAAGGCCTGTCAGGGGTTCGTGGTCTACGGTCAGTCAACACCACTGATACCTGTAATAAGGCCTGTCAGGGGTTCGTGGTCTACGGTCAGTCAACACCACTGATACCTGTAATAAGGCCTGTCAGGGGTTCGTGGTCTACGGTCAGTCAACACCACTGATACCTGTAATAAGGCCTGTCAGGGGTTTGTGGTCTACGGTCAGTCAACACCACTGATACCTGTAATAAGGCCTGTCAGGGGTTCGTGGTCTACGGTCAGTAAACACCACTGATACCTGTAATAAGGCCTGTCAGGGGTTTGTGGTCTACGGTCAGTAAACACCACTGATAACGGTAATAAGGCCTGTCAGTGGTTCGTGGTCTACGGTCATCCTAAAGTTATACTGCATAGATATGTCATGCATGGTGTGACAAACTGTTGATCTCACCTGACTTACCAGTGTCCATTTCATCAAGCTCCATGTTGCTGCATTTCCAGCGGAAGAGAAAAAAACACACACTGTCATTGTTAGACCCTGAGTTTTAGGGGCGGAGACAAAGGTACTCTGCTACACCCTCAATCTGTTATTAAGTGACTAACCAAACATTGGGCCACAGCCAGATACAGTTTGTCCCTGGGAAAGGAGGTCTGAACTGGACACAATAGAATACAGAGCATGTATTCCAAATGGACCACTATGTAGTCCACTAGGCCCTGTCTGGAAATACTGCACTACATTGGAAACAGGGGCACTTTGGGCATGCTTGGGGATAGGCATTACTAATACCTGACAGACATTATTAAGTGCCTTACTATTACATTTATTGTGTCCTAAATAACACCCTTTACCCTATTTAATGCACTAAATAGGGACCAGGTCACATAGGTATCTGGGCAAATGGAGTGCACTATGTAGGACGCACCCTTATCTACCTGAGGCTTTAAGATGTAATGACCTGCCATCTATCAAATGTGGAGAAGATCCATTCCTTAGTGTGTGTGTGTGATGTGCATGTTTGTGTGATGTGCGTGTGTGTGTGGTGTGCGTGTGTGTGATGTGCATGTTTGTGTGGTGTTTAAACAGTATAAATCAAGTCCGGGAGCACAGCAGGACATATTATATGGGGAAATGAAATGAACGTAGAACAAGGAACTTGGTCAGAAGATCTGAAACGTTCCCAAAAGCTTATACAGCTAGAAGTAACAGAGTTGTGTGTGGTCGCAGATGTGAGATGCATGTGAGATGTGTGCATTTGTGTCATGGTCAGTGTGTGTGTGTGTGCGTGTGTGTGTGTGCGCGTGTGTGTGAGAGAGGTGTGCATTAGTGTCAAGGTCAACATGTGCCTGTGTGTGTTGGAAACCAGTTTAATAAATGATAGTGCATCTCTTGACAGGCTTCATTATCCCCCCCATTCCCCCTCAGAGAGGAAACGTTCCCTGATTGGCCCTCCATGCTGCTCCCAGTCAGAGCTGAAAGCCCCTAAAACAATCACCCTGACTGGGTCTGAAGAGAGATTAACTTCAGTCATTAAAGTTGATGAATCCTGCCTCAAAACTGTAGTCACATAATCATCCCTTTCAATGGCCAGGCTCCTCCAGACACTCTTTGTTTGTTTTGGGAGGTAGATATTTTGTCTTGTTTTAATGGACTACAACATAATGTCACTTATTTTGTTTCGCCAGCCAATGATTTATTTGCAAGGTGGGACAAAAGGAGATTTCAGATGGAAGAATCATGGGATTTTTATTGTCTTATAAAATCAATAAACCCTGCTTTTGTTTATTATTTCACACCCTGAAACCGACCTCTTAGCCCTTTCGCCAACCCCACGCTTCACTGGTATTTAAAAAGACTCAACCCATTAGCTTAGCCTGCTATTAGCGGTCCATTAGCTTAGCCTGCTATTAGCAGTCCATTAGCTTATCCTGCTATTTGCCGCCCATTGGCTTTGTCTGCTATTAGCAGCACGTTAGCTTAGCATGTAATTAGCAGCATGCCTGAGTGGCTCCAATGACAGACTCATTTGGCTTTGCATGTCTATGTCACAGGAAGATGCTTCACTTAAGACCAGAACAGGGTGTAGCCACTACTTACAGGGTGTAGCCACTACTTACAGGGTGTAGCCACTACTTACAGGGTGTAGCCACTACGCACAGTACATACACATGTAATATGTTGGATTTTAGTGGATACACATTACCATCAGATACAAAAATGCACAGTTTGACAGGTACATATAATACACACTGTTAAGGCTATACCTTGAGAATGCGTCATCGAAGCCATCCTCCACATCCTGTGAACAGAAAGCGGATAAGGAGACAGGTGCATGAGACAACATACTGTAGGATACTATATACGTCTCACGCAGACTCTAATATCAGGAATATTTAACAACAATATTTATTTGTCAATAGTTTTCCACAGGTTTGTGATATGCTGTATGGATTTTCTAGGTTCTCACAGACTCTTCAACATCTCAATCGGTGGAAGGAACAGAATCATATACACTGGTGTAGGAATATGTTGTTGAACTGTAAGTGGAGAAATTCTGAAAAAAGTAGCAAGAAACAGACAAGGAAAAGCAACAGAGAGAAAGAGAGAGAGAGAAAAAGGAGGAGAGATGGACTAGATGATGATGTGGTTTTAGTGAAGATATGTCCTTAGAGATGGAAAAGATCTCATCTCTGTATCTCTTCCAGCATTGACACTTTCTCCATGTTCAACTAGTACAATTCTGTTTATTTAATGATTCTTCTAGGTTTAAGTTTGAAATCAATGTCAAAGCTAGAACATGTTTTCTGCCTGTCAAGTCCTCTAAGCAGCTCTACAGGTAAACCAATAGAACAGTGCTTAAACAGTCATTTTTTTGTAGGCCTGAACTAGCTCATCTGATTCACCTAATCAAGGGTGTGATCATTTTCCCCAAATTAAAACAGTTGTGCTAGCTCCCCAAAAGTTAAAAAACATGGAAAAGGCTTCCCTCCCCTAGGAGAGGTTTAAGGACTATGGTGCCATTCACAGAAGGGCTGTCATCTATGGTGCCATTCACAGAAGGGCTGTCATCTATGGTGCCATTCACAGAAGGGCTGTCATCTATGGTGCCATTCACAGAAGGGCTGTCATCTATGGTGCCATTCACAGAAAGACTGTCATCTAGGGTGCCATTCACAGAAAGACTGTCATCTATGGTGCCATTCACAGAAGGGCTGTCATCTATGGTGCCATTCACAGAAAGACTGTCATCTATGGTGCCATTCACAGAAAGGCTGTCATCTATGGTGCCATAACATTATGACCACTGACAGGTGAAGTGAATAACACAGATAATGGCACCTGTCAGGGGGTGGGATATATTAGGTAACTTTGAACATTCTGTCCTCAAAGTTGATGTGTTAGAAGCAGGAGAAATGGGCAAGAGTAAGGATATGAGCGACTTTGACAAACTGTGATGGCTAGATGACTGGGTCAGAGCATCTCCAAATCTGCAGCCCTTGTGGGGTGTTCCTGCTCTGCAGTGCTCAGTACCTATCAAAAGTGGTCCAAGGCAGGAAAAGCAGTGAACTGGCGACAGGGTCATGGGCGGCCAAGGCTCATTGATGCGCGTGGAGAATGAAAGCTGGCCCATGTGGTCCGATCCAACAGACGAGCCACTGTAGCTCAATTTTCTGAAAAAGTTGATGCTGGTACTGATAGAAAGGTGTCAGAACACACAGTGCATCGCAGTTTGTTGCTTATGGGGCTGCGTAGCCACAGACCAGTCAGGGTGCCCATGCTGACCCCTGTCCACTGCTGAAAGGACCTACAATGGGCACTAGAGCATCAGAACTGGACCACGGAGCAATGGAAGAAGGTGGCCTGGTCTGATGAATCATGTTTCCTTGGATGGTTGGGTGCGTGTCCGTTGCTTACCTGGAGAACACATGGTACCAGGATGCACTATGGGAAGAAGGCATGCTGGCGGAGGCAGCTTTGGGCAATGTTCTCCTGGGAAACCTTGGGTCCTGCCATTCATGTGGATGTTACTTTGACACGTACCACCTACCTGAGCAAGGAAACGGTATTCCCTGATGGCATTGGTCTCTTTCAGCAGGATAATGCACCATGCCACAAAGCGAAAATGGTTCAGGAATGTTTTGAGGAACACAAATTCAAGGTGTTGATTTGGCCTCCAAATTCTCCAGATCTCAATCCAATCTAGCATCTGTGGGATGTGCTGGACAAACAGGTCCGATCCATGGAGGCCCCACCTGCAACTTACAGGACTTGAAGGATCTGCTGCTAACGTCTTGGTACCAGATACCACAGCACACCTTCAGAGGTTTAGTGGAGTCCATGCCTCGACGGGTCAGGGCTGTTTTGGCGGCAAAAGGGGGACCTACACAAGATTAGGCAGGTGGTCATAATGTTATGGCTGATTGGTGTATGGAAGCATTTAAAGGAGAACGCTGCCACGCAGTGGTGATTAAATGCCAACACACAGAGCTAGAACCACCAACCTAAATAAATTTTGTGATTATGGCCTTTATATTGGGGAGAAGATCGAGACACGTGTCCTCTGACCCGAGTCTCCCCTCTGAGCCGTGTCTCCCCTCTGATCTTATCGCACTGCTTGCTTTACCTGGAATTATTTCCCTGTGCCCACTAGCTGGTGGAGAGCACACTCACCTGCCAACAACCAGAGCTGAGCGGGCAGGAGCCTGATACACCACCAGGTGTCACTAGAGTGCATCTAGACACGGCAGGTCTGTCTAGCATCCACCCGTCTCCTCTGGGCAGTGAGGCCAAACAGTGCTGCCCTAAGCTGCCCTAAGATGCCCTAAACTGCTTTCTGCAGTGACACAGCAGTGAAGCGAGGCAGTGCCATCCACCATCACCATCCACAATCCCCATCCACCATCACCATCCACAATCCCCATCCACAATCCCCATCCACAATCCCCATCCACCATCACCATCCACCATCACCATCCACAATCCCCATCCACCATCACCATCCACCATCACCATCCACAATCCCCATCCACCATCCCCATCCACCATCCCCATCCACCATCCCCATCCACCATCCCCATCCACATCCACCATCACCATCCACCATCACCATCCACCATCACCATCCACCATCACCATCCACCATCCCCATCCACCATCACCATCCACAATCCCCATCCACCATCCCCATCCACCATCCCCATCCACCATCACCATCCACCATCACCATCCACCATCACCATCCACCATCCACCATCACCATCCACCATCACCATCCACCATCACCATCCACAATCCTTAGCAACATCTTTGAGGAGGTAGAGGTATAGTCGGCATATGACATGGTGTCTTGGTCAAAGGTAGTGTACTTCAACATGCATCTATGCTTGAGTCATACTGGGCTCGGTGATGAGGCTGGCTAGACCAATCAGAGGCCTGAAAGCCAAATCCTGACCTACCCAGGAGTCGTGTTTGATTGGTCGTCTCAGGCTGGGTTTGTTGCGTGGCGACGGTGAGCTGAAGGACATGGAGAAGAACGGCTGTCTCACATTCTCCTCCTTCACCAGGGGCTTTTCTGAGTCTAACGAAGAGGAGGAAAGAGTGGAGGTCAGGGGGAGGAGGGATGAAGAGGAGTGGAGGGAAAATGGCAATAGATGAGAGAGAAACAGAGAGAGAGAAAGAGTGAGAGAGAGGATGATAGAGATACAAGAAGAGAGAGAAGAGGGGAGGAATAAATCAAAGGGCAGTGGATAAGAAGGGATAAAGAAGCAAATATTTTTTGTCCCTTTAGACAGGATAGACCAATGAAAGTCCACAGGGCACCTCCATCAAACCACACTGAACTGAATCCTTCAACTACAGAGTCCTGTCTCCCTGGGAACTGGCAGGAGAGAGTAGAGGAGCTAAATTAACTCTTAACCACCATCACCTGCTGTGCAATGTGTGTGTTTTAAAGAGGTTCCAAGTCTGCAGTATCCACTGAACTAAACAGTACATACAGAAACACACTAAATTAACCTGAGAGAGAGATGACCTACCTGAGAGAGAGATGACCTACCTGAGAGAGAGATGACCTACCTGAGAGAGCGATGACCTACCTGAGAGAGCGATGACCTACCTGAGAGAGCGATGACCTACCTGAGAGAGCGATGACCTACCTGAGACAGAGATGACCTACCTGAGACAGAGATGACCTACCTGAGACAGAGATGACCTACCTGAGACAGGTTGTGTGTGTGTGGCTGTCGTCTCTGTTTGTCCATCACTGACTGAACACGAGCAACACATCCTGGTCTTTTTACTCTTATCTGAGGATGGAGAGGAAAAAAGTTTCAGACTCAAGAAACTTAAAGTTCAAAGAAAATAATCTTGGAAAGTATGACTCGTTTTTTTGTGCCAACCTTTCCAGTAAAAAAATACCAGTGAAATAAAATTATACTCTTTTGACTTTCTGCTGTTGTGGACGTAGTAGTTACCTTCTTGAGCAATCTCCCACAGGTCCAGAGCTACTTTGAAGGCCTGGGCCACTGTCAGAGTTACAGCCTGAGCCTGTAAACAACAGGAGTTTCATGTAACACAATTGGACTGTGATTGCTAGTAGCTACCATTAGATGGAGCCACATAACATCTTTCCTTTTAATGCCACACTTGCTTAATTAACAGTTGCCTGATGTCTTATAGGGCAGCACGAATTACGTTCTGCTTTATCAGAGTTTTATTTCTGATATTCAACAGTGATCATCCTTGTCAAACAGTGACGGAGTGTAAATACTTAAGAAAAATCTCTTGTGAAAATGTTGACAGTTTTGACCTGCACTTACAATCTTCTTCTTGTGGCAGAGGAAGGCATGACACTCTAGCGTCTCGTTGAACTGACTCTGAGAAACGTAGGCAAACACCTTGTCCTGAGTTTTATCTGCCGTACAGTAGGAAATTCTACAAGCATAAAAAGACAGATTAAAAACAGACGACTACACAAACTAGCCAAACAAATCCGAATTGGCTGCCGAAGAAACCAATTTGTGTAGGTACATTTATTGCCCATTTGGACAAACTGCATAACATCTAATGTATCAAAGAGTTGCTGTGGTAACCGAATGTGTTATCCTGGTGACGTAGAACCTGCCACTCCACCTCGATGTGCCATCTTCCATCCATCACAGCGCGGATAGAGAAAATATTATGATCCTCTGTTAATAACTACTCTCATCATCTTCGTCTGTTGCATATGAATGAGCAGGATGCCAATGCCAGCCGGGTGTGAAGGGGACGTAATGAATATCAGGTCACCGATCACAGACGGCAGCCAAAATGAGGCTGGGTCCAGAATGGCACCCTATTCCTTACAACTGTACCACCTAATGGAAAACAACAAATGAGAATCTAAATGCATATAGAAAGATAAGAACAGAGCAGAATAGATCAGAATATCAACGTATGTAACAGATTAGAACTGATCAATAAAAATAGTTTTCCAGACATGCAGATGATCCCCTACAGCAGAGGACAGAGAGCATCCATGTCTACAGGAAGATACAGGAGAGGGAGATCAAACTTGCAATTGGACACACACACACACACGTTCAGGCAACAAATATAAATAGCTGCGTGCAGAAAGTCGGAGACAGTGGCCAGTGGAGGGACTCTGTTCTATTCTGGAGTTATAGAGGCCAGTGGAGGGACTCTGTTCCATTCTGGAGTTATAGAGTCCAGTAGAGGGACTCTGTTCTATTCTGGAGTTATAGAGGCCAGTGGAGGGACTCTGTTCTATTCTGGAGTTATAGAGGCCAGTGGAGGGACTCTGTTCTATTCTGGAGTAATAGAGGCTTTTTCAGAAGCTAAATAATAACCTACAGAGAGTTAGAGTAATCAATGTCTTCCACAGGTCTCTTCCTGTCCTTTGCTCAAGAAAATGCAATTAGTGTCTACACCCTGTGCAATCACACACACACAGACCAGATCTGTGATGTGTGTGTGAGTTTGGTGGATGAGAAGGAGGGAGGAAGGGAGAGATAACCTATGAGACTCAGCTTGCATTGTGTGTGTGTTTATAGGTGTAGGTGTGTGTGTGCTTGTGTCTGTGTTTATGTAGGTGTGTGTCTCCACTTCAAAAGGCTAACAAGCTAAACAAGCCATTAACTCCTGTACGAAACAACAAGCTGTGCTAAGACTCTCTCAGATCTCCTCTCAGATGGAAAAGTGTTGTTGGCTGAGAAGCTGAGGCGCTGCGTGACCCAAATAGCAAAGCCCAAGACACCCAACTATTTCATACTATATTCCTCTACGAAACTAGATTAATCAACAAGCCTCCGCTTACTGTTTATATTCAGGGCCTCATTGTAAAATGAAACAAAGTTGGAAGCAGCGGCCTGAATGAATAAACATATTCATAAATACATAGATAGATAAATAAATAAATGGATGGATGTTTCAACAACATGTGGGGAAGACTTGTGTTTATTGCTTCACATGTATGCATTCTGTGTGTATGTGAGAAGTCTTTCCGTGTTTGTCTGAGAGGTCTATCGGTGTGTGTGTCTGTGTGTGAGTGAGAGGTCTGTTGGTGTGTGTGTGTGTGAGAAGTCTGTGTGTGTGTGTGTGTGTGTGTGTGTGTGAGGGTTGAGTGTGTAAAATATGTAAATTCTTTAACCCAATTATATAACCCACCAGGGGTCTGGTCACAGTCCCCAAGCCTGGAACAGAAGCCAGGAAACATGAATTGTCTTCCATTACTGGTAACTCAAGCAAGTAGTAAAATCAGATAAATAAAAATGTATAAAACTTGGACTCGGGTGGCACAGAGTTCTGGACCACTGCCTCTCCTCTTCTGCAAAACCTCTGTCCTCTGGTTTTCTTTGCTGTTTCCATAGATTTAATGCCAGAAAATACTCTACACTTTAAACATTAATAAAATAAAAATGTTCATAACTAAATGTTTATTCAAACAACATAATATACCTAAAGGACCCATAACATTGTTCTTACAGTACAATATAAATAAAGAACCCATAATACTATTCTTACAGTACAATATAAATAAAGAAACCATAATATTATTCTTACAGTACAATATAAATAAAGAACCCATAATATTATTCTTACAGAACAATGTAAATAAAGAACCCATAATATTATTCTTACAGAACAATGTAAATAAAGAACCCATAATATTATTCTTGCAGAACAATGTAAATAAAGAATCCATAATATTATTCTTACAGAACAATGTAAATAAAGAACCCATAATATTATTCTTGCAGAACAATGTAAATAAAGAACCCATATTATTATTCTTGCAGAACAATGTAAATAAAGAACCCATAATATTATAATCTGGCTCCTGAATTAGCCTGGGGATCCGTGGATGGGGGTGTGATTAACTCTGGGTTTGGGGGTCCTCAATATGATTGCTCTGCCTCGTTGCACTCAGACGGTTTCTTGTGTCGGCTTGGGATCGAGGGAGCCCCAGGCATTCCTTCCCAAGTGGAAGGATCTTAGATTTTACTTTTTTTCCATTTTCCATTTGCCCATGACAATGTAAATAAATGTTTCACAGGCTAATTAAGCCTTTAAATTGATTGACACTGATTTGAGAGAAAGACAGGGAGAGGACAGGAGAGAGAGGACAGGAGAGGAGAGAGGACAGGAGAGAGAGGACAGGAGAGGAGAGAGGACAGGAGAGAGGACAGGAGAGGAGAGAGGACAGGAGAGAGAGGGCAGGAGAGGAGAGGAGAGGGGACAGGAGAGAGAGGACAGGAGAGAGAGGACAGGAGAGGAGAGAGGATAAGACAGAAGGAGAATAGGAGGAAGGATAAGAGAGGGAGAGGGTAGGAGAAAGATAGGAGGAGAGGGGTGAGGGAGGAGAGGAGACAGAGGAGAGAGAGAAAAGGAAAAAGGGAAAAGAGGAGAGAGGGAGGAGAGGGAAGGAGATGAGTAGAGAGGAAATGGGCCTGTGTAGTGTGTAGCTTGCAGGGTTGCGGGTTTGATTCCCACAGGGGGACGATACAAAAGTATGTAGAGTAAATGAATCCTCTTACTGCTGTCAGGCCAAAGCCAGGGGAGCCTGCTAAATGATTTAAATGCAAAAGGAGAGAGGGAGGGGAGAGGGAGGGGAGAGGGAGGGGAGAGAATATCAACAAACTGAAATGTTTATTGACAGGTCTGAGGTTTCCATCTCCCCTCAGCCCTCATCATCTGTTACATCTTTGCCACAGCCTCAGTGTTGGTTTAACATCCCTTGTTCAACTTGGCCTTAGGTAATTCACACACAGCCTAATTAAGACACACACACTTAGAAAAACAATTATGCACACACTAATTGAGAAAACACACAATGTAATAGTCGTTTACACATCCTGTCAACCCAGTGGCTGGCAACAGGCAATTGAGACAATTGCTTGGAAAATATTTTTCAATCACTGCAAATTCTCCAAAAAAGTTGAAATTAGACATATATATATATATATATGGCCAAAAGTATGTGGACACCCCTACCCAAAGGATTCATCCACACCCATGGCTCACAGGTGCATAAAAACCAACACAGAGCCATGAAATCTCCACAGACAAATGTTGGCAGTACAATGGGCCGTTCTGAAGGGCTCATTGACTTTAAACATGGCACTGTCATTGAATGCCACCTTTGCCATAAGACAGTTTGTGAAATGTCTGCCCTACTACATGTTCCCCAGTCAAGTGGAAGCGTCTAGAAGCAACCTCAGCCCAGCCACGAAGTGGTAGACCACGCAAACTCACAGAACAGGACCGCCGAGGGCTGGAGGGCATAGAAATCGCCTATCATCTGTTGCATCACTTACAAACTGCCTCCGGAAGCAACATCAGCATCACAAAAAGGGTTTCCCAGGCCGAACAGTTGGATGCGATGCCCAAAAATCTCATATAGGCGCAATGGTCAGTTGTCCACATACTTTTGGCCCTGTAGTGTATCGGTTGTCCACATACTTTTGGCCCTGTAGTGTATCGGTTGTCCACATACTTTTGGCCCTGTAGTGTATCGGTTGTCCACATACTTTTGGCCCTGTAGTGTATCGGTTGTCCACATACTTTTGGCCCTGTAGTGTCTCTGCTACAAAGACCCTCGACTCATTTCATATCTAATATCCCTTATTTTCAAACCTGCGGGGGTTTGAGGAGATTAAACGGTTTGAGGAAGTGAGGGGGTTTAAAGAGCTGGGGTAGATATAAGGAGAGGGGCTGGAGAGGGGGAGATGAGATTAAGGAGGTGGGGAGGAGAGGATGATAAAAAGAAGAGAGATGAAAGAGGAGGATGATGGCCCTGGCCTGTGGTCTGCTACAGCTGATAAGATAGATCAGCAGGGTGTGTAGTCTGAAAACACATACACACACATACACACACACACACACACATACACACACACACACACACACACACACTTTACCCCACCGACCCCAGAGGTGACAGGATGATCACAGCCATAAGAACATAGGACTGGATTACAATGATACTGACCACACACACAGACATAAACACATGCACGCACTCATGCACGCCCGCACACACACACACACACACACACACACACACACACACACAACACAGTTCAGACCAGATGTATTAGACAGCCAGGTAAAAGTTCTACGACCTAATAACTATCAGGCAGAACAATGAGCAGCAGCGTCAATACCAGGGGTATTCAGCATTCATCTATTCCAGGGGTATTCAGCATTCATCTATACCAGGGGTATTCACCATCTATACCAGGGGTATTCAACATCTATACCAGGGGTATTCAACATCTATACCAGGGGTATTCAACATCTATACCAGGGGTATTCAACATCTATACCAGGGGTATTCAACATCTATACCAGGGGTATTCAACTTCTATACCAGGGGTATTCAACATCTATACCAGGGGTATTCAACTTCTATACCAGGGGTATTCAACATCTATACCAGGGGTATTCAACATCTATACCAGGGGTATTCAACTTCTATACCAGGGGTATTCAACTTCTATACCGGGGGTATTCAACTTCTATACCGGGGGTATTCAACTTCTATACCAGGGGTATTCAACATCTATACCAGGGGTATTCAACATCTATACCAGGGGTATTCAACTTCTATACCAGGGGTATTCAACTTCTATACCAGGGGTATTCAACTTCTATAACAGGGGTATTCAACATCTATACCAGGGGTATTCAACATCTATACCAGGGGTATTCAACATCAAGGCTACACGTTTAGCTTGTTTAGACTATCTATCTATACTATTATTTTATTTGTCAAGTGTTTTAATAGAAAAAGTGAATATAGTCACATGAAGCAAAATAATTTCGAAGAAAACTGACAGTGACTGCAGCTGCCATTAATAGTTTTCAGGATAATTCTGTCATGTGTTTTCTTGTTATTATTAAATAACAGTTATTGTGTTCAGTTAGTGTTCAGTTATTGTGTTCATTTTGACATGCAAAGACCCAAACAGTGCTCCATACACAAGGAAAGTTGAAAACAATGATGTGACATAACCTGCAATCAATCAATTAATATTGAGACGTTCTTTATGATGTCATCAGTACCCTGTATATTGAGACATTCTTTATGATGCCATTATGATGTCATTATTACCTGTATGTTGAGACATTCTTTATGATGCCATTATGATGTCATTATTACCTGTATGTTGAGACATTCTTTATGATGCCATTATGATGTCATCAGTACCTGTATATTGAGACGTTTTCAACAAGGTCCTGTGTCTCTGTGTCCGTGATGATTATGCCTTTAGGGGAGATTGTCAGGGTCACCTTCTGGAACTTCTTAGCACTGGCCCGGGCCTTGTGACAGCACACAACAGAGAACTGTCATTACTGAACACGGATACCACACAATGGACACATCTGAAGTGCAAGCCCATCATTTGTGAAGGAGGTGAATAAAAGAGAGATAAGAACTAAGGGAGTAGAGAGGAGTAGAGGACTGACTGGAGTGGAGGAGAAGAAGAGGACTGACTGGAGTGGAGGAGAAAAGAGGAGGACTGAGGGGAGTGGAGGAGAAAATAGAGGAGGACTGAGGGGAGTGGAGGAGAGAAGAGGAGGACTGAGGGGAGTGGCGGAGAGAAGAGGAGGACAGAGGAGAGTACAGGAGAGAAGAGGAGGATTGTGGATAGCAGAGAGGTGTTATCAAAACATAAAAAAGGCCAATACATGGTTGGCTTTTACAGAAGAACAAAATGTGCAATGAAATACCAAAGTCCACCAACATGTTGGGATTCCTCTTCCTTTCTGGATCTTCTTACTGTTCTAAATGCATTGTTTGTTTATAACAGCACATCTACAGGCTGCATCTAGGCACACTGGTATCTAACGACAGCTCACAGGTGTGGTCTATTGACCAGATACCACGCTCACTTGTGCCTTATTGACCAGATACCACGCCCTCTTGAGCCTTATTGACCAGATACCACGCCCTCTTGTGCCTTATTGACCAGATACCACGCCCCTTGTGCCTTATTGACCAGATACCACGCCCCTTGTGCCTTATTGCTAACATAAAGGATGTTTAGAATATACGAGGATTCCTACTGGGTAGTGGATTTGGCTTTGAAGATAAACAGGTAGTGTCCTAAAGCATGCCCTATGTTAAATTGTAGTGAACTATTTTGACCAGAGTGCTAGGGCTGGGTAGTAGGGCACCATGTAGGTAAGAGGGTGTCATTTGGGAGGCCAACGCCAAGAAATAAGTAGCGTAATAATCCTATTCAGAATGCCTGGTTTCCAAGGGAACGGGAGACAATTGACTTGGGTGTATTTTTTTCTTCTGCAGGAAATCAATTCAGTTTTAATCCATCTACTACTGCTGGGTGTGGGCTTCATTGACAAGTGTGACTGGTTGGGAGTGGTTGTGTTGTTGCGTGCATCTTATCGAGACGCTAAACATACTCAAATCAACACATGAACATCAGCGCCAGGACTTTACATCACAGGAACTAGATTGGATTCAGTTTTTAAGGGAGACAAAATAGAGCTTTTTTGGCCACAAACCCCGGGCGTGGATTTGGTGTGAAAAGAGGTATGGTCAAGCAGAATAAAACCCCCACCTATGTTCCCTCTGAGCTGGATGTGTGAATGAGCAGCTCTGCCGAGCAGAACGCCAGCCCAAGCAGACACACAATATAAAAGTTCACTGAGTTTGCACTGTATAACAAATACGCATGTTCTCCACCTCTTCACAAGGAAACGCCTCAGAGTTGTTATTTTAACCTCAATGAAACCCCCTGACTCACCGTGGCGACGATCCGGCGAATAGCGGCAGAGGCCATGTCCTCCCCTTTGGGCTGTCCCACCAGGGTCATGCCGAGGTATTTCACCTGAAACACCATCCCCTCCAATAGGGTCTCTTTGGTGTCCGTCCAGTTCTCTGGTAGCTCTGATTGGACAGAAAACACAACATGTGAATTAGTAAATGTTTGGAGGACAGGTCATTGACACTCATACCCTGGGACCTTCATACCCTGGGACCTTCATACCCTGGGACCTTCATACCCTGGGACCTTCATACCCTGGGACATCTACTGACGGACTGACTGACTGACTGAATGTTGGAACATGGAATGAACCACATCACCATATTAAAGCTGAATTTAAATTGCAAATGAATTGAATGAGTCATTACATCCAGACTACATCAGCTGTTACATCCAGTGTTAAAGATACATTTTGTGGTGTCAAACTGACATTAAAAGGTTGTCAACTGAACCAGCAGAGCCTGTAGGAGTGCAGCATCATTGAGAGGCTGTGCATTGGAGTTCCATGAAGGCTGAGCCATCTGTCACAGAGCTACACACCAGCTGTTTGGGAGGAGAGAACGAACAACGCCTCTCTCCCTCCCTCACTCCCCACCTTCTTCGCTCCCCGCCTCCCTCCCTCTCCTCCTCCTTCTCTCCCCACCTCCCTCCGCCTCTGCCTCCCCCCGCTCTTTGTCTCCCCACCTTCTTCTCTCCCTGCCTCCCCAGTGGGGGGAGAACAGTGCATTTCTGAAAGAACAGAGAAGGTGAGAAATAAACAACATATAAAGACACCAATGTTTCCACTTCTCATCCCTTGGGGATCTAACTGGCTCAAAGGCCAAACTGCTTCCCACACACCTTAACCCCTTCCCAGCCTGAAGCAGAACACAGATGGATCCACTTCACACCAGAGAGAAAACGCTGACACTACAAAACTGTAGGCCCCCCCTTCTCTCTCTCTCCCTCCTTCCATCTGTACCTCCATCCTCCCATCTCTCCCTCCATCCTCCCATCTCTCCCTCCATCCTCCCATCTCTCCCTCCATCCTCCCATCTCTCCCTCCATCCTTCCATCTTTCCCTCCCACCATTTCTGGTTCTCTCTCAGTCTCCTTCTCCCTCGTTCATCTTTATAGTCTCTCTCCTTCTGACCCCCCTCTCTTCCTCTCCCCTCCTCCCCCCTCCTCCCCTCTCTTCCTCCCCCCTCCTCCCCTCTCTCTCACCACACCTCTATCGACCGTGTGACTGGGTTTGGGATCATATCTGTGTCAGGCTAAAGTACATTAAGCTGCAGTTGAAAAACTACATTATTTAGCAGTGCTTCTGTTTACTGTTGATGCCGGGGGCTATTCATATACATCCCTAAACGATTTGGGGTGCTGACACCTGTTAAATATTTCAGAACTGTGTTGTCATCATTGAGTGTGTATTTGTATGTGTGTGTGTGTGTGTGTGTGTGTATGTGTATGATACACACATTTCCAAGAACTAGTTGTCCCCATTTTGAAAAAGGCAACTTTCCTTTTTAACTTTTACGTTAACATTTACAGGGATTTGGGTACGCAGCCACATACCCAACAAACTGACACCTTTCTATCAGATCCAGCATGAACGTTTTCAGCTATTTGAGCTACAGTAGCTCGTCTGTTGGATCGGACCTCACGGGCCAGCCTTCACTCCCCACGTGCATCAATGAGCCTAGGCTGCCAATGACCCTGTCGCCGGTTCACCGCTTTTCCTTCCTTGGACCACTTTTGATAGGTACCAAATTGTGATGGCTAGACGACTGGGTCAGAGCATCTCCAAAACTGCAGCCCTTCTGGGATGTTCCCAGTCAGCAGTTTTGGAGATGCTCTGACCCAGTCGTCTAGCCATCACAATTTGGTACCTATCAAAAGCTGTCCAAGGAAGGAAAAGCGGCGACAAGTCAAAGTCACTCAGATCCATTTTTTCTGCTTCTAACACATCAACTTTGAGGACAGAATGTTCACGTGCTGCCTAATATATCCCACCCACTGACAGGTGCCATGATAACGAGATTATCAGTGTTATTCACTTCACCTGTCAGTGGTCATAATGTTATGGCTGATGGGTGTATCAGTGTTATTCACTTCACCTGTCAGTGGTCATAATGTTATGGCTGATGGGTGTATCAGTGTTATTCACTTCACCTGTCAGTGGTCATAATGTTATGGCTGATGGGTGTATCAGTGTTATTCACTTCACCTGTCAGTGGTCATAATGTTATGGCTGATGGGTGTATCAGTGTTATTCACTTCACCTGTCACTGGTCATAATGTTATGGCTAATGGGTGTATCAGTGTTATTCACTTCACCTGTCAGTGGTCATAATCTTATGGCTGATCAGTGTTATTCACTTCACCTGTCGGTGGTCATAATGTTATGGCTGATCAGTGTGTGTGTATATACAAACCTGATTCCAAAAAAGTTGGACACTGTACAATTGTGAATAAAAACAGAATGCATTGATGTGGAAGTTTCAAATGTCAATATTTTATTCAGAATACAAAATAGATGACATATCAAATGTTTAAACTGAGAAAATGTATCACTTTAAGGGAAAAATAAGTTGATTTAAAATTTCATGGCATCAACACATCTCAGAAAAGTTGGGATAAGGCCATGTTTACCACTGTGTGGCATCCCCTCTTCTTTTTATAACAGACTGTAAACGTCTGGGGACTGAGGAGACAAGTTGCTCAAGTTTATGAATAGGAATGTTGTCCCAATCTTGTCTAATACAGGCTTTTAGTTGCTCAACTTTCTTAGGTCTTCTTTGTTGCACCTTCCTCTTTATGATGCAAAAATGTTTTCAATGTGTAAAAGATCTGGACTGCAGGCTGGCCATTTCAGTACCCGGATCCTTCTTCTATGCAGCCATGACATTGTAATTGATGCAGTATGTGGTCTGGCATTGTCATGTTGGAAAATGCAAGGTCTTCCCTGAAAGAGACGACTTCTGGATGGGAGCATATGTTGTTCTAGAACTTGGATATAACTGTCAGCATTGATGGTGCCTTTCCAGATGTGTAGGCTGCCCATGCCACACGCACTCATGCAACCCCATACCATCAGAGATGCAGGCTTCTGAACTGAGCGCTGATAACAACTTGGGTTGTACTTGTCCTCTTTAGTCCGGATGACATGGCGTCCCAGTTTTCCAAAATGAACTTCAAATTTTGATTCGTCTGACCACAGAACACTTTTCCACAGTCCATTTTAAATGATCCTTGGCCCAGAGAAAACGCCTGCGCTTCTGGATCCTGTTTAAATATGGCTACTTTTTTGACCTATAGAGTTTTAGCCGGCAACGGTGAATGGCACGGTGAATTGTGTTTACCGACAATGTTTTCTGGAAGTATTCCTGAGCCCATGTTGTGATTTCCATTACAGTATCATTCCTGTATGTGATGCAGTGCCGTCTGAGGGCCCGAAGATCACGGGCATCCAGTATGGTTTTCCGGCCTTGACCCTTACGCACAGAGATTGTTCCAGATTCTCTGAATCTTTGGATGATATTATGCATTGTAGATGAAGATAACTTCAAACCCTTTGCAATTTTTCTCTGAGAAACTCCTTTCTGATATTGCTCCACTAATTTTCGCTGCAGCATTGGGGGAATTGGTGATCCTCTGCCCATCTTGACCTCTGAGAGACACTGCCACTCTGAGAGGCTCTTTTTATACCCAATCATGTTGCCAATTGACATAATAAGTTGCAAATTGGTCCTCCAGCTGTTCTTTATCTGTACATTTAACTTTTCCGGCCTCTTATTGCTACCTGTGACAACTGCGACCTCTGCTGGTTCACCTCCCCCTGCAGCGGGTGGGCTCCAGCGGTCGACGTCACCGGCTTTCTGACACCACCGTCTCATCATACATTTCACCTGTGTCCCGTTTAGTGCACCTGTTCCTCATCATCGCTATTACCCCCGGTATATATGTTCCCTCTGCTCCCCCTGTCTTTGTGTGTGATTGTCTCTACCGACAAAGAGCTGTGCTACGCTTCGTCAAACATATATAGTATATTTCTTTTGGATACCATTAAAATATCCTTCCACCACGCCTTCTCCTGCTCCTCCTTGTTCATCTAAACCCCGAAGCCGTGACACTACCTGCCCCAACTTTTTTGGAATGTGTAGCTCTCATGAAATCCAAAATGAGCCAATATTTGGCATGACATTACAAAATGTCTATCTATATTCTATTGTGAATTAAATATAAGTTTGAGATTTGTAAATTATTCCATTCCTTTTTTACTCACAATTTGTACAGTTTCACAACTTTTTTGTACACACACACACACACCTATGTATATATAACTTGGACTTTGTTTTCCTATTCTACAAGGATCCCTTTTTCTGAATTGAGTTTACTTTTAACCAGCTGCAAGGAACAAAACAATGAAGTGAAAGAGGTCAGGTAAGTTTACTGGACCTTTAGGTTTTTTCAGTAAAAGCTTTTTGTACAAAAGTGTTCAAGGTCAATATCCAATTCCTCTCTGCTCTCTGTCTTTGAGCTCTGGTCCATCTCCCATTAGACTCCAACCCTGAAATCTGTAAGTTGTCAATAGTGTTCACCAAAGTGAAACATTGTAGAAGGTTTTCCACGACATAGTGACCTCTACACTCTAGACACTCCACCACATAGTGACCTCTACACTCTAGACACTCCACCACATAGTGACCTCTACACTCTAGACACTCCACCACATAGTGACCTCAACACTATAGACACTCCACCACAGTGACCTCAACACTATAGACACTCCACCACAGTGACCTCTACACTCTAGACACTCCACCACATAGTGACCTCTATACTCCAGACACTCCAACACATAGTGACCTCTACACTCCAGACACTCCAACACAGTGACCTCTACACTCTAGACACTCCACCACATAGTGACCTCTACACTCTAGACACTCCACCACATAGTGACCTCTGCACTATAGACACTCCACCACAGTGACCTCTGCACTATAGACACTCCACCACAGTGACCTCTACACTCTAGACACTCCACCACATAGTGACCTCTATACTCCAGACACTCCAACACATAGTGACCTCTACACTCCAGACACTCCAACACAGTGACCTCTACACTCTAGACACTCCAACACATAGTGACCTCTACACTCTAGACACTCCACCACATAGTGACCTCTACACTCTAGACACTCCACCACATAGTGACCTCTACACTCTAGACACTCCACCACATAGTGACCTCTACACTCTAGACACTCCACCACATAGTGACCTCTACACTCTAGACACTCCACCACATAGTGACCTCTACACTCTAGACACTCCACCACATAGTGACCTCTACACTCTAGACACTCCATCACATAGTGACCTCTACACTCCAGACACTCCATCACATAGTGACCTCTACACTCCAGACACTCCAACACAGTGACCTCTACACTCTAGACACTCCACCACATAGTGACCTCTACACTCCAGACACTCCACCACAGTGACCTCTACACTCCAGACACTCCATCACATAGTGACCTCTACACTCCAGACACTCCACCACAGTGACCTCTACACTCTAGACACTCCACCACATAGTGACCTCTACACTCTAGACACGCCAACACATAGTGACCTCTACACTCTGGACACTCCACCACATAGTGACCTCTACACTCTAGACACGCCAACACAGTGACCTCTACACTCTAGACACTGGTTGGTATGTTCTCAATATATTCTAAATTTCAAAAATAAGGCGTTATGGTTGGGTTTAGGCTTCAGGGTTTAGGATTTAGGGTTAGGTTTAACCTGTGTGTAACTACTGAACTGCAGCAGGGTGGGACTGATAAGAAAACAGACAGGAGCAAGGAATGAAGAGAAACTAATTGGATTTCCACATGTTGAACTGAACAGCAGCAAGCAGATGAAACCCCAAAAAGCGCAAACTGACACATTGGCACTCACGAACAGACACACACAGACAGACACACAGACACAGACACACACACACACACAGGATCCAGCAGGGAGGCACATGAAGGATACACAGTTTAATGGAGGAGGAATATTAAGGTTTAGTTTGATTAATATTTATACTGAGGGCACTGAATATTTCACAGAATACTTTGATACTGGTGTCAGCACGCGTGTGTGTGCATCAGTGTTCAAGGATTAGATTTTGTGTGTGTGTGTGTGTGTGTGTGTATGAAAGAGACAGTCAGAGAGGGACTGGGTACAATATGATGTCTTTGTAGTGACAGTAGATTAACAACAGACTTTAAAGACATCTGTATTAAATAAACTCTGCGTGAACCTCAAAGGCTGGGTCCCTAAAAGGCTGGGTCCCTAAAAGGCTGGGTCCCTAAAAGGCTGGGTCCCTAAAAGGCTGGGTCCCTAAAAGGCAGGGACCCTTGAAGGCAGGGACCCTCGAAGGCAGGGACCCTTGAAGGCAGGGACCCTTGAAGGCAGGGACCCTTGAAGGCAGGGACCCTTGAAGGCAGGGACCCTACAACTTCTGAATTCATTACTTCACGATTGTGATGGCCATTCGAGGTTTATTACCGTTCTTCTAGCAGCAGGATATTAAGCTAGCAGTGCTAACTAAAATTTTATTTTTCAAAATAAAAGCCATAATTGAAATAAATAAGGTAATATAGTTAACAATCTAGTCTGTGCGTTTAACGTCCGTTCCAATGTTATTCTTGTCTGTTCTTTTTCTCAGACCAGATTGTTAACTATATTGCCTTATACATTTCAATGATTGGCGTTTAATGTTATTGTTACAATCCTGGGGCTCTAGCAGTCAAGGGTGGATGGTACAGAAATCCGTAACATAAAAGTTGTGCAAATTAGTGTAGTGTAAATGAACAGGGAGAACAAATGACACAGACAACCAAAGCTACTGTCAAACATAAAACATTTATTATAAACACACGGTAAAGGTGTTAGGGAAAAGGGGCTGAGCTGGATCCAAGAAATGAAATAATACAGTCCAAACACCCCTAAACTGAACTTGCCTGCCTCAAGAACCGCTCAGCTGACTACTGACCAATACAAAAATATTGAGAGAATCGTGGAATCCACCAGAAATAGTCGCAATACTGTATAACCGTTAGTTAAGGCTTACTATAACGTAGCTACAGAATGTTGTAGCCAGCTAGGTTTTTGTCTATCCTGACCCAAAAAGCATGCCCAGATACATGCTTCCAAATTCCACAAGAAATAGTTGCACTACAACCGTAAACAGTTTTATTGAGGCCCTCAATTAAAGATCCAGAATATCTCCATTCTCCCTGGATTCAAACTCAGGTCTCCCACATGAGTGGCACTGTCTTTAATCACTACGCCAAGGTGCTACACACTTTACTAGTCACTAGACACCATTTAGCATTGTGTTAAACGTTTCTTATTAAGTTTACCTCCACCACAAATAGCGTCTTTGAACTATGGCTTTTGCCACTGGCCGTTTTAACAGCTTATTAGCCAGTAATAGGTTTACTAGTATCTACTGACTTCCTAGGAATAGTCATAAGAATTTAGCAATTTCTAGAGAGACTGAAGATGGACTTTTCTCTGCCAAAGCTATTTCATTTCATGGCACAAAATTTCTTTTTTTCTTTCAATCGTGAATGACATTGATACAATAACTATAGGTGATAAATGACTTTCTTGTCAAGTGAAAAGACGAGAGAATCGTGGAAACCCCAACTCTTACCATAAGGATTGGACCGTAGAGGAATGGAGTAAGGTCATCTCTGACAAGTCAAATTCTCAGCTTTGCCCAACACCTGGTCGTCTAATGGTTTGACGGAGACCTGGAGAGGCCTACAAGCTACAGTGTCTCACACCCATGGATCACCCATGGATCGGTGATGATCTGGGGATGCTTCAGCAAGGCTGGAATTGGGAAGATTTGTCTTTGTGAAGGATGCATGAATCAAGCCAAGTACAAGGTTATCCTGGAAGAACACCTGCTTCCTTCTGTTCTGACAATGTTCCCCAACTCTAAGAATAGTTTTTTTCCAGCAGGACAGTGCTCAATGCCACACAGCCAGGTCAATCAAGGTATGGATGGAGGACCGCCAGATCAAGACCATGTCATGGCCAGCCCAATCTCCAGACCTGAACCCCATTTAAAACCTCTGGAATTTGATCAAGAGGAAGATGGTTGGTCACAAGCCATCAAACAAAGCCGAACTACTTGAATTTTTGTGCCTGGAGTAGCATAAAGACACCCAACAGCAATGTGACAGACTGGTGGAGAGCATGCCAAGACATGAAAGCTGTGATTATTCCACAAAATATTGATTTCTGAACTCTTCCTAAGTTAAAACATTAGTATTTTGTTGTTGGAAAATGAACATGAATTAGTTCTTTGCATAATTTGACCAGTTGTTATTTTCTAAAATTAAAAACTCTAAATGGGATTATTTTTAGTATTCACTTTGGTATTTCTGTAGGTAGTGTATCCCTGGTAGCTACCTCACTACGAGAGAACGACTTGACCTGAGAAACAGTATATTGTATAGAGATAACAACATATCAGAACAAGGATAGATACAGAGACAGAAATACAGAGAGAAAGAGAGACAGAGAGACAGTGATACAGAGAGAAAGAGACACAGAAATACAGAGAGACACAGAAAGTTAAAAAGCCTGATATAGTACAGTTCAGAGCTGCAGTACATCAGAACCGGGATGCTTTCATTTCGCTCAGTGTCTCCATCGGAATGAACAAAGCCTGTCTCTGCTTGAAAGAGAATTGAAAACTCTACACTATAGTTTTGATGTACGGTTTTCATTTTCTAAAGCAAAGGACTTTTCCCATTGTTAATTCACTATCAGCTGTGTCAGGCATAATGCTGAGCAGCTAGTGAACACACACACACACACTTGTCTTTCTGTCCTTGTGTAACCAAATCTTAACCTAACTAGCAGACAGATACAGAAACTCACACACTGACAGACTCACTGCAGCTTAGACAACTAGACCACACCAGGCCGCAAAGTTGGTCTGTGTCCGATATGGAAATTCCATGTTTCCACATGGACGCAGGATTCATTCCAGTGCACTGCCATACTCTACCTGGACATCTGTATCTGTTTCCGGTTGCTGTGGTTTGTTGTCAGGAGAGAAGAGAGACATGGCCCCCAAATAGTGAACCTTTCAGCTCAACTGTGATATTGCAGTTACCCATCATTCTTTCCATTCTCTTGGAGGGATTCCTCACCATTCCCAGCGAAAGAAAGAGATAAAGAGAGGATTCCCCCTCAAGGCAAATTCCTGACACTAGTGATCATTCTCTGTGCCTTCATCCCTGATCTACTTTTTGTCCATGTGCTGTCCTAGATTCCCCCTCATCCGCAGGTCTACAGCAGACAGGTTTGAATAGAAAAAGGAAATCAGTTTATTTGGAATTCGGAAAGGGACGTGACTTTCAGTCTCCATTGAGTGGTAGATACTCAAACAGACATGGTCTTGTTGATTTCAGCAGGAATTAGTAAACTAAATTCTCAATTTAGAGTTTTTTCTGCCTGTCTCAATCAGACTTTTTAACTCTCTGTGTCCCTGTATTTCTGTCTCTCTGTCTCTCTTTCGCTCTGTATCACTGTCTCTCTGTCTCTCTCTCTCTGTCTCTCTGTATTTCTGTCTCTCTTACTCTCTGTATTTCTGTCTCTCTGTATTTCTATCTCTCTGTATCTCAGTGTCTATCCTTGTTCTGATCTGTTTTAATATCTCAATACAGTAACTCTTTCTAAGGTCAAGTCGTTCTCTCGTATCAGTCCGTATAGCTCTCTCATTAGATTTTTCTCTGTATCAGTATCTCTTTTGTCTGTAATCTCTCTTTGTCGCTGTCTCTTGGTCTGTGTTTCTATCTCGATATCTCTAAATCTCTGCCTCTAGCTGCAGCGGTATAGGGATATATGAGAGGAGACAAACAGGGAAATGTTTTCTGCAGAAGAACAAATGATTGCAATTAACATGTTCAGCCTGAGCAATTAACTTGTTGTTAACAATGACCAAGTGCCTCCAACACGTGCCATTTTTTGTTTGTGTTTGCATGTGCCTTTGTGCATGTGTGTTTCTATATGCTCTTGTGCATGCGTATTTGCGTGTCTGTACTTGTGCGTGTATGTGTCTGTACTTGTGCGTGTATCAATGTCATTCACGAATGGCTAATAAGCTCTTAAAACATTCATATAGGTCCCAGATGGTGGAGGAAAACGTAATAAGATATTTTACTCAGTTTAACACAATGGTTAATGGTGTCTAGAGAAATATTCCAAATTGGCGTGATGTTAATGCGTGACAGAGTTATATAATGTCAAGAGGCTATACCAACACTCAGCAGATGTATAACTGGGTGGTGTAGTGGTTAAAGATATAACCATTCACGTGGGCAATTCGAATCTTGGGAGGGTAACAACGACCAATGTTTTTATTGTGGTCCTGCTGAACTAGGCTTGCCTGGTTTGTTGTTTCCAGAGCGGTATTTGTTGGAAGATTTGCTGATACTTTTTATTTGTGTGCAGATCAGTCATTATTAATGACAACCAAGTCAATGGTGAATACCGTCATTATTAATGTCAACCAAGTCAATGGAGAATACCGTCATTATTAATGTCAACCAAGTCAATGGTGAATACCGTCATTATTAATGTCAACCAAGTCAATGGTGAATACCGTCATTATTAATGTCAACCAAGTCAATGGTGAATACCGTCATTATTAATGTCAACCAAGTCAATGGTGAATACCGTCATTATTAATGTCAACCAAGTCAAAGGTGAATACCGTCATTATTAATGTCAACCAAGTCAATTGTGAATACCGTCATTATTAGCATTATCTCTGCACCCCCTTTTTCCCCCCTTTTTTATTTTTCTAATGCATAATTTCACACTCAATCACACAAACTCACACAAAAAGATACAAAATACAGACAGACAAACACAATACTATGTAAGTGGTGCGTCGTCCCTTGCTTTTATATCCGGGAGATGTGAGGGTCCACGCTCCAGAAAAACAATCGGCACGTGGGTTGGTGCACCAGTCTCCAGTGAGTCTGTCACAATGGCCCTCATTTATCAAAAGTGCGTACACCAAATTTCCAGCGTACACCTGGCGTACACCCAAAAACACGGTGACTTTGAGATTTATCAATATGGACGTTGGCGTACGGCACTCTCAAATCCTATGCCAGCTCAGGAGGTGGTGTACGCACGTTTTGAGTTAGTGCGGAAATGCGCAGAAAAAAACGCACTGACAAACTAAAAGATATGATATAAAAAAACAACAACATAATTACAAACTTCTGTGTTTATTTTTGTGCAACATGGACTTCAATGTTTAATTTGTGTGACTTTACCAAAGCATTTGATTTATATGTATTCCTTCAGATGCGAGCCTGTGCGCTTTACATGACGTTTCAGGGTTAGGCCCGGCAGTTGCGCACGGACTGGGTTCAGTAATAAAAGGCTTTTAATGACCAAAATATAATTCAGACTGACAAAATAATAAAAATGACAGTCTTCTTCTTTTAAATAATAATAATAATAATAGAAATAATAATAATGACATTCTTCTTCAAAATAACAATAAACGTAATTAATAATAAATATCATAAAATAATAAGACGAATATTACAAATTGTCATGCAATTATTAATGTGAATGAATGGTACTCCACATCACATCATCATCTTTTATTCCGCTTTTTAAACTGCCAAATAAAACAATTTTATTTCTTTCTACCTCACCAGCTTGCCTTTATTTCCCTGGTTTTGTAATCCCCTGTCACAAGAAGTGCCTGACTAGAACCACCAGAAAGCTCTCATACGGAGACAGCACCAGACCATGGATATGTCTGGGGGTGCAGTCTACGCCAATGAAGATTACGCTGAAAAGAATGAAGCAAATAGAAGGCATCTATGAAACTCCAGACTGGAAGAAACAGAGTGTTGCATCGACACCACAACCTGATATCTTAGGTATGATGGACACACACACCAACAAACAAACAAACCCATTCTAATGTCTTTCGCACCCATACAGCAGAGTTCAGCACCCATCCACTCCAACTGTGCTGTTAACCTTAACTACTATTAGTCGACTGGCAGTCGGGGACAGTGTCTCTGGGATGGCAGGCCGGGGTGGTGGTCCCTCTTTTTAAGAAGGGGGACCGGAGGGTGTGTTCCAACTATAGGGGGATCACACTTCTCAGCCCCCCGGGAAAGTATATGCCAGGGTACTGGAGAGGAGAATACGGCCGATAACAGGAGGAACAGTGTGGTTTTCGTCCAGGCCGTGGAACACTGGACCAGCTCTATACCCTCTACGGGGTGTTGGAGGGTTCATGGGAGTTTGCCCAACCAATCCACATGTGTTTTGAGGATTTGGAGAAGGCATTTGACTGTGTCCTTCACGGCATCCTGTGGAGGGTGCTTCGGGAATATGGGGTCCTGGGTCCCTTGCTAAGGGCTGTCAGGTCCCTGTACGACCGAAGCAGGAGCTTGGTCCGCATTGCCGGCAGTAAGTCAGACTTGTTCCCTGTGCATGTTGGACTCTGGCAGGGCTGCCCTTTGTCACCGGTTCTGTTCGTAATTTTTATGGACAGAATTTCTAGGCGCAGCCAGGGTCCGGAGGGTGTCAGGTTTGGGGACCACACGATTTCGTCTCTGCTCTTTGCGGATTATGTTGTCGTGTTGGCCCCTTCAAGCCAGGACCTTCAGCATGCACTTGGACGGTTTGCAGCCGAGTGTGAAGCGGTGGGGATGAAAATCAGTACCTCCAAATCCGAGGCCATGGTCCTCAGTCGGAAAAGGGTGGCTTGCCCACTTCAGGTTGGTGGAGAGTGCCTGCCTCAAGTGGAGGAGTTTAAGTATCTAGGGGTCTTGTTCACGAGTGAGGGAAGGATGGAACGGGAGATTGACAGACGGATCGGTGCAGCTTCTGCAGTAATGCGGTCGATGTAACGGTCTGTCGTGGTAAAGAAAGATTTACCGGTCAATCGCCTTCCTGGGGAGGTGTTCCGGCCACGTCCCTCCGGTAGGAGACCCCTGGGAAGACCTAGGACCCGATGGAGGGACTATGTCTCCCGGCTGGCCTGGGAACGCCTCGGTGTCCCCCCAGAAGAGCTGGAGGAAGTGTCTGGGGAGAGGGAAGATGGGCATCCCTGCTTAGACTGCTGCCCCCGCGACCCGGCCCCGGATAAGCGGAAGATGATGTCCATGTACTATTTCTGTTTCGGTTGGGACAACTCAAGGAAGAGACCTTTTCTAGTTGCTGCAATGTGCCTGGGGCTGCTGTGTGTTCTCATGTTGGCTGGGATCATTGGTCTGTTTGTCAGCAGTAAGTTCAACGTAAAAGTATGCTCATCACTTATCGGAAGTAGTATTTTGGTACTAAAATCCTAAAAACTAATCAAACATATCTTCAACATATAACAACATATAAAATGATAATAATTTGGATTATTTGAATATATTTCTCATAGAATTTTAGTCTAGGAAGTCAAACACAATTGCCCTCCAAACATCGATTGATTAATTCACATTACAACAGATCTTGTCAGAGTGATTCAGAATGACTCTCTGCTCTGCAAAGGAATGCATTGGGACAAAGTAACTATTATGAAAATAAGTCAAATCTATTATTAACAAATACAAAATGAAGTAAACAGGATGCAAATAAATTGAAAAGGTGCTGGGAATGTTGTCAAAAGGATGATTTCGAACATTTTATAATTAAACATTACAAAACGTAACTAGTGGGACCAGAGTCTTGCTTCAAGGATCAAAAGTTGGTGTCCAAGTTTAAACGGAGCAGGAGACAGGGAGAATGTAGAGAGCACATTCCTTTTTACAGCAGAGAAGGAGAACTGTCCCTCCTCCCCCCGGCACAAACATTTATCAGCGTAAAACCTTGGGGCTGAGACGTGGGGGGTCCAGTGACACTGTGGCCCTACCCAGGGTAGGCCCCTGACAGGGCCCAACAGGGAGGAAGTCAATCCACCCACATTTACTTCTTTACTTCTGAAAGACTCATCCTCTCTGGGATGCTGTTTTTATACCCAATCATGTTACTGACCTGTTGCCAATTAACTTCATTATTTATGAGACGTTCCACCTGTTTTTTAGCATTACACAACCCTGTCCCAGCTTTTTTGAAATGTGTTGCTGGCATCCAATTCAAAATGGTCATATATTTCTCAAGAAATACGTTTTCTTGGTAATATTTTCTGTTGAATGTGCATTATGTTTTTCATTTTACATTTTACACAGCGTCACAACTTTCTTGGAAACAGGGTTGTAGAAGTAGTGTGTATTACAGTTTCTCTAATGTAGTAAACATAAAAAAATCAAATACTCTAATACTTTTACTAAGTATTTATAGCGTTTACAAACAGTGTAGTTGTTTATGAAAAGTAGCATTTAAAAAAAAAAATAAATCCAGAGCTGTATGTGAAGATTAGAGTTATTCATGAAAAATCATATAGCATTTGTGTTGCTCTTGTTAATATTGGTTGCAGTATCTTTAGTTAGTTCACAGAAATGTTTGTAAATGATTCAGATTTGGACTACTGAGAGGTGGCAAATAGTTTAAGTTATGGAGAAAGTGGGTAAAACAGCAGCTGTTCAGGTATAATGGCAAAAAGTATGTTGCTATAGTTACTCTGGTTGCAATATCTTGAGTTTGATAACGGTTATTTCCATAATTGTTTCAGATTTTTATAGCTGAGAAGTAGAGGAAAATACTTAAACATTTAGTTTTTCATTTTCAAAGTGGTCAGAACAGAAGCTGTTCGTAAAAGTTGGCTAAAAATGTTGATGGTGAGATTTCTAAAACAGCTGTAATTTCTTGAGGGTATACAGTTGTTTTTGTCCCTGTTCCAATGTGGAATACAGGAGAATATATTATTTTCTAAATTGTTGGGAAGTTGTGGAAGTTATTAGTATTTGTAAAAAGTGGCTTTTTTAGTTTCACAATGAAGAGAGTAAGAACTGAGGATGACTCAATGTACGGTTCAGAATTTCAAAGAAATCGCATTATTACTGACGTTTTAAAAGTTGAAAGATAGCAACCTGGTAAAAAGGTCAACCTGGGTTTGAATTTAAAGATTTGAGGGGAGCAGCGTGCAAAATAATGAATTGTTTTAAGCGTCTGTATACCTTAATGTTATTAGACTTCCAGACCCAAGCAGCTCTGGAGACCACTGTTCAGGACTTGAAGGCCAAAGTTCTACAAACTATTAATACAGGTGAGATATTAAAGGTTTTGTAGACATTATAGTTCTTGTGTTATATGAAATAAATGTATCACAGAACAAAGTTGGAATATGTACCAAAACATTTTGCTCTATTTTTAAACTCAAATTCTGCTTTTGTAAATCTGATATACTAATTGTTATTTTTTAATACATTTGCAATAAATGTTTAAGCTTTGTCAGTATGACCGTGTGTAGACTGATGGTGAAAACAATCCATTTGTTTTAGAATCCCTTCTAATGTCAGGGTAAAAGCACAGCTGTTACAACTGCTGATGTAAAAAGGGCTGAGCTTTTTAGCATAAAAAGGCAGAATAATGTTAAGAGCTAATTTGTGCAGTAGAAATCCATGTGCATCCAGAGCTGACTCCTATTGACTGGCAAAATTATCTTTATATCATGACTTCTTAATAATATATCTTATTATTACAACTTGGTATGGAAATGACGTTGGCAAGACAAAAATATATAAAATAAAATAAATATCCAATAAAATGACTCTAGTTGCCGCCAATGACCTTTAAATTACCGTCGTGGCTGTCTATGTCCTCCCTTGAAATGACATGTAGCAGCCGTAGACAGCAATGTTCCTTTGACAATAATATCGGTGTAAATACCACAAAATCTACTTGAAAAAAAACACAAGACATCAGAAAGTGTATGCCGTTTTTAGATTTTATGTACAGTTTATTAATGTCATCACAGAAAATGCTAGTGCAAAAGCTACTGCAACTTTTCACGTTAGAAGAGACCGTTTCTGTGTTATTTGGTGACTTAGTCATTATGTCCATTCTTTGAAAGCGTCAATAATGTTGAGGTGAGTCAATATTTGATGCTGAGAAATGTTATAACTTTCATATGTATCGTAGTTAAATATGATGTGTCATATGTGTCATAGTTAAATGGGTAAAATATTTTACACACTAGCAACTCTCTCTCGACGTGTTAGTAACGGCTGCTAAGTCTTCGTAGTTGGTTGTTCTCTTGTGTTTGTTACGATGTCATTCATATATGGAAACTGCCATAGTTAACTAGCCAGGTCATTTTCTATTTCTTCTGTCAGACTGTAAAACAAATTAACAAATGATGTGGATGGATTTGAAACACAGTGTCGAAAAAAACCTAAGAATCCAGAACACTGCTCTAGTGTAACAATGTACAGTGTGTGATATTTGAGAAAATATTGCCTCTTACAAGTATAAAACCTTCTCCCGCTCCATGTAAGTCAAAGAACAGGTGGTCTTCTCAGCTGGATTTGGATCTGATAGTGACTACGGACCCTTCAACACTGAGACAACCCTGGTCTACAAAACTATGATACAGATGACATACAATATATCTATATAGTAGGAACTATGATACATATGACATACAGTACATCTATATAGTAGGAACTATGATACATATGACATACAGTACATCTATATAGTAGGAACTATGATACATATGACATACAGTACATCTATATAGTATGAACAATGATACAGATGACATACAGTACATCTATATAGTAGGAACTATGATACAGATGACATACAGTACATCTATATAGTAGGAACTATGATACAGATGACATACAGTACATCTATATAGTAGGAACTATGATACAGGTGACATACAGTACATCTATATAGTAGGAACTATGATACAGATGACATACAGTACATCTATATAGTAGGAACTATGATACAGGTGATATACAGTACATCTGTATTACAGTAGGAACTTTGATCACACATTTAAGAGGTCAAATCTCCCATTTCAATGTCTATAATTATAGTTTCTATAATGTTTGTATGTCTAACTCTGTATTAACCTTTCCTTGTTCTTCCTCTTCTGCAGGTATCTTTACAGCACCAGTACGTGGAGTCTACCACTTCTATGGGTGAATTCATGGCTCTTCGACAATAAATCACATTTCACCAACTTCAATGGCATTCTGTTGTTCACTCAGTAAACTGAGTAACTAGATTGAAATCATGGAGTCTAAGGCTACCAGAGGTTAATAGTATGTAAGATGTTGGTTAATTATATACCATACACTGTTTATGATTGGTTACACATGTGCAGATCTAAATAACCCTTGGGGTGAAATAAAATGAATAAATATCTGAATAATTGTCAGCTAATTTCAATGTCAAAAAGTGTTGCAGGCTTCATTATTTCATTGGTTTAAACTACACATTACAATCCACACACAAGGTCCCTGGGCATTTTGGTTTGATTTAAAAAGGCCACAATGATGCAGCTGTACTGCAAGGCATTGAATTAACTGCTGCCCCCTACAGAATCCCACTGTTCCTACATGTCTTTACCACTGCCCCCTACTGGCCCCCACTGTTCCTACATGTCTTTACCACTGCCCCCTACAGAATCTCATTGTTCCTACATGTACAGTGGGGAGAAAAAGTATTTGATACACTGCCGATTTTGCAGGTTTTACTACTTACAAAGCATGTAGAAGTCTGTAATTTTTATCATAGGTACACTTCAACTGTGAGAGACGGAATCAAAAAAAAAAACAGAAAATCACATTGTATGATTTTTAAGTAATTAATTTGCATTTTATTGCATGATATAAGTATTTGATCATCTACCAACCAGTAAGAATTCCTGTTCTCCACTCATTACCTGTATTAACTGCACCAGTTTGAACTGGTTAACTGTATAAAACACACCTGTCCTCACACTCAATCAAACAGACTCCAACCTCTCCACAATGGCCAAGACCAGAGAGTTGTGTAAGGACATCAGGGATAAAATTGTAGACCTGCACAAGGCTGGGATGGGCTACAGGACAATAGGCAAACAGCTTGGTGAGAAGCCAACAACTGTTGGCGCAATTATTAGAAAATGGAAGAAGTTCAAGATGGTGGTCAATGTCCCTCAGTCTGGGGCTCCATGCAAGATCTCACCTCGTGGGGCATCAATGATCATGAGGAAGGTGAGGGATCAGCCCAGAACTACACGGCAGGACCTGGTCAATGACCTGAAGAGAGCTGGGACCACAGTCTCAAAGAAAACCATTAGTAACACACAACGCTGTCATTGGATTAAAATCCTGCAGCGCAAGCAAGGTCCCCCTGCTCAAGCCAGCGTATGTCCAGGCCCGTCTGAAGTTTGCCAATGATCATCTGGATGATCCAGAGGAGGAATGGGAGATGTGGTCTGATGAGATAAAAATAGAGCTTTTTGGTCTAAACTCAGATGAGTACAACCCCAAGAACACCATCCCAACCGTGAAGCATGGAGGTGGAAACATCATTTTTTGGGGATGCTTTTCTGCAAAGGGGACAGGACGACTGCACCGTATTGAGGGGAGGATGGATGGGGCCATGTATCGCGAGATCTTGGCCAACAACCTCCTTCCCTCAGTAAGTCGTGGCTAGGTCTTCCAGCATGACAACGACCCGAAACACACTGCCAGGGCAACTGAGGAGTGGCTTCATAAGAAGCATCTCAAGGTCCTGGAGTGGCCTAGCCAGTCTCCAGACCTGAACACAAAAGAAAATCTTTGGAGGGAGCTGAAAGTCCATATTGCCCAGCGACAGCCCTGAAACCTGAAGGATCTGGAGAAGGTCTGTTTGTAGGAGTGGGCCAAAATCCCTGCTGCAGTGTGTGCAAACCTGGTCAAGAACTACAGGAAACGTATGATCTCTATAATTGCAAACAAAGGTTTCTGTACCAAATATTAAGTTCTATTAAGTTATGTCATGCAATAAAATGCAAATTAATTACTTAATCATAACAGTCAGGTAAAACATCCATCTATATTCTGTATCAATCAGGTACTACCTCCATTTATCTCCTGCAACAAGTAAGGTACTACCTCAATCTATATTATGTAACAGTAAGGTACTAACTCCATCTATATCCTGAAACAGTCAGGTACATCCTCCATCTATATTCTGTAACAGTAAGGTACTACCTCCATCTATATTCTGTAACAGTCAGGTACATCCTCCATCTATATACTGTAACAGTAAGGTACATCCTCCATCTACATTCTGTAACAGTAAGGTACATCCTCCATCTACATTCTGTAACAGTAAGGTACTACCTCACATCTATATTCTGTAACAGTAAGGTACTACCTCACATCTATATTCTGTAACAGTAAGGTACTACCTCACATCTATATTCTGTAACAGTAAGGTACATCCACCATCTATATTCTGTAACAGTAAGGTACTACCTCACATCTATATTCTGTAACAGTCAGGTACATCCACCATCTATATTCTGTAACAGTAAGGTACATCCTCACATTTATATTTGGTTCTGCATTGTCTGTTGTTTCAGAGTGAGAGGGGCCTCCTGCAGTTAAATCCATTCTACTCCATTCTATTATTCATGCCCATCAGTTTGGATCAAAGGAGTTTCCTGTCTCCCGGTCTCCCTGTCTGTCTGTCTGTGACCCAGCCTATCTGTCTCCCAGCCCACCAGTCAGTCTGTCTCCAAGCCCATCTATCTCCCAGTCTCCCAGCCCCTCCGTCTGTCTGTCTCTCAACCTGTCATTCTCATTCCCATCTGTCTGTCTCTGCCATTTGGGATGCAGGTAGAGAGAACAAAGTGAGACCAGCAGACAGGCAGGTAGGGAGGCAGCCTCCAGGCTAAGCTATGATTGGCTCAGACCTGGGACAAGAAAGAAATAATATTAGCTTTGTTCTTAATGTCTTTTATTCCCCCTTCAGAGATCAATGGTGAGTGTGGAAGGGCGAGACAGAGAAAAAAAGAGAAAGCAAGTATGTGTGTGTGTGTGCATGAGTGTGTGTGTGTGTGTGTGTGAGAGAAAGAAACTTGTGGTAAACATTGTTTCTCAGAGAGATCAGGAAGAATAAAGAGACAGGGAGTTGAGGAGATGCAGGGAAGATTGGCTAAGAGGTGACAAAACAATTATGAAAGAGAGAATTTACATAGTAGAGTTGAAAAGGCCAAAGTCGAAGAAGGACTTTTCCAGCTACAGTCTCACCAGACTGGGATTGTAATAATATTTAATGTCAGAAGCGAGTGATAATGAATTCTCAAGGCGGCAATGATGAGAGATGTAAAAGGCTCTGCGTCACAAATAGCACCGTAGTCCCTATATAGTACACTCCTTCTGGCCAGGGACCATAGGGAATAGGGTGTCATTGGGGGCACAGAAACAGGCAGATACCCCGAAGGGGAGTCTGACCTTGACGGTGTTGTGCCCAGAGTCACCAAGACAACAGTGAAGTGAAGCAGAAACGTCCTTCAACTAGACAGGATCTCCTCTGGGAAGATGGACGTGACAGGAAAGCTTTTAAACACTGATTTCATAACATGAATGGACGGCATAACCGTAACAGGTTTGTGCATGGTAAATACACTGCTCAAAAAAATTCAGGGACAATAAAATCACACATCAGGTCTCCATGAACAAAATATAAGTCAACCAACCAACTGAGAGCTGGATTCAAACTCACCAAAAATCTAAATAAATAATTGAATCACATTGTTTTCACAGGCTGTTCCAACTTGCATGCATTTCATCACAGCAACTCATAATGTGACTCAGTAGAGTGTATGTTCCCCACGTGCCTGTAAGAACGGCAGACAACGTTTGGGCATTCTCTTCTCTTTCTCTCTCTCACATGTTGTTGTGTTGGTCAATCTATATTTCCAACAATGGGTCTGTGTGTGCGCGTGTGTCTGTGGGTGTGTGTGTGACAGCATGTAGATAATATATGTACTTAGGCTATACAGTATGTGTGCATTTCTAATCTACTCTTAGTAATTAGGAAAATGATATTGTTAGCAGCGACTCTACTATGATGTGGTAGTTGACTGAAATTGACATTATCGTGAAAAGAGTAAAATATTTTCACTTATAAAATGTTCACCACATAACATTCAAATCACCACAATCGCCTCACTCATCCCACTCTGCTGTTACTCTGCTGTTACTCAATCCACTAACCCATCCCTTCATCCATCCCATCATTCATCCACTAACCCATCCCTTCATCCATCCCATCACCCATCCACTAATACATTCCATCACCCATCCACTAATACATTCCTTCATCTATCGCATCATCCATCCACTAATCCATGCCTTCATCCATCCCATCATCCATCCACTAATCCATGCCTTCATCCATCCACTAATCCATGCCTTCATCCATCCACTAATTCATGCCTTCATCCATCCAATCATCCATCCATTAAGCCATGCCTTCATCCATCCATTAAGCCATGCCTTCATCCATCCACTAATCCCTTCACCCTCCATCTATACATTGACCCATCCATCCACTAATCTGCCCCTTCACCCATCCACTAATCCCTTCACCTTATATCCATCCCATCATCCATCCAGTAACCCACCCACCCTCCATCCATCCATCCTTTAGAAGTGTTGTGCCTGCTTGGGGATTCCATGTAAAGTAGATCAAATTTCCAAGCTGACAACAAGACATGTCCGGTTCAGAGTTTGACTGGCTTCCTGCAAGAACTGGGTGGCAAAACCTTTCCTGAGTCACTGACTACTTTAGAAACTGCAACAACACAAATGACAAAAAAAGGAGGAAGTATGGGTGTGAAGGTCAGTCTCAGTAACTCACAAAAAGTTTTGAGGAGAAATATGCCAAAACATCTGTTTCTTTTATATAATAAATACACAATGATCTCTGTTTTGTTCTATTTTCTGTGCCACAAATAACATACACTTAAGTGTCAGGAGAAGCATAAATGACAGTTCTCTTAAATACGATGCGTAAAATGCACAGCAGACAAGGTAATATAGGAAGCACTTTTAAGGTTTTGTCGTTAAGTGAAAGCCTGAATGAAGTTTTAATTTAAATACTGAGACAAATGGGGTTAAAGGGGGGCTGTTTATTTCATGGGGGAGGGAGAACTTTTGTTTGCATGTTATTTGTTGAATGTGTGCTAATATCATATACAGTATATATATATATATATATATATATTTTTTTTTTTTTTTTTTTTTTTTTTTTTTTTACTTATTTATTTTGGTAAATATTTTGTGTTGATTTCTGTATGTCAATGTTTTGAGGCTTGAGTTTAAAATTAGTTTTTTTTTAACTCAAAACTCTCAACAAGGAAATTCCCTCTCATTGACTAAATGAGGAAACGGAACAGTTTTCTGTTTCTCCCACCTCTCTTTCGCGTTCTCTCTCTCAACCAGGAAATTCCCCGTTATCGACTTTTTAAAAACCTAAAGTATCAGTCTCCAATTAATTTGTCTGAAGAGGTTACAACTATCCAAATGGCTCAGCTGGAAGTCCTGTTTGACAAGGATCAGTTCCTTTGTTCTGTCTGTCTGGATCTACTGAAGGAGCCAGTGGGTATCCCCTGTGGACACAGTTAATGTCTGAGCTGTATCGAAAGCATTTGGGATCAGGATGAACAACAGGGAATCTATAACTGTCCACAGTGCAGAGAGACATTTACTGCCAGGCCTACTCTGAGGAAAAACACCATGTTGGCTGAGGTGGTGGAGAAAGTGAAGAAGACACAATTCCAGCATGCTCCTTCTCCTCTGTGCTATGCTGGACCTGGAGATGTGGGCTGTGATTTCTGCACCGGGACCAGAAAGCCAAAAGCCCTGATGTTCTGTGTAGTTTGTCTGGCTTCTTTCTGTCAGACTCACCTCCAGCCTCACTATGAATCTGCTGCCTTTGAGAAGCACCAACTGGTCAGAGCTTCTGCACAACTTCAGGAGAATATCTGCACTTGTCATGACAGACTGTTGGATGTTTTCTGTCGCACCGATCAGCAGTGTATCTGTTACCTGTGTACCATGGATGATCATAAAGGCCATGACACTGTGTCAGCAGCAGCTGAGAGGACTGAGAAACAGGTAAGACCAACTTAGACCTGACTGGGATTTTTATTAATAGAATTAAATCTAGAAACAAAATCCAGGTATATAAATGTTTACATTATTCATTTTATTTTTTTATACATTTTTGAATTGGCAGCAAACGTAGTAGTAATCTGTTCACTATGGTCACTTTCCTCACATTTGGTTGTTATAGATATTATGACACCGTTCTTGGTTCTTGGTTAATGTGGTGACGGTGTGAATCTTTAGTAGTTATTGGGAATCATTGGGAATTGTGTGTAAAGAGGAAAAATAAATGTCATCCAATTTAGTATAAAAAAAGCAAAGGGTTCTAAATATCTTCTGAAAGCACCGTATAGGATTCAGTCTTCAAGTGGGTTTCCTGTTTAAAAATATTATATAAGATTTAAAATGGGCCAGGATCTTACCTCTCTTTATTTATCTTATTTGTAAGATGTGAAAATAACCCCCACCCTTAAAACGTAGCTGTTCCAGAATCTACTGTCCCAATGCCTACTGTCCCAATGCCTACTGTCCCAATGCCTACTGTCCTAATGCTTACTGTCCCAATGCTTACTGTCCCAATGCTTACTGTCCCAATGCCTACTGTCCCAATGCCTACTGTCCTAATGCTTACTGTCCCAATGCCTACTGTCCCAATGCTTACTGTCCCAATGCCTACTGTCCCAATGCCTACTGTCCTAATGCTTACTGTCCCAATGCCTACTTTCCCAATGCTTACTGTCCCAATGCTTACTGTCCCAATGCTTACTGTCCCAATGCTTACTGTCCCAATGCCTACTGTCCCAATGCCTACTGTCCCAATGCTTACTGTCCCAATGCTTACTGTCCCAATGCCTACTGTCCCAATGCCTACAGTCCCAATGCTTACTGTCCCAATGCCTACTGTCCCAATGCCTACTGTCCCAATGCCTCCTGTCCCAATGCCTCCTGTCCCAATGCTTACTGTTCCAATGCCTACTGTTCCAATGCCTACTGTCCCAATGCTTACTGTCCCAATGCTTACTGTCCCAATGCCTCCTGTCCCAATGCCTCCTGTCCCAATGCCTCCTGTCCCAATGCTTACTGTTCCAATGCTTACTGTCCCAATGCTTACTGTCCCAATGCTTACTGTCCCATTGCCCTGGACTGTGGTGAAATCCATTATAAATCTTTTATTTTTCATGAGGTTACCTACTCCTCCTGAGTAGGTTACCTCCTACTCACAACTCTGGTGTTGACGTGAGAGGACGCCGGCGCTGCTTATTCGCCACTTCTCTGTCTGCTACTCTCATGTTCCTGTTTGTGTTCTCTGTACCCCTACCTCTGGACAGCTGCCTCCTCACTGCCTCCTCTCCCAGTTTGACCCGGTCACTCCTCCTGAAATCTCCAAACTCATCAGCTCTTCCAAACCCCTTGGACCCTTGACCCCCTCCCTACTCCACTTATGAAGTCCTGCCTCCCCGTCCTATGCCCCTACCTCACTAACCTCTTCAACTCCTCACTGTCCCTTAGAACTGTCCCCTCTGCCTTCAAAACTGCCACTGTCACCCCAATCCTTAAAAAACCTGGTCTGGATCCCTCCTCCCTCAACAACTACCGCCCAATATCCAACCGCCCAGTCGCCACAAAAGTACAAACCCATCTTTATGCCAATAACCAATTCGAACCCCTCCAATCTGGTTTTCGCCCCCTCCACAGCACTGAAACCGCTCTCCTCAAAGTCCTCAACGACCTCCTCACCTCTGCTGACACCGGTTCCCTCAACATCCTCATCCTCCTCGACCTGAGTGCAGCCTTCGATACCGTGAGCCATAACATCCTGCTCACCAGACACAAAGACCTCGGTATCGAAGGTACTGCACTCAGCTGGCTCCACTCCTACCTACCCAACAGATCCCACTTCATCTCTCTCCATAACCACACCTCTGCCACAGCCACAGTCACTCAATGTGTTCCCCAAGGCTCTGTACTCGGCCCCCTCCTCTTCATCATCTACATCCTCTCTCTTGGTCAGATACTCCGCCACTTTAACTGCTATGCCGATGACACCCAAATCTACCTCAGCACCAAATCCCCCCACAATCCTCCCCTCTCCCACATCAACTCCTGTCTGTCAGCTATTAAAACCTGGATGCAACACAACTTCCTCAAACTCAACAGGGACAAAACATAATTCCTCCTCATAGGCTCCAAATCCACACTCAGCAAAACCAATAACCCCACTCTCACCATCGACGGCACCATTGTCTCCCCATCTCCCCAGGCCCGCAACCTTGGTGTTATCTTTGATTCTACCATCTCCCTTGAGCCTCACATCCGTCAAGTCATTAAAACTTTCACCTCCGCAACATCGCCAAATTCAGACCCTCTCTCACACCCACCGCTGCTGAAAGACTCATTCACGCCTTGATCTCCTCGCGACTGGACTACTGCAACTCACTTCTCCTCGGCATCAGCTCTACCAACATCAACCGACTCCAACTGGTCCAAAACGCAGCAGCCCGACTCATCACCCACTCCAAATCCTGGCACCACATCACTCCAGTCCTAAAACAACTCCACTGGCTTCCAATCACCTACAAAATCCTGGTCCTCATCTACAAAGCCCTCCACCATCTGGCCCCCTCATACCTCACTGACCTCCTCTCCCCGTACCAACCCTCACGGTCCCTCAGATCCTCCTCAGCTGGTCTCCTCTCCATCCATAAATCCCACCTCTGCAGTTTTGGGGACAGAGCCTTCTCCAGGGCAGCTCCCAGGCTCTGGAACTCCCTCCCCCAAGCGATCCGCACCTCTGAGTCCCTCACCATCTTCCAGTCCCACCTCAAGACCCATCTCTTCACCTCTGAGTCCCTCACCATCTTCCAGTCCCACCTCAAGACCCATCTCTTCACCTCTGCCTATCCGTAGCCCCACGCCCCCCTCCCTTCTCATCTGTCTCTGATTCTTGTCTTGTTTTAGTCTGTTTTTATAATCTACCTCCCCTGTAAAGCAACTTTGAGTCTAAGAAAAGTGTTATATAAATTAAATGTATTATTAATATTATTATTATTTCTGTCCCAGTGCTTACGGGGGCATAGCTTGTGGATAATAGGGTGTCATTTAAAATACAAATTGTCTGATGATCAATTATTATCGGTTATAATTAAGCATACACAGTCATAGGTATTCCATTAAATACTGCATGTACCCACAATACCTTGCAGTACTCCCAGGTCAGTCCAAAGGTCCCTGATTCAAGGAAGCTACTATGAAAAGAACACAACATGAGCCCTGACAGTAGCTCAATGATATTGTTCTCCACAGAGGCAGGTTGGGATGAGTCACCAGGAGGTTCAGCAGAGAGTCCTGGAGAGGGAGAAGAATGTCAGGGAGATCCAAGAGGCTGTGGAGTCTCTCAAGGTGAGGATCATTATTGAGCAGAAGAAATGTTCCAGTCAGCCAGCAAGAGAAACATGCCACTGTCCTATCCCACTGTCTGAGTCCCCTCTTGGGGAACAGACTGTCTGGGCTGTCATTTAGACAGGGACTAAACTATTGTCAATGTCTTGATGCTTGTCTGGGGAAGTTGTTGTGGGCAGAGGGTCCCGGGTTTAATCCTAAATTGGAGAAAGTAGAGGGACAGCAGCAATACTGTTACGTTATTATGAAACGGTTTCCATTTTGGTTTGTCCTGACAGCGCTCTTCACTGGCAGAGGTGGAAAACAGTGAGTGGGCTTTCACTGAGATGATCTGCTCAATGGAGAGAAGAAGCTCTGAGATGAAGGAGATGATCAGAGCCCAGGTGAAGGCTGAAGTGAGTTGGGCTGAAGAACACCAGGAGCGACTGGAGCAAGAGATCTCAGAGCTGAGGAGGAGAGGAGCTGACCTGAAGAATCTGTCACACACGGAGGATCACATCGCTTTTCTCAGAGTAACTACATGCACACTGTGTACAAGACATACTGTACACCTGAAATAGTTTTTTCCCTATTTTGTCTTATGACTTTTCTCCATTTTAACTACTCCTTTCTTCACTTATCCACACACCACAACAAAAGGACAATTTTAATAAATTAAAGGAATACATTAAAAACCAAAACCAGAAATATCAACAATGAAGTCCCCAATCTTCTCGTAATAGTGGTCTTAAATCAGCTCAGGTGTAATCAATCTTCTTCATCATCTGGCCTGCACCTGTGTGAAACTGTAGCGATTCAAATGGTTTCCAAAGGTTTCCTCTGTTGGGTACTGAACGGCTAAGCCAACATTTCATCATGAGCACAAATGAGGGACATAGTTGTGGAAACATGACAATCTGGGATGGGTATACAAATATTTTAGTAATTGAACATCACTTCACATACGGTCAAGACAATTACTAAGAAGTGCCTGGTGCATCCAACAACCAAGATCAGGATGTCCCTCCCACCTGAAAGACCAAGCAAGTATGAAACGGATCAACCGATACACAGTTTGACAACAATATCCTAAACACACCACATACAGTTTGGTCCAGAAACATTTTAAAACGGACAACATTTTCATAATTTTGTTTCGGTACACCACCACTATGGATTTAAAATGAAACAACCAAGATGCAGTTGAAGTGCAGACTTAGAGATATCGGACGAAATGTTTAGGAAATGCAACCATTTTCATGCAGTTTCCTTATTTCAGGGGTTCAGATGTAATAGGACAAATAAACACAATCATAAAGACATTATTCATCTTTAAAATTGTCGAGAATCCTTTGCAGGCACTGATAGCATGAAGTCTGGAACACATGGACATCACCAAACACTGGGTTTCCTTCTTTGTGATGTTTTGCCATGCCTTTACTGCATTTGTCTTCAGTTGTTGTTTGTTCATGAGTCTTTCTGCCTTGAGTTTTGTCTGCAGAAAGGAAAATGCATGCCTGATTGGGTTGAGATCAGGTGATTGACTCGGCCATTGCAGAATATTCCACTTCTTTGCCTTTAAAAACTGGGTTGCTTTCGCAGTTTGTTTTGGGTCATTGTCCATTTGTAAAGTGAAGCACCGTCCAATCAACTTTACTAAATTTGGCTGAATCTGAGCAGACAATATATACATATACACTTCAGAATTCATCCGACTGCTTCTGTCTTCTGTCACATCATCAGTAAACACTAGTGACCCAGAGCCATTGGAAGCCATGCATGCCCATGCATCACACTGCCTCCACCATGTTTTACAGTTGATATGGTATGCTTTGGATCATGAGCCGTTCCAAGCCTTCAGCACACTTCTTTCTTCCCATCATTCTGGTACAGGTTGATCTTATTTTCATCTGTCCAAAGAATGCTGTTCCAGAAGTGGGCTGGCTTTTTAAGATGTTTTTTGGCTAATCTGGATTTCTATTCTTAAAGCTTATGAATGGTTTGCACCTTGTGGTGAACCCTCTGTATTTGCTCTTGCTCTTTATGGTAGACTTAGATAATGATATGCCTACCTCCTGGAGAGTGCTCTTCACTTGGCTGGATGTTGTGAAGAGGTTTTTATTTAGCATGGAAAGGATTCCATGATAGTCCACCAAAGTTGTCTTCTGTGGACATCCAGGCATTATTTGTGTTGCAGAACTCACCAGTGTGTTTCTCAGAGTGTACCAAACTGTTGATTTGGCCACTCCTAATGTTCCTGCTATCTCTCTGATATTTTTTTTTCTCAGTCTAAGGATGGCCTGTTTCACTTGCATTGAGAGCTCCTATGACCTATGTTGTGGGTTCACAGTAACAGCTTCCAAATGTTAATGCCACACCTGGAAACAACTCCAGCCCCTTTACCTGTTTAATTGATGAAGGAATAACAAAAGGAATAGCCCACACCTGCCCATGATCAGCTTTTGAGTCAATTGTCCAATTACTTTTGGACCCTTGAAAAAGAGGGGGCTATATATTAAAGAGTTGTAATTCCTAAACCCTTCCTCTATTTGTGAATACCCTCAAATTAAAGCAGAGAGACTGCACTTTAAGCCCATGTACATTATTGAACTGTAACTGAACTTTGGGACATGCATTTGAAGCCTTATATTTGGAGCAAATCCGATATGACTCAACACCCAAGTACACCATCCCTACTGTGATTCATCACCATGTTATGGGGATATTTCACATCATCGGGGGCTGGTTCATAATTAGTCAAATGGCAAAGTGAATGGAGAAATGTGCGGAAAAGTCTTACAGGAAAATCTGCCACCATTTGCAAGGAAGTTGAAACTGGGACAGAAGTTCACCTTTCAATATGACCATATTGAAAATTACAAATCCAGAGTTGCCTCAACCAAACTCCAATCAAAACTGTGTTGAATAGCTTCACAACTGCTGTCTATATATCTTTTCTAATTAACTGGACAGACCTTCAACAGTTTCATAAAGTAAAATATGACTTTAGTGAGTAAAGTTGATAGGTATATTTTTTTAAATATAGTCATTTTATAGTTAACATAAACCCTTATAATTATTAAATAAATCTCTAAAAAAGTAGAGTATGGTGTGGAGATAACTGGGAAAATGAAAATGCATAAATCTCTGAGGAACTAGTATGAAAACGTGAACATTTGTAAAATGACAGTTAACTGTATGCTCTTTGAATCCCCCAACCCTCCAGAATTATCTGTCACTCTCCAGGCCTGATGCATCTTCAGACGTTCCCAACTTCACTGTCCGTCCTCTACAGTACTTCAGAGACGTGAGAAATACTTTGTTAGAGCTGACAGAGAAACTGGAAGACTTCCTTAAAATAGAATGGACCTTGATCTACACTGCAGGTATGTAGAAAATAATACAGAACGAGCAGAATACTATAGCACAGTAAAGCTTTTAAAAACCTCATCTGCATTCCAATAAATGGTCCAATAGACATTATTTTATACATTCAGTATGATGATAAGCCTCCGTCTCTGTGTGCTTCTAGTGAAAGACATTGAGGTTTTCCTTCATCCAGATCCCAAGACCAGAGAACAGTTCCTACAATGTGAGTCTCTTTATCCTAAATTAACACTTTTTACTAGCAGTCTTCACCCGAAGTTAAAAGTTAATAAAATAGATACAGTCAAACACTGAACAGATGTCTGTCTCCTGACATTCCTCTGAATTAAAATCCGATCAGTAATGAAGACAGTAGATACAATATTGGACGTACTGTTAACTAATATTGGACGTACTGTTAACTAACTTTCCTCATTGTTCTCTGATCTTCTCCCAGATTCCTGTCAACTCACACTGGACCCAAACACAGTAAACAAATACCTCTTTCTGTCTGACGGCAACAGAAAGGTGACCGCTACAGATCAAATCCATCATTATCCTGAACATCTTGATAGATTTGTTGACTGGCCACAGGCGTTGTGTAGAGAGGGTCTGACTAGACAATGCTACTGGGAGGTAGAGTGGAGTGGTGATATTGTTTGTGCAGCAGTCTCATACAAAGACATTAACAGAACCAGTGTGGATTATGATTGTGGGTTTGGACACAATGACAAGTCCTGGAGGTTAGTGTGTTCTGATAATAAATACTGGTTCAGACACAACAGTGTAAAAACTGAAGTACAAGGCCCTCAGTCCTCCAGGGTAGGAGTTTATCTGGATCACAAGGCAGGTACTCTGTCCTTCTACAGCGTCTCCTCTGATATAATGACCCTCCTCCACAGAGTCCAGACCATGTTCACTCAGCCTCTCTATCCTGGCTTTTATGTGTGGTATGGGAGTGCAGAGCTGGGTCAACTAGAAGTCCCCTATAGTTGATTTGGGTTATGCTTTTCTTTCTTTTAGGACGGGATTCAGTGGGATGTTTTGTAGGACTGACAGATTAGAGAACATTTTGAAAATGATCTTTAAAATACCACATTCTGAACAACGATCTTCAATGCACTGATCAAAATAGAGCCTGACCTAATTATGACCTGATTATGTAGTATGCAACTGGTTAAAAGAAGTTGTATGTAGTGACGGTATTTTCTGATTTTAATTAATCAGAAAGAAGTAAAGAAGAGCAAGAAAGACCACGTATCCACTCAGTCGTGTTTTGGGTCATGTCTAATAGCTGAATAAAGTTTTTATGTGGGGTATTCATTCTTGGTTCGGGGTTCAATAGCGAGTTGTTATGGTCATTTTTTACTCACAGAGGAGTGTTAAAAATAGGAGAGCTGAATCAGCAGTTACAGGGCATCATGGGGCATCACAGGGGCACCACCGGGCATCATGGGGGCACCACGGGGGCATCATGGGGGCACCACGGGGGCACCACCGGGCATCATGGGGGCACCACAGGGGCATCATGGGGGCATCATGGGGGCACCACGGGGGCATCATGGGGGCATCATGGGGGCACCACAGGGGCACCACCGGGCATCACGGGGGCACCACCGGGCATCATGGGGGCACCACAGGGGCATCATGGGGGCATCATGGGGGCACCACGGGGGCATCATGGGGGCCATCAGTCTGACGTCTGTATTAATGTTTCAAACAATATTACAAAAGTATGAAGGCCAAATAAAGAGGATTTTTGACCTAAATGGTGGTGGTACTGGAGGTGTGTGTGTCTGTGTGTGTGTGGGGGGGGGTGTTTTGGGGGTGGTGGTTCTGAAGGCAGGTGGAGGTGGTTCTGGAGGTGGGTGGGGGTGGTTCTGGAGGCGGGTGGAGGTGGTTCTGGAGGTGGGTGGGGGTGGTTCTGGAGGTGGGTGGGGGTGGTTCTGGAGGTGGGTGGGGGTGGTTCTGGAGGTGGGTGGGGGTGGTTCTGAAGGCAGGTGGAGGTGGTTCTGGAGGTGGGTGGGGGTGGTTCTGGAGGCAGGTGGGGGTGGTTCTGGAGGTGGGTGGGGGTGGTTCTGGAGGTGGGTGGGGGTGGTTCTGGAGGTGGGTGGGGGTGGTTCTGGAGGCGGGTGGAGGTGGTGGGACCGATATCTTTTACAGCATAAAAGTAGACATTTAAATAGTCAACACACTATGTTCTAGATAATGTTTACGTGAAGGGTCTAGATTTTACAAAATCGGAGGAGAGGACTAGAGAAGAGGAGGGGGAGGGGAGGGGGAGGGGAGGGAAGAGGAGGGGGAGGGGAAAGTGAGGAACCTTCAGGCTAACAGGATCACTCAGTAAATTCCTAGTGACGGAGATGAGAACCGCAGGCTCAGTCAATACTGACTACCCCACTTCCCCATGTTGTCATCTAATGACAGTTAATGATGTCTGAGTCCAGCCATTATTTCAGATGATATCACTCATCACTCCACTCCGTTGATGTGCTGTGTCCGACAAACAGGCTGCACTAGGCCTTCTTTCTCCTAATGACGGTGCTGTGGGAGGGGAGAGCTCGTCATGGATGGAGAGTCACTGGGAGAGAACAGAGATGCAGCTGACTAACCCCAATGTGACTAAATTCAAGGAGACAATCTGCTCAGGTTCAGTGTCTTTGACTGAAGCCGAATACTGTGGTGTAAATGCCGTTTCTATCTGAAGGCTGCGACTGCCGTCCACAGCCCCAGGAGAGTGACTCGGTCTGACCCCCGGGGCGCTGCGTCGGATCTGACCGCTGGAACGTCTAACAGTCAGCTTACTCCTGTTCCCTCTGAAATGATCCACGGAGACGGCCTGATGTGCGTGACCTCTCAGTGCTCTCTGCCTGCACCAATCACGCGACCTCTCTCTGACCAGTGCCTCGCCCGATGACAGCCCCCAGAAAGTGCTATTTAAGGGTTTTTCGAACTGAAGGGATGACCTGGAAGCTGGACTCTGCATGTTAGGCAAGCTACAGCTAACCTACAGTGCAACACCATCATCAGGGCTTCTTAAGAACTGCATTCTTATGGTCTCGTGGATACAGTCTGCAATGTCAGAGGTCATCCCAAATTGGTAAAGTGTTATGATTCTACCTAAAACTCATTGAGTAAATGAACCGCTACTCCATCCAAGGCAACAGGGATAGAAGGAGGATCCTTACAGCTTGTCTTCTCAAAGAGCAGAATGTCCTGACTAGTTGCCTAGGGTCCTGTCATAGCGGTCTACTGTAATTGGTTGTTCTCTATTAAATCCTATATACAGACAGTCCTTTGCACATGTCTTGCACTCAGACTTCTTTATTCAACCATATCTTTTGTTCTGTACACACTCCATAAGCAGCCAAAATGGGTTCAAATCTGACAAACGCTTCACGCCCATTTAACTGACAGTGTTAGCTGTTCATGGGCAAAGTATGACAGGAATCCATGCTTTGGTTAAGTGGCGTAGTCAATCTTATCTGCTTTGGATAATTTGGACATGACACACAAAAACAAACATGATAGCAGCCTTAAGGCTTCGATGGGATTTGTGAATTTGGAAAATATCCAAAAAACTAAACCCAAATGTGACAGAATTCAGGAAAGGGGTCCTATCGCAAAATGTGAGTTATTTTTTACATTTTATAAAGGTCCAGATTCAGCTTTGTAATGGTATATAAAACAATACTTTTGGATGAAGGTTTGGGAAAGATATGCTGCTTTAAATGTTGATAATCTGCTCTACCTAGTTCAGAGAAAAAAGGTTTGAAAGATTTTCACACTTGCAAGAAAGCTGGTCTGGTTGGTCTCTGATAAAGACATACTATATCAAAACAAATTAAATTAAATTAAAGTTTTTTTCACATGGACTTGATGTGCATGTGAAAAACAGTAGCAGCAATGCAAGTGCAGATAGTATGAGCACAGGTGGACAGCCACTTAGATGTTTCACAGTCCTACTGTACTGATTGATGCGTGATGTGACAACCCAATCCAAACCAGAAAAGGGTTTTATTGCCAAGTTTCACAACAAACAAAGGTGACTGGCTAACTTTTGTGAAGACAATGTAAACATAATAGGTAGGCATAATCACACCCAACAAATAAGCTGGAAACCAGGAATGTTAGCTAGCTGCTAAGTTAATGTTGTTACCTAGCTAGCTAACACTAACAGTAACTTCAGTAGCTCTAGCTAGATAACTAGAAATGCTAAACTTTGACATCTGGTAAGCAAATGTTAGATTTACCCATATTCATGTAGAAATGTTTGGCGGCAGGCAGAATATCCTCCGATTACATACGAAGCCCTTTGTCATTTGCGTTTGGTCAGTTGACTTTGTTTACAACGCTGCGCTTTCGCTACAGTTCACACTCAAGGTTCAATACTCCAAGAATTTGTGCATCTTTCATTGTCTCTGTCATGGATGCCATGGTTTTCCTTTGTTCATAAAAGTAACTCTGTGGACAGTTTTATACAAGACGAGCCAGCGTTTTCTTTTTGGCCATCTCTACATTTGCAATGAAATGCCTGAATTTTCAGAAGAATCTGCAATGTCTCGTTCTTTGGACACATTATGAACAGTATCCAAGTCTGGGCCCTAGTCAGAGGGGGTCATGGCATCATTGTCCTCCAGAAGGTATTCTCTAACAACTTGATCCCACTCAGATTTGCCATGACCAGCTAAATCAGGGCAGTGATATGGGTGACAGCTCTAGCCATGCGTTCGCAGTTATCCATGTTTGAAAATCCCAGGGTTTGCAATTAATTACTGACCAAGTAGTTGTGTTTTGACAAAAGCCGGCGACTTGGCAGACCAATCAGAACTCAGCATGTCCTATCCCTTCATTATCTCAGACAATCATGTCTAGTAAGAAAAGCCCTGTATTTTCCCCTGGTTAAACAACGGTTTGCGTTTTACATTTTTGTCATATTTACACTTTGCATACTAGTTATTAAGTCAAATTAAAGTTCACATCTTCAAGAAAGCATTTCTGCCAAAAACACAAAATGTCCCAGAACATGTTTTTATTCTTATAAATGGCTCTCCTGAAATGTAGTGACATGTGCCATACGTCCCCATTCCCAAATTCTGTCACAAATAAGGATACATGTCAAAACTTTTCCCTACACTGCAAGGACATTGTGCTATTTTGTATTTTGGTTGAATTATCACTTTAATTCTGCAAATGCTGGTTGAACAATCCCTTTTATTCTGAATATATTGTAGATGCTTGGAGAGCCAGTTCCCATTTCTAATTGTGTCTGACATTAGGAAAATGTTATGCTTATTAATTCTAAGCAGTGTCTAAGCAACGCAGTTCCCACACTGTTCTTGAAGAGCTTCCATCCTGTAGTTTTAAAATCCAACCCTGTTTCTGGAGGTCTTCTATCATGTAGTTTTAAAATCCAACCCTGTTTCTGGAGGTCTTCTATCATGTAGGTTTTAAATCCAACCCTGTTTCTGGAGGTCTTCTATCATGTAGTTTTAAATCCAACCCTGTTTCTGGAGGTCTTCTATCATGTAGTTTTAAATCCAACCCTGTTTCTGGAGGTCTTCTATCATGTAGTTTTAAATCCAACCCTGTTTCTGGAGGTCTTCTATCATGTAGTTTTAAATCCAACCCTGTTTCTGGAGGTCTTCTATCATGTAGTTTTAAATCCAACCCTGTTACATGTCCATACTGGGGTTAAGTGTATGGAAGTGTGGATTTCAAAGTGCACTTCCAAATACATTCACATTTTCCTAAAAATGTAAAGAATTTTGAAACAGGCCTTTTTGAGAAAATCCCTAAAACCTTGTTATGATTCCAACAGTCAATGCTGACTGACACACACACACACACACACCTTCCAAAACCTAACCCACAGTTAAATAGCTTCTGGACATTCTGTCACTCAAGTATTTGTGTGTGTGTGTGTGTGTGTGTGTCACTTCCACCCTACTTCCCTCGATTACATGAAGCCCTTTTGTCACCCATGTGCCAAAACCCTTGGAATTCCAGTGTAATAAATGTCATCCATTTGACAGTGTGCTTTACGCAGGCTCAGTGTTCACAGTAGAAGCCAAGCCATAACAACTACAGACACATGTCCTCAAAGGAGCCGTTAAGTCCATTTTAAATCTACCAACCAAATGAAGACAAGAGTTTTACCTCTTTTTTGTTTTACATACTCTCTTATCCAGAGTGACTTACAGGAGCAATGCATAATTGTCCGTTTTTTTTCTTCAATGAGCTGTTTCTGGGATTTGATCTGACACCATTTCGGACACAGGTCAGATGCTTTAACTGCTAAACTATGTCTCTCATCATCACTAATTGAACTCTGGTCAGCTCTTAATCCAGACCAAACTGCTATCATCACGGTCCAAAAACAAAAACACCCCCTGTGCCAGTGATTCGTAACAGGCTTCTCCCACTGATTAAACTGATTAAAGGCCCAGATGCACATATCTTTTCCGTTTTCCTTTATTTATAAAGAGAAATCAAGCTGAGACATGGATCTCTTTAACCGCTGACCTGTGTATTACAGCAAACAAAAACAGTCAATTACACAGTTATGAAATAAACACATTAAGAAAATCACACAGAGAACAACAACAAGGTAATAGATTAATAATGTGAACACGCTTCTGGGCACCAAAACAGAAAGATATTCTGTGAGACAGTCCATGAGTGTGGGGTGGGGGGGGTGTAGAAAACGTCAAAAGCAATTCTTCCTAATTCTGAGTAAGCCACCATTATCTCAAGGACTACCAAGTCTTAAGAGTGCGTTTGATAACTGCAGGTTTTCCATCTTATTTTGAGGTAAGAGAATAAGGAAGTTTCTGCAGTACAGCCTTACATTCCAAACATGAGGCTGTGTCAGGCCTTTCTGGATGTCAGGGAGTCCCAGCCAACAGAAGGGTCGAAAAGAGACTGGTGAGCAACGGTTTGCACTCGTAATAAAACCCAATTATTTGTTTCTATAAAGATAAACCAAATTTGATTTCCAGCTTCTTTCCCAACTCAGCAATGTCGGTTTTAAAAGACAGACTGCCATCTAAGTTCCAAGGAATTTGGAAGGAACAGGAGAATGGCAAAACAATAACAAGAAAAACGGCTTGGCAGAATGTGCTTCCGAGAAATCTCCCAACCTGCCATGATTGGTCGCAAATAGATGACCATAACAACAAATTGGCCAACACAAAATACTTTGTATTTGGTTTGCCGATTTGGTTTCGATCAAAGGACAGTTTAATAATAAGAAAAACGACATACACACACACACACACACACAAATCATTACAAACTTAATCCAATGAGAGCATATCAAATCCCTCAGGCTAACATATTCCATTCAATAATTCATTTATACTGGGTAGTTTTCACTCTAGTTTCTCAACATCTCTGGATGTTTCCTAAATTGCAACCTATTGTTCCATAGTCCAGACCCCTTGACACTGGTCTGAAGCAGTGTACTATGTAGGGAATAGGGTACCAGTGGAGACCCCTTGACACTGGTCTGAAGCAGTGTACTATGTAGGGAATAGGGTACCAGTGGAGACCCCTTGACTCTGGGCTGAAGCATTGCACTATGTAGGGAATAGGGTACCAGTGGAGACCCCTTGACTCTGGTCTGAAGCAGTGCACTATGTAGGGAATAGGGTACCAGTGGAGACCCCTTGATTCTGGTCTGAAGCAGTGCACTATGTAGGGAATAGGGTACCAGTGGAGACCCCTTGACTCTGGTCTGAAGCAGTGCACTATGTAGGGAATAGGGTACCAGTGGAGACCCATTGACTCTGGGCTGAAGCAGTGCACTATGTAGGGAATAGGGTACCAGTGGAGACCCCTTGACTCTGGGCTGAAGCAGTGCACTATGTAGGGAATAGGGTACCAGTGGAGACCCCTTGACTCTGGGCTGAAGCAGTGCACTATGTAGGGAATAGGGTACCAGTGGAGACCCCTTGACTCTGGTCTGAAGCAGTGCACTATGTAGGGAATAGGGTACCAGTGGAGACCCCTTGACTCTGGGCTGAAGCAGTGCACTATGTAGGGAATAGGGTACCAGTGGAGACCCCTTGACTCTGGGCTGAAGCAGTGCACTATGTAGGGAATAGGGTACCAGTGGAGACCCCTTGACTCTGGGCTGAAGCAGTGCACTATGTAGGGAATAGGGTACCAGTGGAGACCCCTTGACTCTGGTCTGAAGCAGTGCACTATGTAGGGAATAGGGTACCAGTGGAGACCCCTTGACTCTGGGCTGAAGCAGTGCACTATGTAGGGAATAGGGTACCAGTGGAGACCCCTTGACTCTGGGCTGAAGCAGTGCACTATGTAGGGAATAGGGTACCAGTGGAGAGACAACCAACGACAGTGAAATGAGTCAGTCTGTTCAGTCCTGGGGAGGATTTACCAGGACAGTACTCAGTATACAGTTGTTCATTTTATGAGTTTGAGAGTCTGTTTTATTCCATTAACATGTTTTTTATTGAGATTAGAAATGATCAATGGACTTCTTTACAGCAATTCTGGCTGGTTTAATTAAACAGCACACAACTGTGCAGTATGGCTGCATCCCTACATAGTGCCTAATAACCCCTTACATAGTGCCTAATAACCCCTTACATAGTGCCTTACTTCAGACAGAGAATTGGACCTGATTCACAGAACAAGGTACCATATGAAACAGTCTGTTATGAAATATGGAGCCAACCGAGTGTTGTTTCTTTCGTACCCTGGCAGTATGTTCTCTGACCCAGGGGGAACTCTTCAAACAAACTCTTCACACATCGTAGTGACACAACATCAACAGCCCTCAGCTAAAGATCAACTGTCAGTCACACCCCCCGCTCCAAATATGCCATATCTCTGACCTCTCTACCCTCATTGAGAATGGATACTGTGCATTCAGTCCATACAACATCAACAACACTGACCAATAGTTTTCATCCAGCTGGGAAACGTAAGCGATGTCTCAGAGACAGGATTTGTTTCACAGTGATTTACTGAAATAGTGGATGAAGAATACCTACAGACCTTATAAACCAATGACTCTAGTCAATGTGGCATACTTAGAAAAGCAGTAGGCTATGTGTTAATATAAAAACAGAGAATTGGTCTTGTGTAGTTTAGTAGTGACATCGCATGTTTGAAGTTAGTAAGACACTTTAAATAGTTAGGAAGACTGCAATAAGCACAACATAAGTTCACAGGTGGACATTCCCTGTGGGAAAGGTGGATTTTGTATTAAGGCATAGAGAGGTAAAGGAAATAGCATTTGGACCAGGAAGAAATTGCATATTGTTGCCCTGATTCACTGACCGGAAATAAAAGACAACATTGTATTGATAATGCAACAAAAACGTTCACATTATCGCATTTCACGTACTGTTGGCCTGTATACCGGAATTCTGACAGCCACCCACAATTCTTAATCACAAGCAAAATGTTACAAAAATCAGATATAAACTATTTTTAAACAAGGTATGAAACCTGATCGAATAGCAGCAAGATAGACAGCCTATTGTCAGAGGATTCATTTCCTTGAGACATTGTTCTCGTACTGAGCATCAGCCTAATGTTGCGGTGTGTTTGCATCAACGAGATAACCCTTCGCAACGATGTGAACTGAATATGCACTTACTTTCGTGCTTGGACGTGCCCCATGTGTGCCTCGGGACTCCGGGACTCTTGATTATCGCTCTTCCAGCTGATTTCAGAGCATCCATGCTTGAGGTGTGTCACTGGCGGTCGCAGGTGGATACCTTTCCTGCGCTTGCTTTGGTTCAGAAAGAGAAACGATAGCTGTCAGCCAACGTAGGCTACAATATTCAATCAGTGATATGCGCTGCAGCGAGGAAACCGCCAGCCTATAGCACCAAGTTCAAACCACCTTTCCCTCGCTGAAACCAGAGTCTGGTAAGGATGGGCAGCGCAGCCTCTGTAAACGCGTCGTGGCTTTCAGTTGCTGCCTAGGGTTGACTGAACAAAAACCCGTATCTGATTGGACGGAACGAACGTGGGGGGCGGCTACGAAGGAAAGGTGTGCCACGCCCAAGTGGAAGAGCGCGGTGAATGCAGGCTGGGTAAACCAATGCGCATAAAATGAGCTATCTAGTTTGTTTTCCAGATGTAGTTATTAAGAATTATTGGCATGTTTACATGGCAAATTCATTTAACATAGTTTATGGAATTAAATGTCGACTGGGCAGAAACGCAAAAATAACGGCTTAGCAATGTAGAACTGATCAATGCCCTGATCATATCTGAGCAGCATAATTTTATGCTTAAAAAATATACAAGATGATTTCTAATGATTCTGGTAATATTTATGCGCTCTACCCAACATGCATTGCTTCTGCACTAAAGATAACTTATTATCAGTTGATAGTGAACGTTTCTTAGCTCAGACAGCGCCAAATGGAAGGCATCAAAAAGATCCGTTCATAAAGAGTCATATGCATTACAACAGTTGAAACGTCATGTCAAGCACGTGATTAACTTAAATCTGAGAATCCCAAACCACCGCCTGAGGTCCGAGAGGGCTGTGTTGTTAACAAAACCGGTGACTTGCAAGGGGATCGATAAATCAACTTGGGATACAATCGTAATTATTCAATTAATGTTCCAGTTGTTAACAGAATTGTGAGAATAAGATTGTAATTACCAGTTATCTCTGTCGTTTCACAAGATATAAACCTCAATAATAATGTATTTAATGAAACAATTCAATTTAATTTGGTAGATCTTTTGCATATGTCACGTCTCCCCATTAGACTTAAATGCATGTACCACATAATTAGCCATGTCTCTTGATTATTATGTATGTCATTGTGAAAATTAAAAAAATAACGCGGTATCTTACTGGATTCCGCAGCAGCTACAGCCTCGGTGGAAAAGGCCACAGCAGGGTATATTCAGCTCCCACACCCTGTAACTCTGCAAAGAGCGGAGGTGCGCGTGAACAGGCAGAGGGTTGAGGTGAAGGGGGTTATTTGGTTGTCTTGTTTTCTCAGTAATCTGTGTGTATCATCCTACAGCGGTTGCCACTAGTATCCCAAAAATCATGAACTTCAAAATTGTATAACATCTATCTTCTATCTTAATGTATGGTGGGGGTAGGGTTAAGTTCACGTCTAGCAGTGTGGTTAGGATTAAAGGGTTAAATATACGTTTTTAGATCACTTAGGCAATCACAGCATTATGACGCCAAATAAGTCGCTAAAGCAATTAATCCAATCTTAACAACATAATACTTTGATAACTCAATTTGCTCACAATGAAGAATCAATAAGACATAATACCAGTGGAAATGCCCTCATCCTTATATCTCTAACCCAACTACATAGTGACTGGATTCAGTCGACTGGATAAAAAAAGGTTAAAATAAAAAATCAATACCAGTGTTCTAGCGCCATCTGTTGACAGAGAGCAGTCATTACACCATTCCCCAGTACCCTAATCTTGCTCTATTTTTCACTCTGTTCAAACCAACGGAAGTAGGGCACCATGTAAAGGTGAAATAGTGTCATAAATGTTGTATAATATCTCTAATTATTCCATCAAATATTTGTCGCAGTATTCCTATTTGAGGACTTGTACCAACAGCACCCTATCTACTTTTCAGCACAAAACTACAAACCAGGACTCATAGGAAAAATATTTAAACTAGAGCACTATGTAGGGATGAAGGGGGAGATTTGGGACAGCTGCAATTAAGTTAAATATAGACACAACATGACATTCAGTTTTGTCCTTCATAGTGAAACCTTTATTCATGTTTTTTATCCCTCTGTTCAAATGCACAGCGCAGTATGCCAAGGCTTTATTGAGTCGGGTGGCTTTAGAATGCAGGCCACAGATATCACCATGACTACATCCAGTCCAGTGGCACTGTCTCTCTGAGGTCATCTTACATGGCAGTTCACACTCAGGAACCTTACTGTTCCATGTTTCAGTTCATATTCTCATCATCTTCATAATAATCATCATTATAATTGTCATCATCATTATCATCATCATCCTCTAGAAGGGAAATGGCCTGAGTAGGCATGCTGTTGGGGGAACAATGCTGCTCTGTGATTTACTGAGAGGGTCTGGATGGCGGTCTCCGGTTGGTTGAAGGTACTACATTTCAACACTACTGCAGGTCAATAACAAAGAGGCATGTGTGGCCATTTTGGTGGACTCTGGGATATACAGCGAGCAAGAAGCAGAATCAAGCAGCTTTAGGAGAGATTTTCCAAGCCAGTGAGATTCCTAGTCAGAACAAACCTGCAAACATGTTATGACGTCAACTGGAGGTGGTGTCATGATCCCCCAGACATGCCAGGAACTTCCTCTGTTAGCTGGGAAGACAATATTGCCCTGACCTCTTCAAAGGAAGACATAGGATCTGATATCAGATGTGATTCCAGGGATGTGGACTTTTGAACCTTACAGAAGGTTCAAAAGGACTAATGGCTAATGGAGGACATTGACTGAGACCCTTTGAGACACAGCTGAGGACAACCCCTTGGTAAATCCCACAACGTTCTTTTAAAATGTGCAGACACTTAAACACATCCTCCTCATTACACTTCCACTGTCCACAGTAGTCTGTCAACAGCCAATCACTGGATCATCAGGTGCTTCCTGGTCCAGTACGGGAAGAGAGTAACAGCATCCTGTCACTAACTCCTACATTAAAAACCATGCTTTTAGACCGCATTAACCTCTCTTAGGTTAGGGAAGATCCGGTGCTGGATGGATCAAATGTCAGAGTGTAGTACTTTCTTCTGACAGTCATCTGTTCAGCCTTTCAGATCATAATGAATACGATGGTTCTGGAAGAGGCCGGCCTGACCATAGATGAGCACGCCCACTCCAAGACGATGGATCCATACAGCCCCAGTTCACCAGGAGTCTGGGGTGGGTGTCAGAAAAGGGCTGGGTTATAACATATTAACTTGATTGGTGGCAGAGCAGGAGCATGATGCTCGGAGGCTAACACCCAGCTAACCAGTCAACTAACACGCCTTTCAGTCACTTCTGCATTGGGTCCATGTTTCTCCAACCATCACTCTGGCATTTTAGCAAGCGAGCCCTCATTTTTGATCTCTCCCACTGTATCTATCATTCTTCTCCTCTTTTAAACAGAGTGTTTTATTTCATCTCTCCTTCCTCTCTCTGTCTCTCCATGTTCCCCTCTCCTCCTGAGAGGGGGAGCTGGTGGTAGGAGCCTTTTTGTGGAAGCAAGGTGTGGCCTTAAAGGGAGGTGGAACTCAGACATCATCGGTCTCAAAAACAGGAAGGTTTTTCTGGCTTCTTGCTCTTCCTGCCTTCCCCTCTTCTTTCTCTTCTCCTCTTTCCTCTACTCTCTCGTCTTCATCATCAGAGGCACACAAGCATTCTTGGGAGTGGGTGGAGTCCACATGTTCCTGGGAATGGGTGGAGTCCAGGCGTTCTTGGGAGTGGGTGTGGCCCAAGGTCTCTGCTGATAGGCTGGATAGAACACTACTCAGGCTTGATTGGCGGGCCCCCCTGGGGTGGGTTTCGATCTCCACATGCACCTGAATGTTCCTTCCTTCCCTGCAACAAGTTAACATGAACATCATTAGCAAAGACCGGAATGATAATGTCTCAGCCATGTTTTTACACCTACAGTGCTAACAGAGTATGGGCTCCATGGGTGCCTTCATAACTCAGTCAAAGAATCATCCAAAATCCATATGATAAGAGACACTGACCGCAAAGAGAATGTCTGTGTGTTATGGAGCTTTCTAGTGAAACCCGCCCCAAACACTTCACGGTCCAATGGGCTGTCCTTCTGTGTAGACACAAGATGATTCTGTTGCTCATCCAGTTCCATGAAGACATCTGGTTCTGGGGGCATGGAGGCACGGCTGGTGCTGGGGACCACGCCCACTTCCTGTACGCTGACCCTAACATCCTGAAGCACTTCCTGGATGCTGGTGTTGCTGAGGGCTGGGTTGGTTTGGCTGCCTGGCCAGTGGTCGCTGACTACATGAGAGAATAGAAGATCTTCAAGAGAAGTTCAGAAACAACATCAGATCGGGAAACTAGAAAGCATTCATGTATTAGAACCATGTTATAATTCACCATTCATGAACCGATCTACAGAGATCCTTTAAGCAGTCTACAGGCATCCAATAATCAATACAGAGATTAATTAAACTATGCAGACATTAATTTGAACAAGAGACATTCAGAAATAACATTGGATTAGGGACATTAGATCAGGGTTATGTATTATGGAAATCACATTGTACTGAACTAAGTATTCTCATTTAGCATAGATAAGTCTTCTGATATATTTTACTGATTGGATTTGATGTATTATTACAAAAGCACTTTATTCTCCAGTTAAAGGTGTGTAAATGTAATTTCCTCACAAAATGAATGGCAATATAATAGCATAGTATCATTCTGTATTTAAAAGAACAACACCAGGATTAAGTTGAATAGAATTCCTTACAGTTTGCCAGGTCTTCCAGTTGTATCCTGTGTACTTCTGGGGGGTCATCCTGTGAGCGACACCACCCATTCCGACAGAGTGACATCGGGACGACCCCATAGACATACGTCAACATCAATGGGACCCCCACCCCTACAGGAAGAGTGGAAGGAGGAGAGCATGTCAGGCACAGTAACATGATCCAGTCTGGCACAGTAACATGATCCAGTCTGGCACAGTAACATGATCCAGTCTGGCACAGTAACATGATCCAGTCTGGCACAGTAACATGATCCAGTCTGGCACAGTAACATGATCCAGTCTGGCACAGTAACATGATCCAGTCTGGCACAGTAACATGATCCAGTCTGGCACAGTAACATGATCCAGTCTGGCACAGTAACATGATCCAGTCTGGCACAGTAACATGATCCAGTCTGGCACAGTAACATGATCCAGTCTGGCACAGTAACATGATCCAGTCTGGCACAGTAACATGATCCAGTCTGGCACAGTAACATGATCCAGTCTGGCACAGTAACATGATCCAGTCTGGCACAGTAACATGATCCAGTCTGGCACAGTAACATGATCCAGTCTGGCACAGTAACATGATCCAGTCTGGCACAGTAACATGATCCAGTCTGGCACAGTAACATGATCCAGTCTGGCACAGTAACATGATCCAGTCTGGCACAGTAACATGATCCAGTCTGGCACAGTAACATAATCGAGTCTGGCACAGTAATGTGCTCCAGTCTGGAAGAGTAACGTGGTCCAGTCTGGCACAGTAACATAATCCAGTTTGGAAGAGTAACATGATCCAGTCTGGAAGAGTAACATGATCCAGTCTGGAAGAATAACGTGGTCCAGTCTGGAACAGTAACTTGGTCCAGTCTGGCCACGTTACAGTAACGTGACTGTGTGCAGGGCCTGGATGGAGGGCTGTGTGCAGGGCCTGGATGGAGGGCTGTGTGCAGGGCCTGGATGGAGGGCTGTGTGCAGGGCCTGGATGGAGGGCTGGGTGCAGGGCTGGGTGCAGGGCCTGGATGGAGGGCTGGGTGCAGGGCCTTAGTGGAGGGTGCGGGTGGAGAGCCTGGGTGTATTTAATTCAGTCAGTCACTGAACTGTCCTACTAATCAAACTGATCAGATCATTGACGACTAAATTAAATATAACTGGTCTTCGTGGACCTAATGTACTAAGTCCTCCAAATGTAACCTAATGCTCTAAGTCCTCCACCCTTGACCTGATGTACTAAGTCCTCCAAATTTAACCTGATGCACTAAGTCCTCCACCCTTGACCTGATGTACTAAGTCCTCCCCCCTTGACCTCATGTACTTAGTCCTCCACCCTTGACCTGATGTACTAAGTCCTCCACCCTTGACCTGATGTACTAAGTCCTCCGCCCTTGACCTGATGTACTAAGTCCTCCGCCCTTGACCTGATGTACTAAGTCCTCCGCCCTTGACCTGATGTACTAAGTCCTCCAAATTTAACCTGATGCACTAAGTCTTCCACCCTTGACCTGATGTACTAAGTCCTCCACCCTTGACCTGATGTACTAAGTCCTCCACCCTTGACCTCATGTACTAAGTCATCCACCCTTGACCTGACGTACTAAGTCCTCCACCCTTGACCTGATGTACTAAGTCCTCCACCCTTGACCTGATGTCCTCCGTGTAGAGGGCTGCATCATGCATCATCACACCAAGTCAGGAATGTTAGGAATGGTGGAATCACAGACAGACATATCACTGACACTATACTGGACTCTGTAACATTATGTCAAGAAGAACCCACAGACAGACAGACAGAGAGAAAGAGACAGACCCACAGACAGACAGACAGAGAGAAAGAGACAGACCGACAGACATATCACTGACACTATACTGGACTCTGTAACATTATGTCAAGAAGAACCCACAGACAGACAGACAGAGAGAAAGAGACAGACAGAGAGAGAGAAACAGACAGACCCACAGATAGACAGAGAGAACAACAGACAAAGAGCAAAACAGAAAGGCTGCAGTGAGAGAGGGAGAGCGAGAAGGAAAGACCGGTCAGAGCCTAACTCCAGGAGAACAGACAAGTCCTTTCAGAGGGAGAGAGGGGGATGAAGAGATGGATGGAGAGGAGGATGAGTAGAGTGGAATAGTGGTTTACAGTGTGGCTAATGTGCCCAGTCCCTCAACTTCCGCCAGCTTCCCAGCTTTCTGGGAAGTGAGGTGATGGTTGTGACTATAACATTAAATTTAACCACAAAGACCTACATATTATACTAAAGATTGAGATGAGATCCAGCCAGCTATTCTGTGTGTGTGTGTGTGTGTGTGTGTGTGTGTGTGTTGTTATGATGTGGGTTTGACGGTGTGTGTCCTCAGTCCTCTCTTTGGTCTAACTAGTCTAACTAATCACTTTGAGAAACACCCAATGCTCTCTCTCTCTCTGTTTCTCTCTCCAACTATCTCTCTGTATAATTATTTCTGTCCCTCTCTCACTCAGGTCAATTTAAAGGAATTTACTGACATAGAGGTTTGTATCAATGACCTGTGATCTGGAGGTTTGTATCAATGACCTGTGATGTGGGGGTTTATATAAATGACCTGTGATCTGGGGGTTTGTATCAATGACCTGTGATCTGGGGGTTTGTATCAATGACCTGTGATCTGGGGGTTTGTATCAATGACCTGTGATCTGGGGGTTTGTATCAATGACCTGTGATCTGGGGGTTTGTATCAATGACCTGTGATCTGGGGGTTTGTATCAATGACCTGTGATCTGGGGTTTTGGATAAATGACCTGTGATCTGGGGTTTTGTATTAATGACCTGCGATCTGGGGGTTAATATGGATGTCCTAAATGTTAGAATATTCACTATATTCAGCTACAATACAGATACATTGCCTCTGCACAAACTGTCCTAGTGTTTTTTTCTGGAGGACATAGTAGCCTGTAGAAACATAATTCTAATGATAACAGACTGATTTTCACTGGCAGTAGCTTCACTTCATGACCTGTAGGAAGTAGCTAAATGTTTCACAAAGGAGTAAGGATGTACCATTAGACATCAACATAGTGGTTTATGTCACCTCTATGTGGCTCATAAAAACAGAATGTACTATTTGATAGCATGAAAGAGTAAAACTTTCTAACTCCACACAGGCTTCAGATGTCTAAAGGTTGCTGTTGTTTGTTGTTTATTGTTGTCCTTACCCACGGTGACAGCAGCAATGACGGGTGAAACAAACACTGACATCATGACACCACTGGCCACAGTTAAGTAATGTTTACTTCCTGAGATGTTGTTCTTCTTGCAGCGACTGTGGACCTGGAAGAGCAAACAGAGAACTGATTGACACGTCTTGAATACGGTGTGAATGGTCAGAGTCTTTCCCACCACTGCCTTTCCTGTAGATGAGATGATTTAAAATATTTGTAGAACAGTTGTCATGGTGCTTGCACATGTCTGTTCCTGGCTACAGAGGTGAATGTCAGGGTTAGAGGTCAGAGCTAGGGTTAGGGGTGAATGCCCACATACATTGGTTAGGGTAAGAGGTAAAAGGGGTGAATCTTTCCTCCAGTAGTTAGGGTCAGAGGTCAGGGCTAGGATCAGAGGGGTGTATATGTCCTCCAGTGGTTAGTGTCAGAGGTCAGGGCTAGGGTCAGAGGTCAGGGCTAGAGTCAGAGGTCAGGGCTAGGATCAGAGGTCAGGGCTAGAGTCAGAAGTCAGGGCTAGGATCAGAGGTCAGGGCTCGAGTCAGAAGTCAGGGCTAGGATCAGAGGTCAGGGCTAGAGTCAGAAGTCAGGGCTAGGATCAGAGGTCAGGGCTAGAGTCAGAAGTCAGGGCTAGGATCAGAGGTCAGGGCTCGAGTCAGAAGTCAGGGCTAGAGTCAGAGGTCAGGGCTTGGGTCAGAGGGGTGTATGTGTCCACCAGTGGTTAGAGTCAGAGGTCAGGGCTAGGGTCAGAGGTCAGTGCTCAAGTCAGAGGTCAGGGCTAGGGTCAGAGGGGTGTATAGGTCCTACCTTGCGGCCCATGTAGATGGGGATTCCCACTATGATGACAGGGATGGCGATGCCAGCGATGAGTGAGATGACCACCGGAGCACCCAGAAGCATGCCCACCTGCCACAGAACCTTCCGGGTCTGAGACCACGGCTTCTTCCCCCAGAAGGTGCAGCCGGAGGGGCTGGACACACCGTCGAGGGAGTCAGAGAATAGCAACATACGTTTTGAATGGGTGCTGTTTTAGCGCTAAGAAAGCATTATTCATCAACTCAGTCACTGAACGTCCTACCCCCTACACACACACACACACACATCTTGAGGACAGAATGGTCAATCCAAGGTCATGGGATGGAGTCCAACCCTACATTCTACCATTATCAAATAGATGAGAAAAAGACAAAGAGGCAGAGGAAAGGACACAGGGAAGGAGAGAGAGACTGACTGCTCCAGCTGTCTCATCATATTGACCCAGTCACAGGATGAGCTCATCCTGCACCACATCATTGTCATCTTTGTTTTTTTCTTCTATAAATGATGAACGTCTGCAGGCACCGTCCCTTTGTCCTCCTAACTACGTCTGAATGACAGAAAATTACCCAATTGTCTCTCCTCACAACCCAGCAGACCCCAGCGTGATTTGGGTGATCATGCTGAACAGGACGCCATGTTACCACAGTTTCAGGTACCTTCTGGGGTTACAGGCCAATGATTCCAGAGGATTCGATGGGAATATTAGAATGTTGCCGTTCACTTTTTAAGTGTGTTTGTTTTTGGTTTACAGACCGAATGCGAATTTCTGCAATTGTATTCGTTGAATCAAGCTTTGTGACTGATTCATATTAAGTTAGTTAAAAGATCCGTCCTTCATAAATTGTTACAGTCCTGGTCACCATTATGAATGCAGGTATCCATAGCTACCTTAATTAGTGTTACCATTAGTAACTGTGCCCATGGTTACCTGAGGTAGTGGACGTCAGTGATCTCCTGCATGCAGAGCCAACAGAACTGACAGGCGCAAACGGTACAGTTCATTCGGTTACAGCTGCCATCATTGGTCTTCATGATGTAGGCTCCACAGCGAGGACAGGCCTTGATCTCCTCTGCATCTGGAAACAGGGAAGAATGTAAACACTGTGGTAGTTCATATACAGAACATCAAGCAGAAAGAGGAGGAGAAGAAGAATGACTCTGATGACCGTTAAGGTGCTGTCTACCAGCAGGCCCAGGTGGAACGGTACCTCCTCCAGGCTCCTCGTTGAAGACATATAATGTTGAGGAATCATTCCCCCCAGAGGTGTGGCGGGCTCGCTGACGACGCGCCTGGTCACAGGTCTGGTCTGGGTGCCACAGCTGCCGGCAGTGGTAGCAGAACTCTGTTTCACAGCCGTCGCGCCCGCAGCTCAGCTTGGGACACTCAGCGCAGCCGTACGCTATCACAGCAAAGCTGGGGGAAACGGACACAATTCACAGGGTTTTCACTGAAACTTTGGGGGAACCTCTGTAAGTTCTTTAAAGTCTGTTTTTTCCGGTTTTAAAGAGACACCAGGTACAACCTTTAAAAATCAATGCCAATAGCAAAATGTCCTTAAACACATAAAAGGGGTCCTTTAACGAACTCCATCCTGTCACCTTCACATGAAGCACCAACTGTGGACTCTGTCATATCAGTGTCATGTGACTATTGCCATGTGACTAGGGTCATGTGACTTATGTCCTCAACCACAGTGAAGGACAGAGACTGTCATCTTTCTCCAGGTCAGCTGTTAAAGCAAGACTCCCCTTCCTTGTAATGGTACCCTCTAGGGCGATTACATTCCTTCCAATAAAATGTGAATAATTTGACTGAATCTGTTAACATAATTGTCCGTGGGCCTACCTGCAGTCAGGAGCAGGGCACCAGCGTGTGTCGGGGTCAGCCGCCAGAAACCTCCTCAGCTGGTACTCCTCAAACCTCTCTAGGAGTGCGTGGTCGTCCAGGATGGCTCGGACATCGGGCGGCGCCAAGGCCTCGGGGCACTGCGGACACGCAATACCCACCCTGCTCTCTGAGATCTCGATCCGCAGGTACTGTCTCAGGCAGTCGTAGCAGGCCCGGTGGGAACAGGAAGTGAGGCGTGGGAACCGGCAACGCGGTTGGCCAAGAAGGCAGAGAGGACACTCCTCCAGGTGGTGATCGTCCAGTAGCTGGTCCTGGCTGGACGAGGACAGGGATAGGAGGCCTGTGGATGCACTGTTGGCTCCGCCCCCGCAGCATTCCATTTCCGTTACAGGTTCGTCAACCGTCGCCCCTGACGATGTTGCCCCGATTGGTTCAAATCCACCAACCCCAGAGTCTCCACCCTCTTCGTTTTTAATGTCCTGCTCCTATGGAGTGTACAGACACAGAGCCAGGTACAGACACAGAGCCAGGTACAGACACAGAGCCAGGTACAGACACAGAGCCAGGTACAGACACAGAGCCAGGTACAGACACAGAGCAAGGACAATTTTCTTATAAAAGTCCCACACAAAAATATCAAACATTTTCTGTTATAACAACTATAATCAAGGTGAAAGTAGCTCTGTCATGTTCCCTGCAGTCATCCTGAACCAGCATATAGGGAATAGACTGCCACCTTCCCTGCAGTCATCCTGAACCAGCATATAGGGAATAGACTGCCACCTTCCCTGCAGTCATCCTGAACCAGCATATAGGGAATAGACTGCCACCTTCCCTGCAGTCATCCTGAACCAGCATATAGGGAATAGACTGCCACCTTCCCTGCAGTCATCCTGAACCAGCATATAGGGAATAGACTGCCACCTTCCCTGCAGTCATCCTGAACCAGCATATAGGGAATAGACTGCCACCTTCCCTGCAGTCATCCTGAACCAGCATATAGGGAATAGACTGCCACCTTCCCTGCAGTCATCCTGAACCAGCATATAGGGAATAGACTGCCACCTTCCCTGCAGTCATCCTGAACCAGCATATAGGGAATAGACTGCCACCTTCCCTGCAGTCATCCTGAACCAGCATATAGGGAATAGACTGCCACCTTCGCTGCAGTCATCCTGAACCAGCATATAGGCTGCCACGTTGGTGTTGCTCCTTCTCACCTGCTCTGCATGTTCGCTGGGTGTTAGGGTGATGGAGACCTCGTCCTTGTTGTGGGCATCAGTAGGCCTCTCCAGCCTTGGCTCAGGTTTGGGCTTGCGGCTGAAGAACGAGAGGAAGCTGAAGGGCTGAGTCTGCTGCTTGGGCCTCTTCATGGTCTGAGCCTGGGGCTGGGCCAATCAGGGATGTTAACCAGCATCAGCAGGAGAAAGACAAATCCACTGTGTGTGTGTGTGTGTGGAGCACCTTCACAGCTCAGACTCTGGGAGAGTTGCACTGGTGGTGGTGACAGTGGAAAAAGAGATGAAGGTGAAGAGTTCCTTCCTGTCAGATTACATCACTAATCTCCATCTCTGTCTTTTTCCTCCGCCACGTTTCCCTCTTCCTCAGTTCAGCTGATGAACAGAGCAGTCGTCATCCTTCTCTGTCACTACCCAGCAGAATAGCCCATCGCCCTGTAGAAAGGAGATATGATGTAGAATATTATGAACTAGCACAGACTCAAATGCCAACTCATCCTCTATGTATTCAACCACCTTATGATACATTTACAAGACTCTTCAACATCCTATGGCAGCCGTGTCAGCTCTCCATTGCCATTAATAAGAGAATATTCTACAAATGAATGTCTAGAATTAGAACTGCATTGGACAATTTAAAAGTTGGCCAAACTCTATGTGACTGATGGTTGACAAAGACACATGCAGACTGGGAGACAGACGAAGACAAATGCATGAATGGCCGAAAGAGGGGAGAGAGAGAACAATATAAGACTGAGGATCTCTCAGGAGAGATTTGGGAGAAAGAAAAGCATCGTCTTTCAGAAACACCCTGGAGAGGAAGAGATTAAATCAGAGGAGAAAGGAGAAAAGACCCGAGAAGAGTTGAGAAGAAAATAGAAAAGAAAAGAGTTGATGGGATTTCTGCAGATGGGAAGGATTCAAAAGGCATCCATTCTTATAGAACCCTCTGGTGAGTGTTCTATGTGGAATGTTCTACTTGGAACCAAACAATTTTATGTGTAATAAAAAATTGGTTCTTCAAAGAGTTTCCTCTATAATACACTGAACTTTAATGAATGCAATGTGGGAGCTCAGTGGGCAGCCGAGGAAAACCCCATCAACAGCAGTTACTACTGGGTGGTGGTGATCAGGGTGCTCCTTGTTAACAACTGCTGGCTTCACTGTTTCTTCCGAGGTTCCAACCTTAATAGCGACTTTTTCCAAGACATTTCTATTTTTTGTTTCCTGCCCTTCTAAGATTTTTGGTTGGATATATAGCACTTCGTGCTAGCTGCTGAAGTAAAATATGATATATTAATTAGATTTTATATGGACACACCACAGTAGGTTCAAGATGCAGTTGAACATTTGTTCAAACTACCAGATCTTAGACGTGCCCCAAACTTATTTTAAATCCAGGTTAAAAACACTTCTCTTTTCTCGTGCCTATGACCGAGCGCTTAAACTTAACCACACTGTTTAGCCTTACAGCTTTTATAGCTTCCTAGGTTTTTATCCACTTTGTATTATATTTATATTTTATTATTCTATGTTTTATTATTGTGCTGTTATTTTATGTTTCTCTCTTTCTTTGATTTATTTCTTTATTACATTTATATCTTGCTGTCTTTTACCAATCATTTTCTGTAATGCACGTTCTGGTGCAATCAGAGTAATAACTTCTGTGTAAATGTAACAATCTGCGGATGACAGATAATGCAAGTTCTTGTGCTGCTGTTTAGACATCGATGTAGGGTATTATCTCACAAAAGGACTGACGAGTTTATCCAAGCGCTGGAGTGCGAGGATTGAGATACCGGGGTGGTTCAGTAAACAGTTATGGTAACTGTAATTCATTGAGGATGATTATAAAATGCATGTACAGACATGGCAAAAATGTCCCCTTGGAGAGAGCCGAGTAAGACATTGATGCAAAGATTATCTCACAAAGGTACTGATGGGTTCATCCTAGCGCTAGAATGCGAGGTTTGAGATACCAGGGTGCTGAAGTTCATGCAGTCCCCCTGGAGACAGCTGAGTTAGAGAATTGTAACAGTCTGACTGTTTTAATTCTTTGCATTTTCTTATTTTTATTGTAATTGTAAAGCACATTGAATTGCCTCTAATTGTTCTATATAAATAAACGTTCTTGCTTGCTAACAGTGCAGTGAATTAGAGGGTAATTACAGCATTTTTTGGTTTTCACAACAGTTTCCAACGTGGGCCGCGATAATTTGTTTACCATTACACCGCTGGACGAAGCCTTTCAGAGTTTACCCATGACTGCTAAGCCTTATGTTGTTCTCCACAAGACCCTCCCCAACACCCCATTCCCACACGCACACATCCCATTGACTAAGCCTCCAATCCCTCCAACCTTTATGAACATAATATAGACCACAGTTCATAGTTCAAATAAACAGTAACCTAGCTGCCTCACAGAGACTCACGTCAGAGTGAAAAAACTCAGTAACCCCCTTTAAGCAGCCTGTTTCATAAGTCAGCTCCGCCTCAAAGACCTCTCTGTCATAACACTACCGGACATGAGCTCCCAGTCATAGTAAAGGCTTAGCTAAATGTAGGAGCCTTTTCTGACTGCTTACATTACACTTACTACTTATAACTGAATCCAGACTTCAAAAGATTTTAGCTTTAGGCTTTGCTGTCCCACCATCTTGGAACACTTTTCTGTCGGAACTCGCTTCATCATTTTATACTGGTTGTTGACTTTAAAATCCCAGAATGTGATGTGTCCTGAACACACGAAGCCAAGGCGTACCAAAAAATATATATTTCCCTGGTTAAGAATAAAAAAAGAATACACTATCGTTTTGGTATCCTTTAGGAACCAGAACATAGCAGACCTTATAAAGTTCTTGTGACAGGCTAGTATCTCAGCCATCAGTCAATCAGTCCAGCCAGTCAATCCAGCCAGTCAATCCAGTCAGTCAGACAGTTTGGTCAGTCTGTCCAGTCAGTCAGTCCAGTCAGTCCAGCCAGTCACTCAGTCTGTCCAGTCAGTCCAGCCAGTCAGCCAGTCCAGTCAGCCATCCCATCTAATTTGTAATCAGATAAAAGACTTGAGACCTCCTCCTTGTTGCTTCCATTCCAGTTGTCCTTTCATCAACATATTTAGTTCTTCCTCAGAGAACACAAAGCCATAAATATATATGTATATACTATATATACTCAGACATCAACACACATACACCCACGTAAAGATGATGTTCTCCATTGTAGCGCATCAAGCTACAAGGCGTGTGGCTCAAATAGAACAAATAGCTAGATGCTAATTGGACAGTACAGTTGGCTGTCTAATGCGCTGGCTAGCTCTGGTGTGTGGACGTACAACTCTCTCATGCCATCACCTCTGCTCAGTGGAGAAGTATCTTGCATGCAACACAATATTGTGTACACACACACACACAAACACACACAGAGACGCACACAGACGCAACACTAATTCAGAGTTGGAGAAACATAATGCTCCGTCTCCAAGCCTAGAGAACTGTTCAGGACTTAAAACCTGCTTCCACATCATGCTGTTTGTTCTGCCACTCAGCTTCCTGGCAGCTTTCTCTTATCTACTCTTCACATCCTGTGTCGTTCTAAATGACTCCCTATTCCCATGGGCCCTGGGCAAATGTAGTGCCCTCTAAAGGGAACAGGGTGCGGTTGTGAGAGGCCATCTGAGTTTCCATCCAACATTTGCAAACCCCTCAGTGCATCGTTAGGGCAACGCTACATCCAATCAGATCATCTGCCCACCAAAACCAATCAACACATCATGCACACATGCATCTCTTCCTCCTATCTGAATAAGGAAATGGTGGATGTCTTCTGGATGGGAACATGTATCTGCTGTCACCTGGGGGCATTGTTTCACAAGTCTGGTTTCACTCTGTCTAAACACGTTTCCCATGCCAATGAATCCATGTACATTTAAATGGATAGGGGAGAGATTCAGGGTGAGTGTGGAGCAATAGAGAGAGTGAGAGAGAAAAAGAAATATAAATAGAGAAAGACAGACACTGATGCTAGAAGGAATGAAGAGAAGGAAGGAATGAACAGGACAGAGATGGAGGGAAGGAGAGAAGGAATGAACAAGACAGAGATGGAGGGAAGGAGAGAAGGAATTAACAAGACAGATGGAGGGAAGGAGAGAAGGAATGAACAAGACAGAGATGGAGGGAAGGAGGGAGAGAAGGAATGAACAAGAAAGATGGAGGGAAGGAGAGAAGGAATGAACAAGACAGAGATGGAGAGAAGGAGAGAAGGAATGAACAAGACAGAGATGGAGGAAAGGAGAGAAGGAATGAACAAGACAGAGATGGAGGGAACGAGAGAAGGAATGAACAAGACAGAGATGGAGGGAAGGAGAGAAGGAATGAACAAGACAGATGGAGGGAAGGAGAGAAGGAATGAACAAGACAGATGGAGGGAAGGAGAGAAGGAATGAACAAGACAGATGGAGGGAAGGAGAGAAGGAATGAACAAGACAGATGGAGGGAAGGAGAGAAGGAATGAACAAGACAGATGGAGGGAAGGAGAGAAGGAATGAACAAGACAGAGATGGAGGGAAGGAGAGAAGGAATGAACAAGACAGAGATGGAGGGAAGGAGAGAAGGAATGAACAAGACAGATGGAGGGAAGGAGAGAAGGAATGAACAAGACAGAGATGGAGGGAAGGAGAGAAGGAATGAACATGACAGAGATGGAGGGAAGGAGGGCTAAGTACAGCACAATAAACAACATGGGTCAAACAATAAAACAAAGGATCTCCGTAAGCATCTGCTGTCATTACGCCATTAAGACCATTTATTTATATAGCAGACTAACCTAACAGACTAACAGCAGACTAACCAAGCAGACAAAAAGCAGACAACCCAAGAAAAGCAACAGCAGACTAACAGCAAACTAAACTAGCAGATTAACAGCACACTAAACAAGCAGACTAACAGTAGACTAACCTAGCAGACTAAGAGCAGGCTAACAGCAGACTGACAACAGACTAAACTAGCAGTCTGACAGCAGAATAACCTAGCAGAATGACAGCAGGCTAACAGCAGACTAACCTAGCAGACTGACAGCAGATTAACCTAGCAGACTGACAGCAGACTAACAGCAGACTAATCTAGCAGACTGACACCAGATTAACCTAGCAGACTGACAGCAGAATAACTTAGCAGACTGACAGCAGATTAATCTAGCAGACTGACAGCAGACTAACTTAGCAGACTGACAGCAGACTAACCTAGCAGACTGACCAGATATGATTCTGGTCTTATTCGATCCACCACAGACGGGATGTACAGAACTTGTTAAATGTGTTCCATAGTCCAAATTCTCTAGAACAAACCTGCCTACATTACCTGACAAACTCAGAACACTGAGATTTTGATTCGCACAGAACAGAGATATCACCGGATCATAGGAATTAGCCAGAAAACAGGTTTTATGGGCTGGGATAATAACCTTTCTGAAAATGAGAGTCATGCCAAATCTAAAAACTACAGATGTAGTGTTTGGGGCTGGTGCACTTTATTACATAACCTGACCTCCCAGTGAAACTAATCCTGTCCAAATAGGGTTTTATCTAATAAATACCCCAAAAAACAATCAGGTTATTCTTAGGTTATTAGTTAATGTGTAAATACCATACAATTGACCATGGGTGGATAGATATGAAGCACCTTAACCTCTAGAAAGAAGAGTAAACAGTTTGCTGTTTTCCAAGGCGAAAAACAGAATTTGCTAAACTGCCAAATTTTTCCGCTGGAATAAATTCTGGCCGATGTGTTTTAGTGTTGATGTGGGTTAAGCATCAGCCATGTCCATGTAAATGTAATGTCTTTTCAGCTGGTTCTGTTTCTGGTCCCCTCCCCCAGGTAGAGCCCATTGTAAAGGCTTTGTATTATGTTTCAGAATCAAGCCAATGGGGAAATGCCTGGATCCACCATACTGGGAGCTATAACAACCATGCCTGGGGGGTCGTTGGGGGTGGGGGGGGGGTAATCATGCTGAGTAGAGGGTAAATCAATAAAGCTGGATCGCGTCCTCTGGGAGATTCTCGGTTTCAAAGCCGAGCGTCTTCCAAACATAGCACACAGATTTGTCCTCTTTATGGGAAAATGGAAACTATCTCTACGATTTGTCTGCTCTCTCTGTCTCACTCTGCATCTCCTTCCTCTCTCTCTAAAATAGGCTCAACTAGGACTAAAGTATATAAATTGATAATCCAACACTCATATCTAGGTCCTGCTAATCTATAGTAACGTTGGGCTCTCTCCGTGTTGACGTTCCCCAAAACAAACCCACTAGCTTGGCCTGGGAATACACCTGCAACATGCTACGTCTCAGAAGAACTGCTTCTCTTTCCACCCTCCTCTCACGGAAAATCAACAACTCTTTATGTGTGTCCCAAATGCCTCTGTAAGACCTATGCAGTGTACAACTTACATACAAAATAGGATGCGATAAGGCTCTGGTCAAAAGTATTGCACTACTAATTAGGATTCCGTTTGGGACACAAACCCAGCTGAGTCAGCAGTCTCTCTGTCAGGCCCAGTTATGTAAGAAGTCCACACAGTACTTGGGCGACAGTCCTGCCCTGACCTTTGACCTGGCACCCAAAGTAAATCACTCTGCTCTCACACTTCCTGCCAATATGTGGGCCATTCCAAATGGAGCCCTATTCACTGGTTAGTACACTCCTGTTGCCCAGGGTCCTTTGGGTCCAGTAGATGGTGACAACATGGAGCCATCAGAGCTGATCAGAGGGAGGAGGGGACAAATGACACCATTCATTTTAGATGTTTCTATGGGAAAGCCGTTGATTGATATGACACTGTCACACACACACACACACACACACACACACACACACACAAGCACACACTGCGTCCAAACTAGTGTAAATATGTTTAAAGAAAGGCAGGTGGCTGTCAAGACCATCAATTTGATAATAACAAAGACATCGCCATTTCTTCCTAAGTTTTGGCCCTTCTTAGGGAGTTTTTCCAAGCCACTGTGCTTCAACACTGTTGTGGTTTGCTCCTTCGGGTTTCAGGCTGGGTGTTTTGTAAAAGCACTTTGTGACAACTGCTGATGTAAAAAGGGCTTTATAAATGCATTTTACAGATTGATAAATTGATTCACTTAATTGGGTTTAAATTACTATTCCGTTATATTTTTTTACTTTTACTTCTCCTAAATCTGAAAATAGGCCTACTTCAAATCTGCAAACAAGCCTTCTTTAAACCAAACAATCCTAATTCAAACCAAACAGGCCTACTTCAAAGCAAACAAGCCTAATTCAAAGCAAACAGGCCTACTTCAAACCAAACAGGCCTACTTCAAACCAAACAGGCCTACTTTAAACCAAACAGGCCTACTTTAAACTCAGTTTACTTTAGACAGTGGAGATGTAATGTTCTCTACAGGGAGGGACCCTGGATTGTGACATTTGAGCTCCAGTAGAAAAGTCATGAAATGCAGTGATGCATCTCTGGCGGAAGTTATTGTACTTATAAATTGAGGGAACATGCTGTACTGCAGAGGGAGTTATTACATACTACTATTAGTAGTTCCTGTTTTATTCTTATTTTATTTCAAGTGTATTTGGACAATAAACAAAACATGACTAAACAGGGTTTAGCATAAACTATTACAATCCCAAAAGGATTCACGTCTGGTCAAATGTATTGAACACAATATAAACCTATAATCATTTGGAGAGACAACATCAGTCTTTTGGCTGAGTGAATCCTGCCATCTACATTTGTTTCAGGCCATTTCATTTTATGAGGCTTGGGCAGTCTAGTGTGTTTTCATTAGCACCCATGCAATCTGAACGTCAGAACAGCAGATGGGCTGTTACATAACAAGACAAACTGTCCAAAATATGTTTGCCCCTTTTTAAAGTGGCACGGCAAAACGGTTGATTTGGGAAAAGGAATAACCTTCAAAAAGTCTCCTAACTCTTTGACGGATGAGCAGAAAAAGGTAGAGCGTTGATCGGTAAAAATGTGTCCCTTTTCAAAGGATCACAACTGTTCTCGCCGGTCTGTTGGAGCGAGAATTGTGCAACACCTCAGGTAGGTTGCAGGATATCAAATGATGAAACTTGTTAACCAAACAGGCTACTGAAAACTGTTGCTGTACAACCGTCCGCTACGTCAGTTTTCAATACAACGTCAACGTCTTTCCGGGGAGGACTCTATATAACTATTAACTATCCCTGCATGGGACAGTGCAGATCAGCAATGCGGGTTTTAGTGACATATCATCAGGACCGCCCGCAAGCCTTGACAACACACCTACTGCCCCCGCGCGGACCACGTACGGCATCCCCTTCTCCGGACACGCGCTACATTAATCCCTGATTCTGACTTTAATACAATTCGGTTGGCGACCGATTTATATAATCCATCAAAGCCCATGAAGAAAATATGACCTTACTTCAGGCTATTGGCCGAAATGTGTTAGAGACATCTTTCGGGAGAGAAACGTGGAAGCGAATTGAGAAATATTTCGCCGCACGTCGAAAGCAATACAATGTTGCACCATTCAAAAGGTCGTTTTAAAAACACCAATACCAGCTTGACCAAAATTGGGGTCTGACCAGCGCATCAGTACTGCAGGGAGTGGCAAGGTGGTTACGTATTTCACCTAAATCAGATGGTGAAATCCGTTACATTAACCCGGTACCATATCGTAACCGTTTCTGGTTCTAGCTTCTCAAAGCGAGTTACATTCAAAATAGGCTACCCACCATTATAATTACAGCCTATTGCGTAAAACAGCACCTTACCTCTCTCCAGCGTGGTGTCTTTGAAGTCCAGAATAAACTAGCTCCTCCCCTCTAATAACAGAACTGCAACATCAGCCCGCCCACTCGTCTAAAACATATCTGGTCATCAACGCTTAGCTACAGTTCAGAGTTAAATCGCAGGATCCCACGGTCCTAGAAACTGTAGCGCATGACGTTGCTTAGGAAATCCCCCCTACCTTTGTGGAGCGAGCTTCCCCGTTTTTCCAGTAGCAGGCGTGTTGGAGGAGGGCCGCGGTGGTCGGCCTGCTTGCGGGAGGCAGACTGCAGCGTCATGAGCCAATCGGATCACACAGAAATCAAGGCCTGGTCTCCGATTCATAAATATTCCAGCCTCATCAAATGTCACAATAGCCCGTCTCCAGTCAAAAGTGTTAAAAATGATTGTATGATAGTGTTCCACAATTTCCAAACGCTAGCGTAAAAGTCTGAAATCAACCCGATTGTCTAGGCTTTGGCTTAGTCCCAAAAATAAAAGCTAAAAAAATGATTGGGTGACCTTGTTAAATTCTCCAACGTTTAAATGGCCTACTTTGAATAAGAAGGGTAGGCTGATAAAGCAGCTCACGTATATAATGTAGGCTAATTAATAACGTATTCTTCTTTGTATTCATATTTTCTTTGAAAAGATTAGAACAGAATGTAGCCTAATTGTTCTATAAAAAATAAATGCCTTGTCCATTTGCAGAGATCACACAGTGGTGTATTTTGCCTAGGCCCAATTAAGGAATATAATGTGTGTTTTTGGTCACATCATTAAAATAATTTTAAATATAGTTTATATGTGCTGTCAATGTAAACATTTAACATGTCTGAATAGTTAAGATTTGTTTAAACTACAATTACCATGACACATGTCACCGGAAATTGATTTGGGAAGCGGAAATACGTGACCAACAGAAAAGAATGTATACAATGAAAATCTAAAAATCAATTAAGTTATGAAAAACACCATTAATTGCCTTTCTTCGTCGTCGTAGCACATAAAGAAATGGCGGACATCTAGACACGGGAATTTAGCTCTCGTATATGTACAGTTAAATGGAGCGTTGTCGGATGAAAACGCCTACAATCGAGAGATTATGTACTAAATGAAGGTACGTTAGCTTGCATGCTACTAGTTGCTGCTCGGCTATTTTAATAGAACACACTTGCTTTTTCAATAGCGACTAATGTTAATCATAACCTGCACTATCATTATCTAACAATCTCGTTTTAGAATACTCGTTCTAACACCGCTACCGGACAGACATCTATAAATAATGTCCGTACGTTCCTATATTCTTTGTGTAACCTTTTCATGTTTCAGTCAATAGTGAATAGCCTGGTAGCATCGTGCACTGTTGTCGTTGCTAGTAGATACTAGCAGGCTACGCTAGCGAACATAATTACATTAGCAGTTAGCTAGTGGTCTACAAAGGATCATTAAGGGCCGGGAGCTGCCCTAGTTGCAACCACATTCACATAACACCGAACTGACCTTGCTTCATCTTGATGATGGCTAGCTATGTACTGACTGTACCAAACTAACAACCTAGGTTAGGTAACTGGTTAGTTACATCTTATTATAAGTTATTTGAAGCGTGTTGGTTCGCGTGTCACTCTTGGTACCAAGCCAGCTTTTACCTAAAGCAATTATGTTTGAATTGCATCACTGTGTCTTGGTAGCCACATTTGAGTGGCTATCAAGACACAGTCCACATGAACTTAGAAATAATCATATTGTCATGAAGTTTTGTGATATTAATATTATATCATTGCATCGTTAATAACGTATTTAACTGCCACATTAATAAAGTACTGTATGTGCAAATGTAATTTTTATTCTGTCGACACATTTGTTAGTTTGTCACTACTAGTAGAACTCCATGAAAAAAGACGTTTCTTGGATAACAGAATGAGCTGATAGTTCGGGAGGTCTACCAGAAGAGGTTGCAATAGAGAGAGGCAGACTGGAAGATGCCAAGAAGAAAACAGCAGAATCCTCAACCAGTCAAGTGTAAGGGCTCAAACTGTCATTTTCTTTTTAACTGTAGAGGACTGGTATATGTCCCTGATCCCTGCCCGGTATATGTCCCTGATCCCTGCCCGGTATATGTCCCTGATCCCTGCCCGGTATATGTCCCGGATCCCAGCCCGTTAGATGTCCCTGATCCCAGCCCGTTAGATGTCCCTGATCCCAGCCCGTTAGATGTCCGTGATCCCAGCCCGTTAGATGTCCCTGATCCCAGCCCGTTAGATGTCCCTGATCCCAGCCCGTTATATGTCCCGGATCCCAGCCCGTTAGATGTCCCGGATCCCAGCCCGTTAGATGTCCCGGATCCCAGCCCGTTAGATGTCCCGGATCCCAGCCCGTTAGATGTCCCGGATCCCAGCCCGTTAGATGTCCCGGATCCCAGCCCGTTAGATGTCCCGGATCCCAGCCCGTTAGATGTCCCTGATCCCAGCCCGTTAGATGTCCCGGATCCCAGCCCGTTAGATGTCCCGGATCCCAGCCCGTTAGATGTCCCGGATCCCAGCCCGTTAGATGTCTTGATTAAAAATGTAGGAAACTCAGATTAAAAATCTAGGAACAGCATTTGTGTCCAACACAGTTGTAGGGTGTGAACTAATGGAATTAGTTCACACCCTCTTGAGAGGCTTGATCATGCAGTTCAGTGCTTCTCAAATCTTTCCTGGGGACCCAAGACACCTCACCATTTGGTTTTAGTCCTGATGTTTTCTTGTCTATAGGGGTTTGACAGCCACAGATCTAGCACGTGAGTCAGTCAGTCTAGTCCTACAGAACTTCATGTATTTTATTTAACCGACATGGTGACCAGGTGTGTTGAATTTAGTCAATCACGGATAAGCTAAATAGCCATGTTTCCTAGTTGGTACAACATCCTGTCAGCCCTGCAGCGCCACTCCTGCCCAATCTTCAGATCAGACAGAAACACCAACACATACATGGGACCACAACCTTTGCCCACATGGGCATTGAACCTCAGAGAAATCCTCAGAGATGGGATTTGAATGTACCATAGGAACATTTAAGCAGCTGCCTCAGTTCATGTCCTTAGCAGCAGATGGGTTTTTCTCATAAACCCTGACTACTGCCTTATCTGTTCCCTGCCATCAGCCTCTTCATTCAGCAAGATGAATCCACATGTTTAAAGACAAGACAATCACAAGACTTCCCATTGGCTGCATATCCCCTTGATAGTGCACTACGTTTGACCAGGGACCCTTCTCAAGTAGTGCCCTATATTGGGGGCCAGGGCTTCTGGGCAACAGTAGTGCTGTATTTGGGCTGATATTCACTATGTAGAGACAGTCTGTCATGCACCAGAATGTCCTCTAGAGGGCAGCATCCTACTGGCAGGCCATTTAAATGGGATAATGGCTGCATCTTATTGTACACTGCTCAAAAAAGTAAAGGGGACACCTAAATCACACGTCAGGATGAGCAAAATATATTAAAGATAGGAATCTATAATGTAAATTGTGTAATTTGTTGGGTACAAAATGACCCCCATGTGTCTGGCCCCACATGCTGGTATGCACTCCAGACAACATGCTCTTGATGAGACGGTGGATGGTGTCCTGGGGGATCTCCTCCCAGATCTGGATCGGGGCATCAGCGAGCGTCGGATGCACCGATACATATCGTCCCAGAGGTTCTCAATGTGATTTAGGTCTGGGGAACTTGAGGACCAGTCAATGGCATCAATGTCTTTGTCATCCAGGAACTGCCTACACACTCTGGCCACGTGAGGCTGGGCCTTGTCCTGCACCAGGAGGAACACAGGGACCACTGCACCAGCATAAGGTCTGATAATGGGTCTGAGGATTTCATCCCGGTACCTAACAGCAGTCAGGGTACCGTTGGCTAGCACATGGAGTCTGTGCGACCCTCCAAGGATTTGCCTCCCCAGACCATCACAGCCAAACCGGTCATGCTGGATGATGTTGCAGGCTGGATAGTGTTCACCACAGCATCTCCAGACTCTTTCAAGTCTCTTACATGTGCTCAGTGGGAACCTGCTCTCATCTGTGAAGAGAACGGGGCGCCAATGGCGGACCTGCCAATTCTGGTGTTCTCTGGCGAATACCAAATGAGCTGTGTGGTGCTGGGCTGTAGAGGACGTCGGACCCTCATGGAGTAGCCCGCTGGAGGTCATTTTGTAGGGCTCTGGCAGTGGTCCTCCTGTTCCTCCTCACACAAAGGAGCAGATACCAGTCCTACTGCTGGGTTGATGCCCTTCTACGGCCCTGTCCAGCTCGCCTCATGTAATGGTCCGTCTCCTGGTGTCTCCTCCATGCTCTTGAGACTGTACTGGGAGACACAGCAAACCTTTTTGCGATGGCATATGGATGTGCCATCCTAGAGGAGCTGGACTCCCTGTGCAACCTGAATGGGCTGCAGGTTACCGCCTCATGCTACTAGTAGTGACAAGGACACTAGCAAAACACAACTAGATTCGTCAGGAAGGATAAGGAGAGAGCAAATGTCTGTGGCCACCACCTGTATAACCATGCCCTTTTTGGGGGTTGTCTTGCTGTTGCCTCTCCCGTGCACCTGTTGTCACTTTCATTTGCACCAGAACAGGTGACATTGATTCAAAATCACTTCTGCTTCCTAACTGGACCGAATGATGTCCCTGAAGTTTCATTGACTTGGTGTCATACTGTGATGACTGTGTTCTCTTCATTTTTTTGATCAGTGTCGTTCTAGAGATCTGGTCACATTCAACCAACATCTGCAATTATCCAACTGTTTCCTTGAATGTGTGTTTTTATTTTACCTCTTGAACCATCCTCCTCAACTGTATTTTACCTTGTCAAAGTGGAAACATTTTCATTTTCAACCTTGACAATGGAGGCTGGATCTAACTGGTGCTTCCTGTTTCAGTGGATTCTGCAGCTGGTACTTTAACCCTGGGAACTCCTGGAAGCCTGACATTGGAGGCCGATTTCCTTCTGGGACACCACATTGAGTTTGGTGACCACGACCATGACAAAATCCTCGGCCTAGGAGACAAGTACTCTGGTTGGTCCTTCATTTATTAAGGCTTTTTCTGCCAGGCTGAGACACTGAACTAAATAATGTGAGATTGTCAGTAAATATTTTGTAGGAGTCACAAAGTCACAATGGTTCTGAGCTGATTTTGCAAGGCCAGGCGCATTTGTCTTCATTATTGTAGATCTATTTAGCGGTTGTTTAGCAGATTATAAATACGTAGTTCTAAACCTTACATGGCTTTACTGCTATTAACTGAGTTTAAACCTGTTTATCATAAGGACATGTTCTGTCTGTTTTGACCGTGATTTAGCAAAGTGTCTGTTGAAAGGCTTACATGGTGCCATGTAAAAAGAATTCATTGGTATTTTAACTATGAGTATGAGGTGTTTTTTTTTTTAACAGCTCACAATTTACAGAATAGTCATTGTTATGTTGGAGTTGCTCTCAGAGAGTTTTGATTTGTTTTATTGAAGATGGGATGTAAACAGTATTTGCATAAGTGCCTTAGGCTCTTCATTAATCACTGTCTGTCTCAGTGTAGTCTACATGCTTTATTAACAGGACGGCCAGTGTAGTCTACACGCTATATTAACAGGACGGCCAGTGTAGTCTACACGCTATATTAATAGGACGGCCAGTGTAGTCTACACGCTATATTAATAGGACGGCCAGTGTAGTCTACACGCTATATTAATATGAAGTCCAGTGTAGTCTACACGCTATATTAATATGAAGTCCAGTGTAGTCTACACGCTATATTAATATGAAGGCCAGTGTAGTCTACACGCTATATTAATATGAAGGCCAGTGTAGTCTACACGCTATATTAATATGAAGGCCAGTGTAGTCTACACGCTATATTAATATGAAGGCCAGTGTAGTCTACACGCTATATTAATATGAAGGCCAGTGTAGTCTACACGCTATTTTAATAGGACGGCCAGTGTAGTCTACACGCTATTTTAATATGAAGGCCAGTGTAGTCTACACGCTATATTAATAGGACGGCCAGTGTAGTCTACACGCTATATTAATATGAAGGCCAGTGTAGTCTACACGCTTTATTAATATGAAGGCCAGTGTAGTCTACACGCTATATTAATAGGACGGCCAGTGTAGTCTACACGCTATATTAATATGAAGGCCAGTGTAGTCTACACGCTATATTAATAGGACGGCCAGTGTAGTCTACACGCTATATTAATAGGACGGCCAGTGTAGTCTACACGCTATATTAATAGGACGGCCAGTGTAGTCTACACGCTATATTAATAGGACGGCCAGTGTAGTCTACACGCTATATTAATAGGACGGCCAGTGTAGTCTACACGCTATATTAATAGGACGGCCAGTGTAGTCTACACGCTATATTAATAGGACGGCCAGTGTAGTCTACACGCTATATTAATATGAAGGCCAGTGTAGTCTACACGCTATATTAATAGGACGGCCAGTGTAGTCTACACGCTATATTAATAGGACGGCCAGTGTAGTCTACACGCTATATTAATATGAAGGCCAGTGTAGTCTACACGCTTTATTAATAGGACGGCCAGTGTAGTCTACACGCTTTATTAATAGGACGGCCAATGTAGTCTACACGCTATATTAATAGGACGGCCAGTGTAGTCTACACGCTATATTAATATGAAGGCCAGTGTAGTCTACACGCTATATTAATAGGACGACCAGTGTAGTCTACACGCTATATTAATAGGACGGCCAGTGTAGTCTACACGCTATATTAATAGGACGGCCAGTGTAGTCTACACGCTATATTAATAGGACGGCCAGTGTAGTCTACACGCTATATTAATAGGACGGCCAGTGTAGTCTACACGCTATATTAATAGGACGGCCAGTGTAGTCTACACGCTATATTAATATGAAGGCCAGTGTAGTCTACACGCTTTATTAATAGGACGGCCAGTGTAGTCTACACGCTATATTAATAGGACGGCCAGTGTAGTCTACACGCTTTATTAATAGGACGGCCAGTGTAGTCTACACGCTATATTAATAGGACGGCCAGTGTAGTCTACACGCTATATTAATATGAAGGCCAGTGTAGTCTACACGCTATATTAATAGGACGGCCAGTGTAGTCTACACGCTATATTAATATGAAGGCCAGTGTAGTCTACACGCTATATTAATAGGACGGCCAGTGTAGTCTACACGCTATATTAATATGATGGGCAGTGTGTATTGAGTCTACAGCTGAGTGAAGCAGTGCAGACTATCCATCCCTCCCTCTATCTCTCTCTCCCTCCACCCATCCCTCCATCCCTCCCTCCATCCATCCCTCCCTCTATCTCTCTCTCCCTCCACCCATCCCTCCACCCATCCCTCCATCCATCCCTCCCTCCATCCATCCCTCCATCTCTCCCTCCCCCTATGAACTGAAAAACTGCAAAGAAATACATTTTTAAAAAAGTCAGTAACAGCAGTCATTATATAAGGGTCATAAAAAGCCCCAGTACCACCATCATCATCATCATCATCATTGAGAGCATTATTACCCTGGAAGCATTCATCATCATCATCATCTCCTGCAAGCTCCCTACTGCTTGCTGCTCCCCCACTGTCATCATCATCATCATCATCATCTACCCCTCATCATTATCATCATCATCATCATTATCATCATCATTATCATCAGGTCTGGTAATAACACAGCCAGGCAGGGTTTCCATGAGGGGGGTGGGAGGTGGGGCAGATGGGCTCTATAAAAGACCAGCACAGACTCTCTCTCAGCTCACAGTTGATACCTTCAGAGGGGTGGAAAAGGCCAGGACTAACTAAGGAGACAGAGAGGGAGTGACAGAGAGAGAAAAGGAGAGACAGAGAAAAAGGACTTATGTTTTTTGTTACTGCTGTGTTTAGTTTCATGACTGACAAAAAGAGAAGGCTGCCAGAAAGGTGACCAGGGGCTAGACGGACCAGGGGCTAGGCCATTTCCTCTTTCTTTCTGTTGTCAGTGGTACAGCAGTATTCTAACTGAATTTGTCAGCACTGTGAGTATCAAGGGAAACCTTAATAGAGAAGAGAAATAGATCTCAATATAGTCCAGCATTGATGGGGAGAGTTTGGGACTGACATGCTGTCAGAGAAGACTATAAGCAACTGTTTACAGGATCTTTAAACATACTGTTTTACAGGAGGGTTTTTGTGCTTTTATTAATGTTTTATTGATTCCAAATGTTGAGTCAGATCTGTCTTAATGTTCACCCTGTGGATCTCATTGACTCAGGCATCTCTGAGTGTTTACTCTGGGTTTATAGGGTTTGAAGTTTGTGACTGAAGTGAAGGATGTTTCTGTTTGTCTGAGAGCTTGTGTGTCTTTTGTTGGTAGATTCATGTTGGTTTTTCTCATTATTCGAAACAATTTGCCTCAGAATGGGTTTTTGGATTTCTGAAGAGATTTGACTGCTTCTCAAAAATATGTAAATATGCCTTAGTATTTCTGTGTGATCTGTATTGTCTCAGATGTCCCAGGATAGTATCAGATTTTCTGTCTGTATTGACTCCGATTTCATGGTGTTGTTAGGAGAACCCTTGGCTGTGTGGATTCATCGTGGTGTGTTGTCTTTCAGACTCTGTAGCGGCTGAGATTGGCTTCTCTGTGTTTCCTCTGGGTGATGAAGAGGAGGGTTCCGTCTACAGCCGTCTCAGTATGGAGAGTGACACAGATGACCATGTCTCTCGCTCAGCCACCGACCCACGCCACCAGGAGGACGAAGCTCCAGCCCGACCTGACCGCGAGGCGCCTTTTCCCCCCTACCTGTCCTGCCGGGGCTGTGGACTAGACCTGGTGGGGCCCTACTGCTACCGCTGCTGCAAAGGGGGGGGCTCCCAATTCCACGCCGCGTTTGGCGGCTTCCGCGCCCACGCCGGCCCACGCTCCAGGGACGATGGGGAGGACCAAAGGCTGGGCGGGACGGACGGCGGAGACGATACCTTGGCCACGGGCGACGACGGCCCGTCCTCCAAGCTCCACTCGTGCCAGCTGTGTGGGTTTTCGTCGCGCTACGCCAACCACGTGAAGCGCCACATGAAGACGCACAACGGGGAGAAGCCGTACCACTGCCCTCTGTGCAGCTACGCCTCGGCTCAGCTGGTCAACCTGCAGAGGCATCTCAGGATCCACACCGGGGAAAAACCATACAAGTGTGACCGCTGCTCCTTTGCCTGCAGTTCCCTGGGGAACCTGAAGAGGCACCAGAGGATGCATGTGGTCGGGCAGCAGGGACAGGGGGCGGGACAGGAAGTGGGACAGGAAGCGGTCAGACATGTTACTGGAGCTCCTATTGGTCCTGCTGCCAGTGGGCCCCCTGCTATTAGTCAGAAGCGGAACAGGGAGGAGCCCAGTGCTTCGGGGGATGGTAAGTCATTTGTTCCCAGTTCATTTGCGTATTGAACGCTTAATCAGAACTGACCTTTCTTTCTTTTATTGTGATGCTGTAAATGTTGTGATGATAATGTGTTGATAATTATCTGGACCCTGATGGATGCTGAGGTTTTATTGGATTATAGTGTTTTTTATGTTGTCATGTAGATGACCAGGTGATGTTAATGGTGATTGTTTTTTAACGGTGGACTGTGGATGTTGATAATGAGTCCGATAATGAAACATTACACTCTGGGTCTCTTTTGTTTTAAGCTTTTGCTCTTTATGGTGTTTCAATATAGTTTGTTTTTATGATGAAGCAAAATACAAATCTCCACACTGCAATAGATTTCTAATCAAATTCATTTCAACTGAATCTGCTAAATGGATTGTTTTCTCCCACTTGTGTTTCCAGAAGCCATAAGCCCTGAGCCAACCCTTCACATGGGCCCCCACAACAGGGACTACCTGCCATGCTTCAGTGGGCCAAGGCTGACCCCACCTCCACCCCTAGACCACCAGCCTCTTCTGGAGGCCCCTGGCTGTGTGCCTGGACCTGGGGCCCGGGCCGTGGCTGGGTCTATGACCGGGACCAGGGGCAGGGCTGGGGGCAGGGCTGGGGGCGGGGCTGGGGGCGGGGCTGGGACCACAAGCGTGAAGTCAGAGGACTCCCACATAGACGCCCTCCCCCCTCTCCTCTTCCCCTTCAGCTGTCGACTCTGCGGAGTCCCCCTGGAGGACGAGGACGGCTCCACCGCCCAGATCTGTGCCAAGTGCACCCTGGACATGCTTACCAAGGAGTCCTCGGGACCCAACAGCCCCGGGGAGCGCGGCGACAAGGTGTACACCTGCAGCGCCTGCCCCTTCCTGACCCACTACCCCAACCACCTGGCCAGGCACATGAAGACCCACAGCGGGGAGAAACCCTACAAGTGCCCGCAGTGCGACTATGCCTCAGCCCACTTCGACAACCTGAAGCGCCACCACAGAGTCCACACGGGCGAGAAGCCCTACAAGTGCCACCTTTGTGACTACGCCTGCGGGAACCTGGCCAACCTGAAGCGCCACCAGCGGGTGCATTCGGGCGCCAAGCCCTTCCAGTGTGCCGCCTGTAGCTACAGCTGCAACCAGAGTATGAACCTGAAAAGGCACATGCTGAGACACACTGGGGAGAAGCCGTACAAGTGCCAGGACTGTGGCTATACCACGGGACACTGGGACAACTACAAACGGCACCAGAAGAAACACGGCCTCGCCGCCGACAACTGGGTCAAAGTGCAGATGCCCAACACCCACGAGGAAGAGGTGGATGAAGAGGAGGAGGACGAGGAGGGAGAAGTGGTGGGACAGGGGGAAAAGGGGGAGGTGGGGAGGCAGTATATGACTTGATGGGGGAGGGGAGAGCTGGGCCACATCTTGCATTAACATAAATAAGATTGTACAAAAAGACTTCTCAGTCCACTTTTCTTTTAGATGTAAGATCTTCGGCGGCTGCTATGCAGAGTCATGCACAAATGTAGAACCTGATGATTCTAGAACCTAGCCTAATGATTTAGAAATGTTTTGATGCCTTTGGACAGTGTAGAGAGGTTTGAGATCTGTATCCTCTTTTTGTCTCTGTGACCAATGGATTCTACTTCAATACCCCCCCCCCCCCCCAACACACACACACACTGAAGGACTAGCGGTGCTTATGGGCATTTGAATAAACTTTAGAAACATACACCATGAAACTTGGCCTACATTGCTGTATCTTAAGTTTCACATTATGCCTTTATAAAACCACTATTTCTACCATCAGCTTTACTCCCAACATTCTATCCGTACGTCATCTTCCATAGTTTCAGCCTATCCCCTTCCTCTGCTGTCCTATCAACCCCTTAACCCACTAAATAACTGGGTCGTTTTTAGCAGGACACAATCTTCTGGAACGTTCAGGCAGAAATTTGCTATTTAGAAGTATTCCTCTCTGACATGGAGAGGAATCATGTGTGCTCTACTTCTAACACAATGTGCAATATTCTGACCCTGCCCCCTTGGAGAAGTAGCTGAATGAATGTGTCCGGGTGAATGTGAGGACTTCACTTGGTCCCTGATATGTTGGTGCTTGTGGAATCTGTTCACAGGCCCATACCACAGATCAGGATCAAGGATGAATCAGTTGGCTAGCTAACCTGTCGCAGCAACTTGTGAGAAATGAAGATGATGGCATGTCCTCCTCCTCGCCCTCCTGGCCATTTGCTTTTCTGATTTCTTCAACAGAGCACCTCCAAACAGGAAGTTAGTCAGATCAGCACATCAGGATACAATCACTTGATTGAAACCCTTGGTTTGCTTTTCAGCCAGCGACCCACCTGGAGGCACTGGAACATGGTGAGGCAAGGAAATCTGTTATGGCCATTTCACCACTCGCAGTGTTGCCCTGTGGATCTCCAGATTCTGACAGTCAAATGGACGCTACTTCAGGATGCAAGCTGCAACTTTTGCCCACTGATTGTAAAAATGCTGTTGTCAATACAAAATGGGTCCCCAAAAATGGTTTACTATGTAATGTATGTGCCCATGTGACCCCCTCATCGAAAATCCTTCCCTTTCCAAATCAAAATGACATGGCTGAAGTCCCAGGGTGGATCCAGGCAGGTTTTCTGGGTAATCCCGGCTCTGATCCTGTTCCGTGAGGTATCCCAGTGGCTTGTTTGTGAACCGTGTTGCTATGGAAACGTTTGCTGTGTTCGTATCAACTGTGAAGTTAGCCCATTGTTGTGTCTTTATGTTTGGTTTCTACTTGAAGAAGCAAAGCGCCTTCCTCAGTGGCCCCCTACGCCCCATAGATCCTGGTATACACTAGTGCATGGCGCAGGGAATAGGGGGCCATTTGATATGAAGTCCAGGATGACACGTAGTCTAGTAGCGCATGGTCAGAGAAGTGTCAACTGAATATAGAGGGTTTATTTTTTTAACGTGACTCCGTATTTCCTCATTAGAAGTGCAGATTTATAATAATATATATATAGAAATGTTTTGAAGAATGTGATGTTTAAGTGACAGTTTGTTCTACAGGAGAGAAACAAGGGATCGATGAACTTTGCATTTCATGTTTTTAAATGAATTATTACAACTTATATATGCAGTTACAACATATCAGGTCACATATAGTAAATGATGGTGCATTGTTTGAAACACGCTCATTAGCCTAGCTGAGGGTGCCCCTAATGTCTTGGTAGAGAAAGGCTCCACAGTATGTCAGGTTGATGTGTGTTACATTTAATTTCAGACTATGCGGGACTGAAACTGGAATTAAAAGTCCAAAATCTAAAATAAGAAATATGGAATTGCAGTTTAAATGTAAATGGAATGTATCCCAGATCTTCGTTGTCCTGCTGTGTTTTAGGGGAAAGAGACTTGTCTGGAGTGTAAATGTTGGGAGGTGAGTGGCGCTGCAGACTTTGTCCGGCCCGACCTGCTGACCCTGAGTGTATTCTGATGCAGAGGTTTCATAATTGCCTTAAGTATTTTAAATAAAGACATGGAATTCTTTGTGTTCTCAGTGTGAGATTAGACTGCTCTTGTAATTTCTTTGTTTCTTTCATGTTGGCTTGGTTTTAGTTTTTTATATGCTTTGTATCTTTAAATTCAACTTTGTCCCTGAACAATACACCCACTTTGTAAGGGGATGTTTCTATATAATGTGGAGGATTTAAGATCAGCCCAATGATATTTATGAGTTTGTCGTTTGACCAATTTTTCAATTAGCTCTGCTTAGCATGTAGCCTGATCAGTAAGCATAGCAACAATTGCTTAGAAGCAAACATGCCTCCTTCAATGTTTTAACCTTAGCCATCTTTACCCTGACCGTGTACAGTTGAAATGTCAAGCTACCTGAGGACATTCCGGGAATTCTGAATTTATTCAACCATCTTTCTGGAATCCCCCGTGAGAACTCAAACCATGTGACGCGAACAGAAGTTCCTGATTCTTGACATGAGGGCATCATTGTCCCACACACTCTACCGCACCTTCACTAATGTCTACCTCAAACTAATGTGAACCCCACGCTAATGTCTACCTCAAACTAATGTGAACCCCACGCTAATGTCTACCTCAAACTAATGTGAACCCCACGCTAATGTCTACCTCAAACTAATGTGAACCCCAAGTTAATGTCTACCTCAAACTAATGTGAACCCCACGCTAATGTCAACCTCAAACTAATGTGAACCCCACGTTAATGTCTACCTCAAACTAATGTGAACCCCACGCTAATGTCTACCTCAAACTAATGTGAACCTACGTTAATGTCTACCTCAAACTAATGTGAACCCCACGCTAATGTCAACCTCAAACTAATGTGAACCCCACGTTAATGTCTACCTCAAACTAATGTGAACCCCACGCTAATGTCTACCTCAAACTAATGTGAACCCCACGCTAATGTCTACCTCAAACTAATGTGAACCCCACGCTAATGTCAACCTCAAACTAATGTGAACCCCACGTTAATGTCTACCTCAAACTAATGTGAACCCCACGCTAATGTCTACCTCAAACTAATGTGAACCCCACGCTAATGTCTACCTCAAACTAATGTGAACCCCACATTTTCTAACCCACACCACACTAATGTCCAAATTCCCCTTCACTGTCTACCTCAAACTAATGTGAACCCCAACTTGTTTTAAATTCGAGTCTAATAAGAAACAAACTCTGTTGTCATTATTTGGCACCTATTCAATTTATTGAAATCCAGGACTTTGTAGCTCTCATCCATGGGTTCTTTAACAATGTAAGACAGCCATGACAAACAGCACACTCATCCTGATCAGCTATAGGCTGCATTTACATGGGCACACCCATTCTGATCACATCAGAATTTCTCATACGATCCTTTTTCAGTACGGGTTGTGTTTCCATAAATTGGTGTTTTGACAGAATCAGAATCGGCTGCCTTTGTAAACGTTGTCATGCCTTTGACAGACTTTACAAACCATCCAGATGATTTTATTTCTAGATTCAATCTGAAACTCAGCAGATCCATGCTGGAGCACAATTAAAACACAAGCAATGTTCACGTTTGGCTTAATACAAATGACCAATGGTGCTATAAACGCTTCATGAAACACTAATGTTCCACCCTTCAGATTGAATCCAGCTCCTAAATACGTATAATTGAAAACATATTAGCTGCATCCCAAAGGCACCCCCATTCACTAAATAGGGCACCACTTCTGACTGCAGACCCATTGATCCTGGTCTAAAGTAGTGCACTACATAGGGAACAGGGTGATAAGGATTCAACCTTGAGAACATCACAGATTAACAACGTCTCTATAGAACAGCCATGTGTTCTAGAACAGCCATGTGTTCTAGAACAGCCATGTGTTCTAGCTGTCAGCACAGTCAATGGGTCTGCATTCATTTACCTGACATCAGGGAACACTTGATCAGAACAGCCTTCTCTTAGCCTGGCAAGTCAGTACAAAACAGGTGTGGAACCACCAGGCTAAACCACCAGGCCCTCAAGTGTCCTCTATGTCAACTTGCACTAGTATTCAAGCAAGTTGCTGGTTATGTGTTGTTCATCATTGCCTGGAAAATACCTGGAATAAAAGTTACATTGAACCTGGCAAATAGCAATGATTTGAGCTTTAAATGCTTGGAATGACATATTTAACAAAATGTTGGAAATCAAAAATGTCTATAAAGAAGTTCATCTCTGTTTTCTGAAAGAGGAAAGGTTAAACATGCTGGTTTTCCACTGAGCACCTTGTCACCACAATTTTCTGATCTTGAGATGATTGCCATATTGTTTATTTCCAAGTATGAAATGGAATTAACTGAATGAACCCACATAAATGTTCCACAGATGTTTTTGTTCGCAAAATAACACAATCAATAATACAAATTAGACATGGAATTTGTAAACACTTAGCATTCTAACAACAATTTCCCTAAAAAAAACACATCTGTAAACAATAATAAATGTTAGTTTTTCATCTAATCATCTTATACAGCTTAGATTACATTTGATCTATTTGTGATTACAGTCTATTGACGATACAGATATTAGTAAACATTTAAGAATACTTTCTTAATTGCATATATAAAAAGTGACTTTATACCAATGATTTTTTTATGTTTCTTTTGTGCAAAATGCATTAGTAAACTATAATTTTGGCATTTATGAGAAGCCTTGACAAAACAGAAGGCTGAAAAAAGAAGAAAAAAATCTATATGGATTTTGAGAACTGCTTGGAAATAATTCTACATCCCAGACGACAACAGTCAAACATGGTGACGTTGGGGATGCAGCCCTCAATGTGTTCATGCTCCACTTAATGAATATCCATCTGTATCTGTAAGGCTACAAAGGCAGCACGATTATGATCCCCCAATAACTGTCCTTTAGACCAATCAGATCAGGAAAAACAACTGATGTGATTGGTCAAAAGATCAATTAGTGACATTGTCAGAAGTGAGATGCTTACTTAAACGCATTACTGTGCAAAACTATAGATTCAGGAAGTGCAAGCAGTTGAGCCAACTCAGTTGAACACTACAGATCCTGAAAGACGAGCTCCCATTGGCTGAGGCTCAGACAGACTTGGTTTTTGACTAACGGCAACCTAATGCTGGATTTGTTCAGAGTTCCGACAAAGTCACAAGAAACACTTTAAGGCGTAAGATTATAATTTGATTATGATAGGATCTTCCTGGCTGAATCAACCACCACAATTCCTCTGTGAAGTCATCCACCGATACGAGTTGGCTGACAAAAAACCCTCAGTGTAACATTCACAATGAGAGACGATTCAATTCTCAGCTACTGCAATTAGTCGGTCTCCCTTCAAATGCGCAGGGGGGTAAAATACCCAAAGAAGTTATTGATGTTTTGTTGTTGGCACATTGGGAACATTTTGGCATTCTGTGTATGGGTCATTGACCTGGACAGCAGCTGGGAATGACCCAGGAAGACAACAGACAGAGCCATGTCCTCTCATGTCAAATTGGGCCCCACATCACTGGCGTCAGAGCTGCTCTAACATCGCTCTGGTCTACAGGACCGCCAGTATAGGACAGTAACCCATATGGAAAGCAAGAACAGGCACCCTTGTTACAAAATCAATTAACTGGTTTGCACCTTGAATTTCAGATGGGATGGGTTAACAGGCTACAGAAAAAGACAAAAGGAGACTGTGAATGGCACTGTTACGGAAATGTACTGTCCCACAAACATCTACAAAGAAGGAATGCCTGGGAGTTCCAGGAAAAGACTGCTAAATGGACAATGCCATGGTGATGCAGCACTACACATCCATTGACCTTCCATGTCTAGTGATGTTAAAGGATCTTAACTGACAATAGCCATGCCTGGCCTGTCTCAATATCACTTGACATCAACCAAGAACATCAACAACAGGAGTTAAACAGGGCAGTTTTAGGGCTCAATTCAATCTAACCTGCGTTGGAGCATTGGGGCTGTTGTTCCATTGCTGACTTGCAGACTGGTCTTAGTAATTGTATCCAAAAGACGCGGCGTAACAGGTCTGAATGAATCCCAGCCTTAACAAAACTAAAACACAGACGCTACATAGTCTTAATAGAACCTTATATAACGCAAGACCTTCCACCAGGTTACCAGGGGCTCCATTCAGAAGTCCTGTACTATTTAGGGGACAGAGTCAGCTTGGTAAACCAGAGGTAAAATTCCTCTTTTACTTGTTGGGGATTGTTGTTGATCATTGTGATTTTCGTTTCCTCTCTCTGCTACACCCCTCCCTTCTATTACTTCAACCCCTGGTTATGCTTACATGATTACATTAATCGCCAAATTTGTGGCTGTGGGTTCTAGCTCACTGTCCCTGTTTAAGCACTGCCTGTACTCAATCTAGATTTCTTCAAAAAGTTAAAAGACTAAAATCCCAAAACAGGAACTACTGCTGCTGCTCGTAATCCCATTATTCAGTGTCCTTGACAGATTCTTGCCGCATAATCTGTCCGTGAGAGATCAGGAATCGGCTTTATGAGAAGGATGAGAACAGAAGGCGGGCAGCAGACATGCTGGAGGGGCTACAATCTTGCAGAATCGGACAACCAACTCGTCTCTTTCTGCTTGGCTCAGCTCGGCGTGGAATCTTTCTGTGGAATTACAGGTCATCGTCCCCGATCCCCTCAAAGGCGTAGTTGCCATGAAAATCACTTCCGCTGATGTCGTTGGCTGAGTTGGAGGCAGTGATTCCTCTGAGAGAGACAGAACTCAGCTTGGTCTGAAGGGGGTTGCGGGACGGTGGCGTGTGGACAGAGAAAGGATGGAAAGAGAGATGGTGAGACACGAGAACCTATCCACCCCTGAACTCCATATGTACACCCCACCCCAAAAGTCTACACACTGACACCTAGTCATCTAAAGCAGAAACACTGACACCTAAGTCATCTAAAGCAGAAACACTGACACCTAAGTCATCTAAAGCAGAAACACTGACACCTAAGTCATCTAAAGCAGAAACACTGACACCTAAGTCATCTAAAGCAGAAACACTGACACCTAAGTCATCTAAAGCAGAAACACTGACACCTAAGTCATCTAAAGCAGAAACACTGACACCTAGTCATCTAAAGCAGAAACACTGACACCTAAGTCATCTAAAGCAGAAACACTGACACCTAAGTCATCTAAAGCAGAAACACTGACACCTAGTCATCTAAAGCAGAAACACTGACACCTAAGTCATCTAAAGCAGAAACACTGACACCTAAGTCATCTAAAGCAGAAACACTGACACCTAAGTCATCTAAAGCAGAAACACTGACACCTAAGTCATCTAAAGCAGAAACACTGACACCTAAGTCATCTAAAGCAGAAACACTGACACCTAAGTCATCTAAAGCAGAAACACTGACACCTAAGTCATCTAAAGCAGAAACACTGACACCTAAGTCATCTAAAGCAGAAACACTGACACCTAAGTCATCTAAAGCAGAAACACTGACACCTAAGTCATCTAAAGCAGAAACACTGACACCTAAGTCATCTAAAGCAGAAACACTGACACCTAAGTCATCTAAAGCAGAAACACTGACACCTAAGTCATCTAAAGCAGAAACACTGACACCTAAGTCATCTAAAGCAGAAACACTGACACCTAAGTCATCTAAAGCAGAAACACTGACACCTAAGTCATCTAAAGCAGAAACACTGACACCTAAGTCATCTAAAGCAGAAACACTGACACCTAAGTCATCTAAAGCAGAAACACTGACACCTAGTCATCTAAAGCAGAAACACTGACACCTAAGTCATCTAAAGCAGAAACACTGACACCTAAGTCATCTAAAGCAGAAACACTGACACCTAGTCATCTAAAGCAGAAACACTGACACCTAAGTCATCTAAAGCAGAAACACTGACACCTAAGTCATCTAAAGCAGAAACACTGACACCTAAGTCATCTAAAGCAGAAACACTGACACCTAAGTCATCTAAAGCAGAAACACTGACACCTAAGTCATCTAAAGCAGAAACACTGACACCTAAGTCATCTAAAGCAGAAACACTGACACCTAAGTCATCTAAAGCAGAAACACTGACACCTAAGTCATCTAAAGCAGAAACACTGACACCTAAGTCATCTAAAGCAGAAACACTGACACCTAAGTCATCTAAAGCAGAAACACTGACACCTAAGTCATCTAAAGCAGAAACACTGACACCTAAGTCATCTAAAGCAGAAACACTGACACCTAAGTCATCTAAAGCAGAAACACTGACACCTAAGTCATCTAAAGCAGAAACACTGACACCTAAGTCATCTAAAGCAGAAACACTGACACCTAGTCATCTAAAGCAGAAACACTGACACCTAAGTCATCTAAAGCAGAAACACTGACACCTAGTCATCTAAAGCAGAAACACTGACACCTAGGTCATCTAAAGCAGAAACACTGACACCTAGTCATCTAAAGCAGAAACACTGACACCTAGTCATCTAAAGCAGAAACACTGACACCTAAGTCATCTAAAGCAGAAACACTGACACTATCAATTAATTACTATTCTATGTAATGTTATATGTCCTAAAATATCAGACCGTTACTCACTGAGAGTTTGACAACCTGTTCTCGGTTTGAATCTGGGGAGTCCTATAAGGAGAAGAGGTCAAACAAGGTCAGACAATTACAACCATTAAAATGTCTGTTTTCTACTCCAGTCATCATCATCATCATCATCATCATCTATGCATTCTATCCCAACAGTTCCTGTTCTCACCAATATAGGGGGAGATTTCACAGCTTGCTGACTGTCCGAGCGGTGAAGGGAACCGTTGTGGCGTTTCCTCAGCATCTGAACACACAGACAGTAAGTCATCACCATAGAGACAAAGAAACAATGCAACACACACACACACACACACACACACACACATACACACACACACACACACACACACACCTTTGTGATGCTGCCACCTGACTTCTTCACCATCAGTTCATCGACCATAGACTGGAGACAGATGCTCATCATGATGGCCTAAAAAACACAAACGACGCAAATGTTAAAAAGGAGACGAACACCTCAAACTCCTTTCCACTCTGTGACCCCTGTTGACCTGCCCTCTGACCTGGGGGCTAGTGATGGTGACCCACTGCAGGCGGTTTTTGCTCATCAGGTACTCGAAGGCCAGCTCCAGCTTCACATCACACTTGGCAGAGGAGCCGGGAGCAGGTCCGGCCGTGCCATTCACCACTGGGACTTGCTGGGGGTGAAGGTGTTGAGGGTCAATACAGTAGGCATCATTTCATCATACTCTTCATCATCACTTCAACTCAAGCAGTTCATACACACATCCCTCCTGTGGTCTCAGGACCACATCCTTCCTGGTTGAAATGACACGTCTAACATGGTCTCAGGACCACATCCTTCCTGGTCGAAATGAAAAGTCACTTCCCTCATTAGGAAATCTCTAATCATGAGGGCCACTCTTCAGATAAGTATGTTTCTTCTGTCTTTCCATCAACACTAATCAACCCCAGTGTTGATTGGGTGTATGTGGCAAATCTCCAGTTTAGGACCAGCCTGCTTTTATTTCCTCATCTACCAAGCTGGAACAACTAGCTACTGCTCTAGGATTAGATAAACAACAAGCTACTGCTCTAGGATTAGATAAACAACAAGCTACTGCTCTAGGATTAGATAAACAACAAGCTACTGCTCTAGGATTAGATAACCAACAAGCTACTGCTCTAGGATTAGATAACCAACAAGCTACTGCTCTAGGATTAGATAACCAACAAGCTACTGCTCTAGGATTAGATAACCAACAAGCTACTGCTCTAGGATTAGATAACCAACAAGCTACTGCTCTAGGATTAGATAACCAACAAGCTACTGCTCTAGGATTAGATAACCAACAAGCTACTGCTCTAGGATTAGATAACCAACAAGCTACTGCTCTAGGATTAGATAACCAACAAGCTACTGCTCTAGGATTAGATAAACGATGGTGAGCGGTTATGTGTTAGGGTTCCTGAGGAAGATGTAGAGCTCGGAGAGAATGGAGGATGGGGTAGGAGAGAGTGCTGACATTCAAAAATGTGGTCTATATTTAGATTCTAATTTAATGACTAAACCTATTCTCTTTGCAAAACGTCCCTCTATAAAACAGACCTTTGATCACATCAACTAATGAAGCAGTGTTCACATGGTCTAACAGTAATGTGGAATGAGCAGGGTTCTAGCTAGGGTTTAGGTCAGGGTTCTAGCTAGGGTTTAGGTCAGGGTTCTAGCTAGGGTTTAGGTCAGGGTTCTAGCTAGGGTTTAGGTCAGGGTTCTAGCTAGGGTTTAGGTCAGGGTTCTAGCTAGGGTTTAGGTCAGGGTTCTAGCTAGGGTTTAGGTCAGGGTTCTAGCTAGGGTTTAGGTCAGGGTTCTAGCTAGGGTTTAGGTCAGGGTTATAGCTAGGGTTTAGGGTCAGGGTTATAGCTAGGGTTTAGGGTCAGGGTTATAGCTAGGGTTTAGGGTCAGGGTTATAGCTAGGGTTTAGGTCAGGGTTATAGCTAGGGTTTAGGGTCAGGGTTATAGCTAGGGTTTAGGGTCAGGGTTATAGCTAGGGTTTAGGGTCAGGGTTATAGCTAGGGTTTAGGTCAGGGTTATAGCTAGGGTTTAGGGTCAGGGTTATAGCTAGGGTTTAGGTCAGGGTTATAGCTAGGGTTTAGGTCAGGGTTATAGCTAGGGTTTAGGTCAGGGTTATAGCTAGGGTTTAGGGTCAGGGTTATAGCTAGGGTTTAGGGTCAGGGTTATAGCTAGGGTTTAGGGTCAGGGTTATAGCTAGGGTTTAGGGTCAGGGTTATAGCTAGGGTTTAGGGTCAGGGTTATAGCTAGGGTTTAGGTCAGGGTTATAGCTAGGGTTTAGGTCAGGGTTATAGCTAGGGTTTAGGTCAGGGTTATAGCTAGGGTTTAGGTCAGGGTTATAGCTAGGGTTTAGGGTCAGGGTTATAGCTAGGGTTTAGGGTCAGGGTTATAGCTAGGGTTTAGGTCAGGGTTATAGCTAGGGTTTAGGTCAGGGTTATAGCTAGGGTTTAGGTCAGGGTTATAGCTAGGGTTTAGGTCAGGGTTATAGCTAGGGTTTAGGGTCAGGGTTATAGCTAGGGTTTAGGGTCAGGGTTATAGCTAGGGTTTAGGGTCAGGGTTATAGCTAGGGTTTAGGGTCAGGGTTATAGCTAGGGTCTAGGGTTAGGATGCCTCCTGAATACCAGTGCAGAATGGGTTACAATCCTGCCCACAACACTTTCAACTACAGTCCTTTATAAACGACTCCTTTATAACTGACTACTGTCTAATCAAGCAGACACATTCAGATGAGTGGAATACAGTAAATTACAGTAGAACACAACCACTGCATTTTGGGGTGATCTACTTACAGAGGAGGTGACCCTCCAGCACCTCATCCGTGTGACCTTGAAGCTCCCCTCCTTCATCTGCTCGTTGGGCAGTTTGACATGGAAGTTCAGCTCGTTGTTGCCCGCGGAGACAATCACATGACAGCCCTTCTCCGGGAAGTCCGTGATACACGGGTCAAACTTGATGTAGCCGAAGTACTTCAGGGTCTGGCCGAGTCTGATCAACTGGACAGAGGAGACAGTCCCAGATTTGAGGGCTTTTGACCACATGGCTTCCAATGTGCCCTTTTAAACCTCCACTGTTTTAACATTCCCATTCAGTTTGCCTTTATATCAAGTCCCCTGTGGAACTATGATGATTTAATAAAAGCAAAAAAGTTAAAATATTAACCAACTCAATGAACAGGAGACTGAGAGATAGGTAGAAATGATTAACCACTGGAAAAGTTTCTGAGAATACAAAGCTGAAATGAAAAAACATTCCTTGTTTATTATGAGCTCAAGACTGAATCCACCAGGACGGTAGAAACATTTGGTAGGAAGATGAGAGATGTTCTTACTTCTTTCTTGGATCCTTTCTCCTGCAGTGATTTCAGTTGTCTGTGTTGGTCTTTGTTGACAAGTATCCAGCCTCTCTCTATGTCTGACACCGTCTACAAAGAGGAGGAGACCAGGACAGATTCATCTCTGCTCTTTATTTCACTAAATATGGAATGTAAAGTCAAATATAGCCTATTTTAAAACCTTGAAAAGTTAGTATATAATTATTGCTACAGTATAATGTAGGTATTTTACATATTATTGAATCAGCTTCATGTCTGTAAAATACTTAGTCAACTTAAAATTGAGGCAGTGATGTATTTTAAACAGGTTTGATTACATACAGTAAATGAATCCGTTAGCAGAGGGCATCCTACATTGTTTACTTTTATTTCCTCTAAGTGGTTTGAGACACAGTTTTACAGACCAGGTACAAAGTCATGAATGCCAGGCTCTAATATAAAAAAGTTTAATTGAATGTAGGCCTGTGCTGAACACCTCATGAAGGCTGCATCTCTTAAATACCGTGGTATTTCTATATGAAAATGTGATTTGCGCCATTGGTTTAGTTTGCAGGGCTCTATTATGGGCCAAAATGATGTGCAAACAGACAAAATAAGCTCTTGTCTGAAAATGTAGCAGTGTTTACAGCCTCAGTGTTCACTGTGTTTCTGGAAGTTACACAGAATTCTCACAACTGTAAAGTTGCAGTTCGGGTGTCTAGATATTTGCTCAGTAACCCAAAGATTTGAGAGAACATTGCTTCTCAGTTTTAAGTCCAAAACTAACAATGTATCCCACTGTTGTTTGTTCAAGTATAATTAAAACACACTTGCTGATTCCATCTTTCCAAGAAAGGATTGCATTCTTGGCCCATGGCATTAGCTGAGCCATCACACTGAGATCTCCACAGGCGCATGCCTGCATGCGCACGCACGCGCACACACTTTCCATTCTTTTAGGGACCAGAAAACACAGAAAAACTACATTCCCAAACCTCAGAAAATTGCCTTCTTCAAAAAGGGGAACGGGACCTTTTTCTGATTTAACCAGTTTGGATTAAACATTTATGTTCCTGTGACACAGTAAAGCCAGAAACACAGACTTGAGTGCTGCAGCCAGATTTTTATCAAATCAGCCATCTCTGAAATGTTTAAGAAAACACCCTGATGTTGCTGCTGTGCAGGGGAAGTGCTATAAAAACACAGCTGTGTCCCAAATAGAATTCTGCTCCCTATTCAGTGTCCTACTCTGGCTTAGGACTTAGTTACAATAAGGAAGAGGGAATAAAATGCTACATAGATTTACCTAGGTTTGCATAATTATCACACAATCATTAGCCTTTGAATTTACACCATTATGTCGGAGAAACTCTGCGATATGCAGGCGCACTGAAATTGATGCAGATCCAACACAATTCTCTTCACAATTGCAAACATACGGTGAGCTCTATCAAAAACATGGCATCCGCTACCAGGGAAGGAACCGTCTTGAGATATTCAACAAACTATTCTAGAGTCTCAAATCTTCTTCGATATGTCTCTGAAAATGTCTTGTAATGTAAATAACCCCAAGAAGGCTGCAGGCTCTAAAAGACACACTCAGTTAATGACCAGGAGAGGAGGTGGTGATTAGCCACTCAGATAATGACCAGGAGAGGAGGTGGTGATTAGCCACTCAGATAATGACCAGGAGAGGAGGTGGTGATTAGCCACTCAGATAATGACCAGGAGAGGAGGTGGTGATTAGCCACTCAGATAATGACCAGGAAAGGAAGTGGTGATTAGACATGACATTATTTTACACAATACATAGTTTTCTCTGGATAACAGTTGACTCAATCATTCACACACACATGCCCTCTGTAGTTGGTTTGGTCAACAGACTGACCTGGGTATATAGAAGATTGAGCCCCACTCGGTTCTCCATCACGTTGCTGTCATATGCTGTGTCCCAGTAACTACACACGCACACGAAGAGGCAGAGAATACAGAGTATGAATACATTCCTAATACAATACATGTAATAATCGTAAATTGCTAAGTCAAAGAGCACGAGTCAAATGTAAAGTACCAGAGTTTGGACACACTTACCTTTAAGTAGTGGGTAAGTGTGTCCAAAATGGTGACTGATATTGTATGTCTTTAACCAATGGTCATTAGTTACCAGAATGACATGGTGAAATGTAAAACTAAAGTAGATAATCAACAATATACCATCACACTGTCCTGTTAGTCTTATTGTATTGTTAGTGTTATGGAAGCCATCATCCCACTGTCCTGTTGGTCTTGTTGTATTGTTAGTGTTATGGAAGCCATCATCCCACTGTCCTGTTGGTCTTATTGTATTGTTAATGTTATGGAAGCCATCATCCCACTGTCCTGTTGGTCTTATTGTATTGCTAGTCTAGGCACAGAAGCCGGACTGATCCCATCCCTGACTTCTATGTTCTAAGGATTCTAACTTGCCATGGTGCAATGAGGAAGCCATCAATGTTCTGTGACTTAAATCTTGAGAACCTTTGGAATGTTTTGTGATGGTGTGTCTCATTATGACATCACAGAATACACCCACCAAGGTTCCTTTCATCTACCTTGTCACTACTGACTGGTGGAGCAGTCTAGCAGTTGTTAAGAGATTAGAATTGCTGTCTCTGACATTGAAGAAAGCGAAGAACCAGGAGCACTTCAGGAACTCCAAAACAACCACAGGTGCTTTTGGAAAAGAGGTGCCAAGCAGCACTTGAAAAGGTACGTACTTATCTTTTATTCTTTTATTTTCACTACACCTTTACAGTATCATCCATCAGCACACTCAGTGTTCTTAGGCCTTCAGTCAAATGAAAGGTTTGTTGATGTTTGGAAACAGTGAATCTAATGAACACCAGAGATTGGATAGCATTCCTGCTCATCTTGCTTCTGACTGGTGGAGCTCTAACAGCACCAGTATGGAACGGTGGCAGGGGGGAGGAGCCAGCCGACCTGAAGCTGGTTTTTGACCCTGATCCCACTGAGGAGCACATTAGTCTTTTTGATGATTATGGTGTGAAGCCTATGCCCCCTCGTCTACCACCTGATCTCCAAACCCCTTACCAACCCAACCTGGAAGACGAATACTACTAGCTGGACCCCTCAACGGTTCCCCTCACTCTTTTAGCTTCTTTGTTGTACCTAAACATGATGTTGTCAATCCAACTGCCTGGAGTTCTTATTGGAGCTGTTTATTTAGATTAGTGGATGGAAAATATCTGTCACAGTGTATCAGTGCCATACCTTTTCCTCAGGATGATGTGGAAGTCGGAGCTTCGTAAGCTGGTGACTGAAACATAGGGCAGCTCAAACTCCTGCAGCTTCCTTATAACTAGTTAGAGAAATTATATATATTGTTAATTAACAATTGTTTCAAAAGTACCTATTGGTAATTGGAACATTGTTATGTCATGCAAATACAGATATTTGGATTGAGGGAGGGAGGAGGTTTAGAAGAGGAGGTGAAGGACAACCTCTAAATCACCCTGCAACATCTAAAAGCAACATGACTGTGTATTAATACTGAGAAGGACTCATAAATGAAAGGAAAATAGAGAAACTCAAATCATATTCCCTACATAGTACAGTACGTTAGACCAGAGCCCTAGCCCCCTATTCCATTTATAGTACACTAATGTAGACTAGGGCCTATTTAGCTTTGGCCAGTCTGACCAACCCTCAGTTCAGACAGAGAACGCGTCATATCAGTTTCACGTATCAGTTCAACCATTTATTGGAGACATTCACAAAAACTCACACCTGCATGCTAGTAAACAGGAACACACACTGAGTAACCTGACGATTCAATATTCACTATGAACTATCCCCGGCATCAGCTGATACATCGTCGGTCAATGACTACTCGAGTTTCCTGTCTGAACCGGCTATGCTCTGGGTTTACTAGTTCTGACTGGCAAAGTGTTTACTGGTTCTGACTGGCTCTGGGTTTACTGGTTCTGACTGGCTCTGGGTTTACTGGTTCTGACTGGCTCTGGGTTTACTGGTTCTGACTGGCTAAGGGTTTACTGGTTCTGACTGGCTATTGGTTTACTGGTTCTGACTGGCTCTGGGTTTACTGGTTCTGACTGGCTAAGGGTTTACTGGTTCTGACTGGCTCTGGGTTTACTGGTTCTGACTGGCTAAGGGTTTACTGGTTCTGACTGGCTATGGGTTTACTGGTTCTGACTGGTGTCTGTCAAAACAACACTTCTTAACCAGGTGTAACAGTATCCATCTGACATGACCCCTCAGGGGTTGACCTCTCAAGAGTTCACCCAGATTCTCACTACTATAGGATCCCTCTGGACAAAAGGGTCAAGTGTTATGGGTTACAGGTTAATGCTTACACGTTAAGCCTCCGTCCACACCTTCTCGAACCAGAAAGAGACTGAAGTAACCAACCAGGTCGTCAGGAAGGTCCAACTTCAATGCAACAGCCTGCCAATCAAAAGACAGAAAGATTAGCTCTGCTCATCTGATGAGAAATGCATCTGACTTATAACAGCGTATTGCAGCTTAAACAGCATTGCATTCTGTGACTGTGCTGGTTACGTGAAGGACATCCTGTCCGCCAACAGGTCCAGTCAGTTTACTAATCCCAGTCGGCTCTAGTAGTAACAGTGACCTTAGTTACAGGGGTAAGATCTCGATTCGATCACCCTGATGCAAGGGAACTGTCCAGCAATACAGGAAGTGTAAAACATGCATTGTATTTTTCGGTTGAGAGGCTCTGTGTAATTTCCACTTTAGAAGCGTTAAACCGCATGAATGCTGGCAGGAATACAGTGGGGAGAACAAGTATTTGATACACTGCCGATTTTGCAGGTTTTCCTACTTACAAGGCATCTGTAAGTAGGAAAGAGGTCTGTCATTTTTATTATAGGTACTCTTCAACTGTGAGAGACGAAATCTTAAACAAAAATCCAGAAAATCACATTGTATGATTTTTAAGTAATTAATTTGCATTTTATTGCATGACATAAGTATTCGATACATCAGAAAAGAGACTATACTAAACCAATAATTAATTGTTTTTGCATCGCAGTAAGGGGGTCAAGACAGGTTACCTCAAGGACGTCCTCAGTCTGATCAGAGGTCAGAATGTTGACCTTGACTTTATGGCCATTGGAAAGGTAAATCTCCAGAGGAACCTCTTCTGTTGGGATCTGCTGGGTCTCCTATAAAGAAAATAACAGGTTATAGAAGGTTACATACCTTTATTAAATGAATACTATAGTAACTCAATTCAACAAATAATGTCCAAATTTTGAAACCATTTAAGCAATTAAATTAAAGCAATTTTTCCTTATGTGAATAAGTTAGTACACCCCTACTTCACGATAACTAAAATGAATCAGTTGTCCTAAAACCTGTGCAAATAATTCCAAAACCAAATACATTTGGCTTGGTTTGGCCTTCATATCGGTTTGTGGTAAAACAGCACACCAACATCAAAACACCTACGAGAGGCCCTCAGAAAAAAAGAGTCTTGGAAGAATTCCAAAACATTTCCAAGACATTCCACTGTCCAATGTATCATCTACAAATGGAGTCAATTTGAGACCACTGGCAATCTACATAGGAATAGTGGAGGAGACAGTGGCATTAGGAGTTGGGGCTGCTTTTCTGCCTCAGGGCCAGGACAACTTGCCATCTTTGAGTCATTATTACATAAATGACATATTGTACCAGAGAATTGTTGAGAATGCAGCCACCTGTCAATAAGCTGAACCAAACAGGGATCGTGCAACAGGACAAAGAGTCTACTTTCCAGAGACTTTTCAGATTTTCTAGTCCATGCTAGGTAAATTTGTCTTTATTTTTTTCAGTCTATACTAGGTGAATTTGTTTTTATTTATTAATTGTAGTCCACTGTGAGGGAATTTATATTAATTAATTTCAGGCCACGCTAGAATTGTGTATTTTTTTTTCAGTCCAGACAAATTACATTTAACTTTATTTCAGACCACGCTAGGTGAATATTTATTCCAGTTCCTGTTAGGAGAATTTAACTATATTTATTCCAGTCCACACTAGGTGAACTTATCTGAAGTCATTCTCTGACTAGCTCTCACTGCCTGAGGAGCTAGCCTCCCACTATGAGCCAATAGGACAACTGCCTGAGGAGCTAGCTTCCCACAATGAGCCAATAGGACAACTGCCTGAGGAGCTAGCCTCCCACTATGAACCAGAAGGGAAACTTGCTTGCACTGAGCAGTTAGTATTGATTGATCCATGAATGTTAAATCCAATCAATAATTTCAGTGTTCTATCCAAGCTGAATGATATGTGGACGATGACGAACGCTGTGTAAACAGCCTCGTCACCTCAAAGTCAACTGTCTGAAAGCAAATAGTAAGGCTGGCGAAATTTAGCGAGTCAGTTGTGTGTGTCTGTCTTAGTCTCTTGGAACGAGCAGCCACCTGAGAAAACTGAATAAAACAGAAGAGAGACAAACACCCAAGTCTTTACAAGTAGAGCTGAGAAATGTCAGGGAGAGAACAGCTATCCCTGGTGTGGTGGAGGGTAACCAGAGGATTTCATTTTATTATTTATTTTCATCACTACGTCTTAGAGAACAGGACCAACCTGCTGGGCTTTCCTCAGAAAGCTGTTGAACATCTCAGATGCTCCCAGGATGGGGTCCTGCCGTACTGTGAGGAGAAAGGGGAACGTGTTAATCGTGGAAGACCTGCAACTCATCGTTCTAGAGCAGCAGAATGTTCTGCCCTGCAGCTAAATGGAACCTGAAGGGTATCTTAGAACATTGCAGATCTTTCACAGTCCTCATAGGAGAAATGTTTTGGTTTTCATGTAGACCTGTTATTGGTTCATGTAAAACCCTCTGTAAATTGACTATTAATATATCATGAAACAGGGGACTTCATACTGCATTGTGAATATTAATATAACATGAGGGAGAGACAGACATCATACTGCTCCGTTCAACCGGACACCTCCAGGTGTGATACGGGAGGAGTCAGTTCAACCTGACACCTCCAGGTGTGATACGGGAGGAGTCAGTTCAACCTGACACCTCCAGGTGTGATACGGGAGGAGTCAGTTCAACCTGACACCTCCAAGTGTGATACGGGAGGAGTCAGTTCAACCTGACACCTCCAGGTGTGATACGGGAGGAGTCAGTTCAACCTGACACCTCCAGGTGTGATACGGGAGGAGTCAGTTCAACCTGACACCTCCAAGTGTGATACGGGAGGAGTCAGTTCAACCTGACACCTCCAAGTGTGATACGGGAGGAGTCAGTTCAACCTTACACCTCCAGGTGTGATACGGGAGGAGTCAGTTCAACCTGACACCACCAGGTTTGATACAGGAGGAGTAAGTTCAAATCCCTGTAACGAGACAGTGCTGCAGTTCCCACACTGTCCCAAGGTAGAGAGCCAATCACAAGTGTTATTTGTAGAACCCTCCCTCCAGACTTGTTGTGGGCCTTGTCCACTGTTTATTCCCCACCCTGGTTATAGTGTGTTTGAACTGGGCCTCCAGAACAACACCACAGATTCTCCAGGCAGGCAGGCACGCTCGCACATGCACGCACACAGTTCTTGGCCTCGCAAAACCAATTCCCCCCAAGTAGATTGTATTTGTGACGGTTAATTTTCCACAACCACATTAAAACTATGATGTAACCATCAACCCAGTTAGTGGTCAGCCGGCCAGGAACACCCAGTGTGTGTGTGTGTGTGTGTGTGTGTGTGTGTGTTTCTCGCTCTCCCTCTCTCTACAAGGCCTAGTTTGTTCTGTGGTAATTACCAGAGCTCAAGAGGATTAAAACAAACGCTGGACGCTTGCTGCTGCCAGTTTGTTACTGCTTTGTGTCTAAAGTTCACCATGGACCTAGAGGGTAGACCCAAACCCTTTAACTGGAGGAATGAGCTGACAAACAGTACGTGATTGCTGAAATGTTCCTGACCAGGCCCTCTGGGGTCTGAGTGTTGAAGCTTTGTCCTGATAAAGGAAAGTAAGGATGAGTGGGTTTGTCGTCCCAACCCAGTTCCTCTGGAGCCCACAACTCCCCCTTCCCTATGGGGGGCTTTTCCAACGGATGTTCTTATTAACCTTTGATTTTAAAGTTTGTTTTAGGAAGAAAAAAAGTGTAGTTTTTTCCATTTCTGCCTGTACACATGAAACATTGTATATAAGTGAAAATCTCTAAAAATAAAATGTAATTAAATACTGCTGCATTTAGAAAACCTTTCACAAAACACAAACAACCATAAGTCACATAAAAACACATATTCTTCAAGCTAAACGTCCAGCTGTGCTCTAAATTTCCGACCATGGTACAAGAAGAAGACATTTCTGAAATTGTCCTTTAAGCCTGGATTCTACTTGATCCAACAATATGCCTGTAGACAATTAGAATGATACTAGTGTTGAATTGTATACAATTGTCTGTAGACAATTCCGTTTGTTGCATTCTAATTATCTTCAGGTGTGTCTTTGGATGAAGGACATCTCTGCCTTAAGATGCACTGTGGATACACGCCCTATACTATTACAGCACAAACCAGACGTCACACACACACACACACACACACACACACACACACACACACACACACACACACACAGTCTCAGTCTATTTGCTAGCAGTGTTCTCAGATCTGTTCTACCTTGAGTCAGATCCTGTTCTAAACCACAACCAAGACAGGCTGGTACAGGACAAGGCCTCTGGTTAGATGGATCTGTGATTCTGGTTGCTATGTGGAATGTTCCAACAGGAGGCTGAGTTAGCTGTCTGTGGTGATCTGTTCTACTGTCAGGACATTTTGTCTGCTGAAAGGAGTCAACTGTATTGAAACTGAACCCAACCTAGAGGTTTCTGTAACTGATAATCCTTTCTCACCAGCTTGCATGTATTTCTCTAACTGTTCTCGTCGCTGCTCCACCTCTGCTGGGGTCAGTGTGAAGATCCTCTTGGGTGGGAAGGCAGGCACCACGTTGTTCCCATACTCCTTCTTTATCTGCAAGGAAGATAATATAATAATGTATAAAATATAAATCATTAGATAATATTATAATGTATAATATACATACCATTGTATAACATTATAATATATACAATATATACCACAAGGTAATATAATAATGTGAAAGTGCATACTGCCTGATAAGATAATGCATAAATACATAGTGTAAGATAATGAATAAATACATTGGGTAAGTTCACCGGCGAGAGCCAATATTAACCATCACTTGTGTTTGAAATACTCGGTTACTGATAATATCTTCAACAATTTTAAAGAGTAATGGCCGGAGAGCAAAACCTGGCCCATCTTCACTAGGAACAGAATTAGTCCTGAAAAGCTGTCAGATGTCTTTGCGTGCAGCCTGACGATGAATCAGGTTTATGACCAGATATTTGGACCATGTCCATATAAAACACATGCAAGCAGCACGTCTGGTTTATACTGTCTAGCCAGACTCGGGCAGCTTCTACTCACTCATTCCTACTGATGTCATCATCAGAAGATATCTGGCCTTTTAACAAGATATTTTAGGTTAAGACTAGCCCTGCTTTAACACAGATCAAAGTATTTTTTACATTGATCGATTGGGATTTTGGCAGACGCATTTCATCTACTTCAAATGAACAAGCGGATACTTTTGTTACTACTCTGCCTCCACTAGGAAATGAAGTAAGAGGTTGTGTGGTGAGACACTTTTCATTAACTTTGCACAAAAATTTTGCACTAAAACTTTGCCTCATTGTCAAAATCCGAAAATATCCCTTTAAGACAGATATGAAAAACACTGCAGGGCTGAAAGGCCTTAAAGACACTGATGCCGTGTGTGTCAGAGGTGTTTTTACTTTCTAAGAGGAGAGTCTTCAGACCAGGGCAGCATAATGAGGTCCACCCATACAGAACAGTCCTGTTATCTACACTCAGTCTGGCAGTGTCCTCAACCTCACCGTATACCCACAACGGTACACCTGGTGACCACGTTCTACATACAGCATCAAGCAAAAGTAGTGTACTATGCGGGGGATGGGTGGTGTTTGGGACACAGTCCTCTGTGAAGGATCAGATGAATGGGTCTCTCTAAACACAGACTGGGCTACAAACTCCCATGAGACACTCTGCTGCATCACAGCTGTCAGAGAGAATTACACCCACACTCCATTTAACATTCACTCACCTGTCCGAATGTTCTGGAGGAGCAAGTGTATAAACTGACTGTACACAGGCAGACGGGAGAACTGATCTCAATATGATCGCTCTGCTTTTGCAGTAAAGGCACAATCTGTAATCTTTTTCACTTAACTTGACTAGCCCCTCCCTCTACAGGGTCACTTACACTCACCTAAAGGATTATTAGGAACACCATACTAATACTGTGTTTGACCCCCTTTCGCCCTTCAGAACTGCCTTTACTCTACGTGGCATTGATTCAACAAGGTGCTGAAAGCATTCTTTAGAAATGTTGACCCATATTGATAGGATAGCATCTTGCAGTTGGAGATTTGTGGGATGCACATCCAGGGCACGAAGCTCCTGTTCCACCACATCCCAAAGATGCTCTATTGGGTTGAGATCTGGTGACTGTGGGGGCCATTTCAGTACAGTGAACTCATTGTCATGTTCAAGAATCCAATTTGAAATTATTCGAGTTTTGTGACATGGTGCATTATCCTGCTGCAAGTAGCCATCAGAGGATGGGTACATGGTGGTCATAAAGGCAAGGACATGGTCAGAAACAATGCTCAGGTAGGCTGTGGCATTTAAACGATGCCCAATTGGCACTAAGGGGCCTAAAGTGTGCCAAGAAAACATCCCCCACACCATTACACCACCAGCACCAGCCTGCACAGTGGTAACAAGGCATGATGGATCCATGTTCTCATTCTGTTTACGCCAAATTCTGACTCTACCATCTGAATGTCTCAACAGAAATCGAGACTCATCAGACCAGGCAACATTCTTCCAGTCTTCAACTGTCCAATTTTGGTGAGCTCGTGCAAATTGTAGCCTCTTTTTCTTATTTGTAGTGGAAATGAGTGGTACCCGGTGGGGTCTTCTGCTGTTGTAGCCCATCCTCCTCAAGGTTGTGCGTGTTGTGGCTTCACAAATGCTTTGCTGCATACCTCGGTTGAGTGGTTATTTCAGTCCAAGTTGCTCTTCTATCAGCTTGAATCAGTCGGCCCATTCTCCTCTGACCTCTAGCATCAACAAGGCATTTTCACCCACAGGACTGCCGCATACTGGATGTTTTTCCCTTTTCACACCATTCTTTGTAAACCCTAGAAATGGTTGTGCGTGAAAATCCCAGTAACTGAGCAGATTGTGAAATACTCAGACCGGCCCATCTGGCACCAACAACCATGCCACGCTCAAAATTGCTTAAATCACCTTTCTTTCCCATTCTGACATTCAGTTTGGAGTTCAGGAGATTGTCTTGACCAGGACCACACCCCCAAATGCATTGAAGCAACTGCCATGTGATTGGTTGATTAGATAATTGGATTAACGAGAAATTGAACAGGTGTTCCTAATAATCCTTTAGGTGAGTGTATTTAGCCCCTACGTTTACAGGGTCACTTATTTAGCCCCTCCCTCTACAGGGTCACTTATTTAGCCTCTCCGTTTACAGAATCATCTGAAGCTACTGTTTTCCCCTGAAAAGGCAAGTTAGCCCTAACAACTAGAAATGTACAACAATAATTTACAAATTCAGATACAGAATATGTATTAGTGTCAATACAAAATGTGAAAAAAAGAACACAGAGCTCTGGTTGTAGTAGGTCCCTTCACACTGTGTCTAGGGCACAAGACTCTAATTGGGATGCAGCCCGTGCCTTACATTTAATTCTCTGTTGCCTAGCAACGGCAGCTATCGCGGGTTATAGAACGCAGCCTTGAAGACCGAGAGCCAACGTTTGCCCTTTCCTGGATCATTTACTGACCTATGACAGGGCTAGGGAACTACATTTAACCACAGAAACATCATTATTACAATTGTAAAGAAAAATTAAAGAAATGCCCAAAATGAGCAAATTTACCATAGCCAAAGCCAAAACAGAAATTGTATTTCAATGTAACATTTACATTTCATAACTTGATCTGGCCTTTTTTCGGTAATTCAATAACCCAACATTTTTCTTTTTCAGCCATTCCAATGAGTGCCTATATATTTATATATATATATATATATATATATATATATATATATATATATAATTAGTATCATCACACTGCCAGCTGTTAGAGTGCCAGCTGTTAAAATGCAGCACATGACAAAAGTTACACATTTGTCATGTGCTGCATTTTACTTTCCTTCAGTTTGCAGGTTCCTGAGTACACTGTTCAGTCCATTTTCCTGGTGCTAGTTTACTTATTCACCTTATTAATGTACATATTAATAGATCTACCTGTTGGTGTTATATTAATATATTAATAGATCTACCTGTTGGTATTATATTAAAATATTAATAGATCTACCTGTTGGTGTTATATTAATAGGTCTACCTGTTGGTGTAATATTAATACATTAATAGATCTACCTGTTGGTGTTATATTAATAGGTCTACCTGTTGGTGTAATATTAATACATTAATAGATCTACCTGTTGGTGTTATATTAATACATTAATAGATCTACCTGTTGGTGTTATATTAATAGGTCTACCTGTTGGTGTAATATTAATACATTAATAGATCTACCTGTTGGTGTTATATTAATAGGTCTACCTGTTGGTGTAATATTAATACATTAATAGATCTACCTGTTCGTGTAGGCCAAGGAGCTGGCTGTAACGCACACGGCAGTGCAGAACCCCATTCACATGGATGTTGTAGGCCTGTAGACACAAGAGAAGCTGTGAGGGAAGCTGAAGATCACATACATCACAAAGAGCCCCTGCCTCAAACACCAGGACATTTAAATGTCAGGTGGACAGGCAGCAGGTTCGTTTTGTTTTGTGGAAATATTGACTTTGACATGTACACTGCAGATGTGCATTCTGGCTGTTCAATATGTTATATTTCACTGAGGTAACAGACATTCTGGTTAAACCAAGGGCTTTCAAACTGCAACAACCACCAGATTGCTGTATGCCATCCAGCACTTACATATTCACTGTGTCGTTGCAGACCTATTCTCTGGTTGTTTTCATCACAGAAACTATGGCAGGATCTTAGGTGGTGCTCCGTTGCCCATACAAGGTCTCTGCATTAGTCTGGTCAAAAGTAGTGTATTACGTAAGGTGTATGAAGTCACCTTCCATGCCCCACATTTTCAGTAGACGCCCGCCCGCCCCCACCAACCCCTGTCGCTTGTTGTTGTTTGTTGTTGTTGTTTGTTGTTGTTGTCGTTGAAGTGCACTATTGTTTGAGTGGGTCTAATTTAGACGATATCACTGGTTAAACAGTGGTCATTTGTTAGATTTTTAACTAGGTCCTAT